>NW_025813526.1:12723232-13217751 GCF_021976095.1 Xenia sp. Carnegie-2017
TAGTAGGTCTCTTCTCTTAATTAGGAATCGAGCTTTAACAAACATTCCGGTTCCATTTGCAGCCACAGATCTGTTGGTTTATTTCAGCATGTCGGTTAATCCTAATTGATTTCTGCAGTCAACCCAAAACTGCGATTCACAACTTCGGCCAGTGCCCCGTGGTACTAATGTTACTGATAACGAGCAAGTAAAAAAGACATTGGATGAAATGACTAGATAAAAGGAAAGAGTTATGGCGGAAATATATCAAAAATTTAGTACGAATGTGGTCAGTATCACGAAATAAGTAAAGAGTTGTCGGAAATAAGATAAGAAACAAAAGCTTTTCAACAAAATACTTGTACAGAGGTAACATGGTAGTCTACTTGCTGACAAAATGGTTGCCAAAATGGTTGACAAATGGTTGCAGATTTACAGTTAACAGATTAACATCAACAAAATGAATTGTTAAAAAGCTTTAACAATTTTCATCTGCATATAAAACATATCAACGCAAAAGAAACAACTTTTCCTATGGTACCACAAGCAAATAGCTATAGCGTATACAGTATCAAATTTACTAACCAAGTCATTCATACTGTTATTCGTCAGCACTAATGTTTCTAAATTTGGTAGACAAGTTGCTAATCCTTCGCCAATTCGACTAAAATGGATTCAACATTGCAACATGAATACAATTATATCTACGACAAAAAAAGATGAATACTTTGAATTTCACATTTATTCCTATCTAAGTCAATCCGTCAACACATATTCAGCCACAATCCTGACGCTAAACAGAGCAATATTGTTCACATGGATGTTAAGAAGGATATTTAAAATTACAAGACTTATAAGCTGAAAGGAATAACAATCTTTCTTGGGTGACGCCTTGTTGTACCATGAGCTTTCACAAAAATTCAACTTTCCTCAAACAGTCTGGTAGCTGCTTCACGTTCCTAAATAAAGACACATAAAATCATGTTATGCTTCGTGATATCCTGAAACAGTAAATTTTATAGCCATGTACGTAGTTCCATCTATATAAGAATGTGCAAACGAGCATAGTTCGAGTAATCATTACATCTTATAAGCTGCAACCTAAAACGCTGACACGCTACAACCTACTAAAGTAAAATCTTTTTACTCCTTCTTCGAGTCCTCCTTCTTAATGGGCTAAGCCCATTGCAACTAATCCTTGGTGAACGCAACCCCGCTATAGTGCAAGACGACATGTATACACACACGTGTTAAGTTTCACATTGCATTATACTTTCTTCTACATAAGATCACCTAGTTTTGTCACACCATTCACATGACAACACGAAGCAGTGAAGATTGAGAACAAGAGAGCAATTTAAGTATCCTTTCACCATTTAACATCGCCATGCCAGTCACAAGCTCGAGACTCGTGGAATATAGCTTCGCACAGAGAAGAAGAGGAAAGATTTTACTTTGTATCGTTTGCTCGTTGAGCATGTTAGCGTTTTTAGTTGCAGCTTATTGCTCTGAAGATGACCAATAACATTATATATTATTGTGTATTGTATTTTATCCTTTGAAATATCCCAGAAAAACAGAACTTCTAAACCATTTTAATTGGTTTCGAGGAAACACGGCCAGGTGAACTTATTTAACGAAAAAAAGACTGGAATCAATCATCAACCTTAAAAACCTACCCATAGTTACTTTGCGTTCGCTATATTTTTAGAGAAACGTTCCAATTAACTCACGTTTCTGACGACTCTGAACTTGCACATTGACTTATCATAATAGTTTAAACACACTATTGCTACAACGTATGTTGAACATTGCCGTCGTTTAAAATCTAAGTGGGAACATGTAAGTTTCGTTCATCGTTAATAAAAAAGAACAGATTGTTCATCATTACACTGTTGATTATTACAACAAATTGTTCATCATTACACTGTTGATTATTACAACATATTGTTCATCATTACATTGTTGATTATTACAACAGATTGTTCATCATTACACTGTTAATTATTACGACCGGTTTGTTGCTGTGCTCAAATTTTCTGTTTCGCGGTAAATCAAGTATATTGTAAACTATAGAGATGACTTTCGAGTTAATTTAATTACATTCAAAAACCCGAGAAGAAATTTGCATTAATCAAATGTCGCGTTAATTAAGTGTGTCGTGAATTTTCTATAAAAACCAACTCGTGTAGAAAACGTAGCTATGTAGAGTTTCGACAATCTTGATAGAACACAAAAAAATGAAGCAATCGAGTAAAAAAGACATTTGCACCAACAAATACAGAATAACATTCTTACCCTTAATTTTATTCTCTGAAAATCGAGAACTCTTATTTGTGGTAAGCTGTGTATGACGTATAATCTGTAGTTGGGTTTATTCAAAATTGGATTTCTCATCAAACTATAACAAGTCAAAAAAATTTTAAAAAATGTTACTATAACATATACGTGTACTTCAATAACAATTTCGCCTTCGTACAAGATTACAACAACATGTCATCTTACATATAACTTGTAAATATATATTACCTTAAATATCTCAAAGTTTTGACGCTTTTTAATGCATCCAAGTCACTCTAAAACAGTTAACATAAAATATATCAATACGTTTCAGGTAACTCAAGTGGTGATTAGGGAGAGTATGGTTTAACAGATAAAACATATCAACGCAAAAGAAACAACCTTTCTTATGGTACCACAAGCATATAGCTATAGCGTATACAGTATCAAATTTACTTACCAAGTCATTCATACTGTTATTCGTCAGCACTAATGTTTCTAAATTTGGTAGACAAGTTGCTAATCCTTCGCCAATTCGACTAAAATGGATTCAACATTGCAACATGAATATAATTATTTCTACGACAAAAAAAAGATGAATACTTTGAATTTCACATTTATTCCTATCTAAGTCAATCCGTCAACACATATTCAGCCACAATCCTGACGCTAAACTGAGCAATATTGTTCACATGGATGTTAAGAAGGAAATTTAAAATTACAAGACTTATAAACTGAAAGGAATAACAATCTTTCTTGGGTGACGCCTTGTTGCACCATGAGCTTTCACAAAAATACAACTTACCTCAAACTTGTCCGTCTTCACTTGCATTCAAAAAGTATATATACATAAAGTATTAGATGTTGACTTTGATGTACATGCTCAGTTTGTGCATTTGCAAAAAATGATTTCTTACAGCAATTTTTTACCTTCACATCAAATTAAAAACTTTATATTGTCATCGAAAGCAAGAGGAATTTTGAAACAGAAGTAAAACAATAGCCATGCTAATTTTAATCATTTTGTGGCCCTTAAAAATTCAAATTTTCGCAGTTCTTAATAAGATCTGATTCGCAATGATTACCATAAGATTGCTGAATAGTATATTGTATGTAGAATTTCTACATGAGAATCATTAACTGCAATTGCAACCCTGAGCACAATCTTAAATGCCACATCAACATTGTGCATTACATAAACAAGTCAATAAAAATCGTGAACTGTGTTGTTCGTTTCAGTTCTAACATTTTCCTTAACATGTTCTTTTACCTGAACAAGTTGCTAAACCAAGGAAATTTGGCAAACTTAGGAGGAAAATAAACTATTCAATATAATGCAAACACATGCACCAGTTTCTTAAAAAGATGCAAAGAAAATTACAGTATTAAAAACAGTTATTTTTTTCATTTGCACATGTGAAAACAAACAAACTAAAATGAGAGCAAATAAGTAAAACATATGCACATATATAAAATTGACCAATAACAGACAATTCATGTGAAGAGTAATAAAATATTAAGTTGACCAAGCTTTATGTGTGTATAAATTTGCAAAACACCTTAATCCTATATAGTAAGTCATATTACTTGTCTGGCTTCTACAAAAGATTGAGTAGTATTCTCCACTGGCTTTAGGTTGTTTGAGTGAATTCAAAATAGGTGAAGGCATAGAGGTTTGAGATTGAAGAATTGAGGTAAAGTGTCCTTTCACCTTCTAACCCAGCTATACCGGTCACAAGCCAGAGACTTGTAGGCTAAGGCTTTCTATTATTTAGTAGACTCTTTCTAAATTTATTGTTTGGCAAATTTATACTCGAACTAAGCTTGGTCAACTAAATAATTCATGTATAATTTATATAAGAGCTTGTGTATCTACTGCACCATAATTAATTGAAATGTAATAATAATATTGATGCACAAAATGAAAGATCTTACCAGACACGATTGTTGTTCATTATGAGACTTTTCAGCCTTTTCAACAGAGGAAAACCTTCCAGTTTCTTGATGTCATTATCGGAAAAGTTGATTGTATCAAACTGATCCTGTAACATTTCATATAATAAACACATTTTTTACAAAAGAAAAATATTGGCTACAAAATTGTTTACTACACATTGATTGCCATTTTGAAAATGAATATTACCGAAGGTGGAACTTCCATAAAAAACAGCAAATACATTACATGATATATACTGGTATTCAAAATCCTTGACAGTTATTAATTACAAATTAAAATGAATGAAAATGTTTTCTCGCTTTAAATAATACAGCTCCACTGAAAAATCTATTTGACAAAATTGACATCTACTAAGTATAACGAGTCATAACCAGAAATTATTTCCCTTTAGCATAAACTTGGTTTTCTGGTTTGTAAAATTACCCACTTATAAAACAGAAAAAATGTTTTCAAATACACAAATATGAAACCAGACAAACCAAACACTGTTACGTACAATGAATGACAAATATAACAAAAAATTTGGCAGGTTTGATTGGAAAGGAGAAAATTGTGTTCTCTTGTATTCATGTTTATTGAAATGCTTACAATGCTCTTAACATTCTAATAAAGAACATCTGATACTTTTCAACATTTTTCATACCTATATTGCCAGTTTAAAGCTATATTATTTTGCTCAAGAAATATAGCATTTGCTGCGCAAATTGCAAGCTGCTAAATTGTAAATCCAACTTGCATATGAAAACAGCACTTCCTTGATAAATGCAACAGCAACTTTTTTAAATGGACATGTGACATCATTAGTTGTACCAGATTGTTAGCAAAAATAGGGGGAATTCTCATAAATAATTTCAACAAGTTAAATTATGCAAAACTTCCTACTGTATTTAACACACATTTTGGTCGTTTCAAACTATTTCCATAGCAAAAGACCAGTTCCAAAACTTCTTCCTAACATGCTTTATAAAATTTGAGTCATCACGTTCGAAGTTAAATTTGACTTGTCACAACAAAGAAAGTGGGACTTCCCTTAAATGGGATTTCATTAAGTTAGTCACTGAAACATGGATGTGTCAAAAATACGTAGTTGAACAATAGAACACATGCATAAAGACTAGTCTACAGCTACGTATGGCAACAATTTAAATTCATTAAAAGATCTTAAACACAATGATTCACTGATCAATCAGAGAATATACGGAAAAGCTGATTAATCAGGCATTTTAAGATAATCGGTAATCAGCCGATTATGTCAAATAATTTGTATTGTCAAAGCAGGTACATTTTTACACCTTTGACTTTCATATCTGAACTAAGTGTGAAAATAGCCTCGATTCTTCCGTTTTGAGTCATGAAACAATTTGCTAGGTAGGTATTCATTACATCATTACTTTTTGTGAGCCAAGTTAAATTAAATTCTTGCATTAGTCACATACTCTCAAAATGAAAGATGATGAATTGTCTTAAACGCAGTGTTCTTTAGCAATTTCAAAGGGTAAAAGAAAAAGACTTGTGCCACATAAAAAAGCTAACATCATTTTCTTTTCATATAATATAGCACAACCTGAATTTTGTTACTAAGTTGTCAAATGTGCACAAATTTGCAACTAGTTCTAAAAGATGTTAAAAGAAATAGATATGATTCAAATAGGATTTTGAACTTTGAATAAGAACAAAACTGATCAAAAATGAGTAAGAATCTCTAATGATTAAACTTGCAAAGTTCTAAGTTTTTGAAAAATGTTTCTTTATAACCCTTTGTAGAGATCACACTTTCATATTTAAGCTAAAAATCAAGTACAACTATCAACGTTGCACTTTTGATCTAAGAAATCACAATTGGTTCGAAATTAAATGAGATATGAACTAACTGTAAGCAGCATTCACGATTATTTGAGACATATTATTTTACCAAACAATCAAATAATTGGATAAAATTTCTCTTCATAAAAACCTATATTGCACATACATATACAGTATGATACACAATATGACTGGAGATTCATGAAATACATACATACATACCAAAGTTGCTCCAACATTTTCTATTACTGGAATCTTGTATCCTAGAACATCAATATGGATAAACTAGTTGTATGATCCATTTCATGAACTTGTCAACAACTTATGTACAGTACTTTTTAATGAAAACATCAATCTTTCCCTAATTACTAAAGACATATCATAGCTGGTCAGTAATGTTAAATTAAAGACAATGATAACTCAGTGACATCACCGAAAGGGAATTGAGGAGGGCATGTCCCCTCCCCCCCCCCAGTTGTTCCTAAGACTAATTTGAAAATTTTGAAAAATATGAAAAGAAATAAAGGGGGTATGCAATGAATACAATTTTAAACATAAATAAAAATAGTTGCTTGCTGTCCTTAAACGGTCAAATAGCAAAGTCAAATACAATTGTTGACACATCTCACTGAAACATTCCCTTCTAAAAATGTGATTTATAGCTTTAAGATTATTATAAAAATTGTCTGAAAGAAATAGCATCTTAGAGAACATACAATCAAACATTTTTTTAAAGGAATATTCTTCCGAACCCCAATTTATGTGTCACATCTTTGGCAGTTGCATTGTCCCCCCTCAGTTTGAAAAACTTGGCAGTGCCAATCACTAAATAGATTATTCATAACATTAATTTTCATGATAAACAAGAAAAATGCAAAGTTTGAAAATGCTTAATTTTCAAATTTCACACAAAATAAAAAAATAGAAATTAATTGATAATTGATAGCATTTTCGTTAAATGAGTATGAGTTTGCACACTAAACGATTTCATTTGAAATAGCGATAAAATCAACTTTTGATTCACCCTTGATGAATTATGAGGACACATCAATTTAGTTGATGGCAACCTAGCCTCCCGGACCAAAACCACAGAAATTCAAGCGCAAAGCAAAAAGCCAGCTTTTTTCGTTTCAAGATTGCATACAAATACATTATTATGCCTTAATAATCTGAAATAAAGCCATAATTTACCATATTACCTCGAAGATCAATTTCTCTGTCTTTGAGAGCATTTGTAAACTGTGACGACTGTAGTATGAGGTCTGCCGTCAATTTCATGATTATTTCAGGCTTCGAAGTACAGGTGGGTCAAAAGCACTCGCTTGTGGTTTTTCTCCCTCAAAATTTTGAAATATTACAATAAAATATCGTATAATCAAGGCTTCCAAAGATATTTTGCGTATTATTTACTATTTTCGCGGGCCAAGACGTTGAATTTTCTAATATTCGACCACGTTTTAGCACTGCACATGCTAGTCCAGTTGATATGAATTATCGCAGGCGCAACAATTCTCATAACAAATTTTTACTTGATGTAGTATGAAGTATAACTGTATAACTGCGAGGGAAATGTTATTCATTTCAATGTAGAACCAGCAAAGCTTTGCCTACCAAAGGGAAAAAAAAATGTGCAGATGCTTGTACTTGTTATCATATGTATTTCAAGTACAATTCATGGCTTTAACATGCATTCCAATAGTGGATATACATGCAGAAAATATCACAGAAAACTGGCCATCACTAATCTTTGCAATTAAATCAGCAACTTTCATTGCACTGGATCTGGTAAGAATTACACGACACAGTCAGCATTGTGATCATGTGGTGATAGTTATCAAAAACTGAGTGGGTGTAGCATTTGGTTAAAATTGAGTTAATGATAAACACTAATATTATTGTAAACCAAATTTAAACTAATCCAAACTGGACCAGACTTTTAATTATTTATATTTGAAGTAGATGGCAACCCATGTTTAGCATGGCCATAGTTAGAACGCTAATTGACGGCAGGGGGGGGGGTGTATATTCATGTACTCAGTTGTGTCTGACTGACTTCTTTGAAAGTGATTGGGCTTTCTAAAGAAATGAGTCAGGTGCAACTGAAAACAGGAATATACATACATCCCTCTCCAAATTAACATTCTATCTATAGCCCTGCCCATCTTTGTAAACTGCATACCCAAGATTTGAAAATAGGCATGCCAAAATGTCTTTTTCTCAAAATTGCACACCCAAGATCGCAGGAAACAAGAATCCAATGCTATGTTGCTTTTGCATGACCTGTGTGCCCCAATTCACTAAAGTTTTTGGATTGCACTACTAAATTATTAGTGTATCAATATTCCTCAATACTGTTGAACAAAGATGTTTTTAACACCTGTGTAACGCATATGTAGAACCTGGGGCGGATCTAGGATTTTGGATACCATAGGCAAAACATTATGACGTCATTCAGTGCTAAACCTATGACGTCATACTTTGCAAAACATACTACACTATTTATGCTTTCGATAAATTGTTTAAATCAAACAGTCTAGTCATTCAGCTATGCAGAATCTTGTAGATCTCAATCGTATAAATACATAAAAACATTGTATATTTATACTTACATATCACAAGGTCGTTGATTTTCACTATTCAGAATATTGAATGCACACAAGACTGTTTCGCCCCATATCAGGGCTCATCAGCATGCCTAGGAACACTTTAACGCAAAACAAAAAATCGTGATCCGGCATGGACAGCCCTGTGAGAGCCGAATTAAGCAGACTGGTTATGGCGCCAGAAGTTTGCCTACACACCTTTGAAAAAGGAGTTTGGTTAGAAATGGGTGACTATATGGGATATTTCATGGATGTGATATTGCTCAATTTTTCACACCATCCCAGTCAATTCCAACCCTTTACCCCCCACCTAAAATGAGCACTCTGGTTTTGAAGGCGCCAGAAACTCGCCTTTCACACCTTTAGCAAATAGCAAAAGGAGTTTGGTTAGAAATGGGTGACTATGTGGGACATTTCATGGATGTAAGATTGCTCAGTTTCTTACACCATCCCAGTCAATTCCAACCCTTTACCCCCCACCTAAAATGTGCACTCTCATTTGCCAACAAATGAGCAGAATGTAAATGTAATGTAATAGTCAAAATAGAGCTTTGTATAAAGAGTCTTTGTGAAGACTAAAATTTGGTGTAAGGAAAAATTATTCTATTTATGCTTAACAATTTTGTGAAAGTAAATTTATGTCGACAACGGCCGAGTACCATACACGTACTCAGCAGTTTTAAGATTGGAATGTATATAGGAAAAAACCTTTATCGGGCGAGCTATTAGTTTGATGCAAATTCTATTGACGTTACTATTGTGTACAACGCACAATAAATGGTTAACATATGGACATTTCAACAAAATAAAAAACTAGGATATGAATAAATTCATGCAAATTTTAGCCTTGTATTTCCAACAGCAAAAGTATTAATAACCTCACCAATATCTGGTACAATTTCCTGATGAATTTGCATCAAGGCCAAACCATTTAAGCGTTCCCCAACCATGGTACTTCGCTGATAGTTTTTAAGTGTCCTAAGGGAAGAAATAGATCGTTCACATTCACAAGAGGTAATGGGGAGCGTTCCTAAAATACGTAGTAAAATTTTAATGTTTTCAAATCCGGCGAAATGAACAGATTTTAAAGTCTGGGCAATGTTATCAGGAAGGAGGCCGCAGTGGGTCTCCCAATAAGTGTACCACAACCTAAGTTCAGCATCTAAGGCCAAAGGATTTGGCAAATCATCATAATAAAAGTTAGCCACAGTTTTGAATGGCTCTTTCCAATCCACCCCATCTCTTGTCATGGACATCATTTTCGTCGGTACAATGCTAAGGCCTTTATAGACATTCACACTCTCAAGGTCGAATCGTGATTCTAAAGAAGATTGCAAATGATCTAGTAGAGGAAGAGTAATTGCACGTTTATAATACTCAGAAATGGTTGTGTGGGGAATATTTTCCTGGTCGTTTGTTTGCGCACTGTTCTTGGTTTCCATTCTTCAATGCCAACTTTTGCTGCCAGTTCAAGCGCTTCGTCATACCAGGTGTCATGATAAAAATCAGAGGAATTCCTCATGTTCACCACCTCAGTTTTCAAAGTTGAAATTAAATGAATACCATCCATTATATCGATACTCTTACCCTGTAATAACTGTGTTACTGGAAGAGTTGAATCAAGAATATTTCTCGTGATAACTAAAGCAACGACGAAATCAAACCTGTCAATAAGTTGAAACAAAGATGAGGCATCAGACTGAAGCGACGGTTTGAACTCACCATCTAGATTTTCAGACATATCGTTAAGGGTGGTGTATACAGGTACAAAAGCTCTTGGAATGTATCTAAACCTTCGATACGTTCTACCCATCTAGTTTTGCAAACGTCTGTTAATCTAGTCTTTTCGAGTTTGTTTCTGAATTACGTATATGTTTTCAAAGGGAATATTGCGAGTTTGGGAAATTTTAATAAAATTAGTGGCATTGTTAACATGTTTCAACATATCATTGACAACACGTATACTCAAAGAATCGCAAATGGATAAGTTTAACCTATGACTATAGCAGTGTGTATAAAGAGCCTTTGGGTTAAGCTTTAAAATTTGAGCTGCTAGACCATTAGTGCAACCAGCAACTGAACCAGCCCCATCATAACCTTGCCCCCTACAATCATCTATTGATAAAGTCAGTTCCTTTAGAGCCTCTAAAAGTAGCTTGGCAAGTTGAGCACCACTTAGTCCCCACTTACAAAAAGAAATGAAATGAATTCTTCCCTGATATTCATATCGGTATCAACAAAGCGCAAAACAAGAGACATTTGTTCTTTATGTGAAGAATCAGATGCTTCATCAGCAATAACAGAAAAAACTTACTTTTTGATATCAGAAATAATCTGATTACTGATTACCTGGCCACAACATTTAATGATTTTATTTTGACTTGTTTTAGAAATATAACTTCTATTCTTACCACAATTCTTTAAATGATTTTCTAAAACTTTATCCCCTCTCCTAACTCCATAATTGAGTGTTTCAATGAAATTACCAACCCCTCCAGATGAATAACAACCAACAGTAGGGTGATACTTGGAATCATCACGATGCCCACGAAGAGGTAAACCTAGACGTCCACAAAAAATGACAGAATCAATAATTGGAGATAGTATTTCCCTATTCTGTTCTATTTCTTTCTTGATACCAGCATCCATGATCATCTCGATAGGCTGCAGAGTACCTGATATTTGGGAACGCAAAGCATCAAAATTGGTGATGTGGATGCATGCAAACCGACTTCCCTCCCTTACTTTTTCCAGCATGTTGAGTGAAAGAGCATTTAGCATTCTTCCAATCTTGAAGAGGTTCAGTAAACAACTTTTTTACTTTACTGGCCTTGCCTGGGAATCTATTGCCAAACAACACACACGATAGACAATACGCACCATTTTGTGAAGGTGAATAGCAAAGCCATTCATGCTGGTCTAGCCAATCATGCCTAAATGATCTGCCATTAGATTTAGGAAAATGATACTTTTATCTGGTTTATATACATTTTTATCAAATGACATATTTCAGAATTATCCATACCCTTAACTTTCTCCTATACAAGGAAACATCAAAATTATGGGTTAAAACAGCAGGTTGCATATCACCAGAAGTTGGAATACCAGGCAATAGTTCCTGGGATGATGTGTGAAGCAAAAGACTATTGGCTTTATTTAATGTCTGAGCAAGAGCTGCAGCAGAAGAAAAACTCTCATTGGGCATCCTTTTAAAAGTTGGTTGGGCAGCAGGCCTATTAGTTGAAGTAAAAAAATTTGAAATGTCAACTGTTTTTGGTGCAATATTTGGAAAAATTTTGACAAATTTTCGTTTCTCTGTTGTTGAGCTGCTAGAATTAGACTGTGTACAGGAATTAGACAATTTTCGCTTCAACCTGTGGGCATGGAAAATGAGAGGCACAAAATGATTAGACTGAAAAGTCTCACCTGGTTGTACAGATCCTTCATGACAAAACAAAATATTAATAGCATCCAAACCTCTTTGGCTTAATAACCGGGGCTGAACAATACGATTAAATAACAATTTATATCTACTTTCACCAGAATCAGGATAAAAGTATGAATTTTTCTACCTAAAACAGAAGATAGGCCCAAAATACAAAGAAAAGATGACCATTTCTGGTCATTACAATTTAAAATAGCCTCCTGTTTTACCAGTTCATCTGTTGTATATCCAGTGTCTAAACATTCTTTAGACACTGACAAAGGCAAAAGATTGTTTAAGCTTTGGGCAAAGTAATCACTGTGCTCACTTATAACAGACAAAAAGCATGGGTGTTGAGCATAAAAGCAGCATGAATAAATAGCTCAAGCGATGTTAAAATTCGCAAAGTAGGGACCAATGCATTGTTACCTACCAGAACTAGGAAGCTGAACTGTAGAGGCAATTGCCAGAAGCTTCAGATCTTAAAAATATTCAAGAAAAGAAATTAATATTTTGTTTGGTAGATTGATTGCATTGTATGAATGAATTGCTGACTGTAGACAAAGATATAGCCTAGCGAAATTGAGATTTAACCATTTTACACGTATATATAAATACTACAATACGATATATATAATTATAATATATTTACCTTATTGCAGTACAAGTCTTTCCGTCATGAGCGTGCTTTGGCACATATATTTCAGCTCAAAATTTCGACACAGAGTATGGTCGGGGTCATAAATTCTATCTAACAGCTGCTCGTTAGTAAACATAGGTCGAACGTCGACCAATAAACGAGAATAAAGCTCATTAAGGCATTTTAAATCGTTTTTGGCCAACGCAGACTGAGCAGTCTCGTATAAATTACCACAACACAATGAAGACATTATAAAATATCACAAAACCGTAAACTGAGCACAGAGGCTGTTCAGAAACAATACGAGTGTATGTTAATTTTCAATTGCCTAATTTGCCTAGCTCAACTATGCTTATCAACAGCAATGATTGGTTGGAATTGCTCAAGTTAGGCAAAAAATTGACCAATGAAAGCATACGGTTGCAAAAATTGCCCAATCAGAATACCTATACACGATGTCAAGTTAGGCAAATTCATCTTGTTTAGGCAAATTGCTAACAACCAATCAAATGGCTAGATCGCCTTCTTGACTTAGGCAAAATGGCTGCTTTGCCTAACGACACGGAGCTTTATAGATAATCATACGCATCTGGACTACGATTCATATCAAAATTACGTCATTTAATTGCACAACATTTCTAAACAAAAGTCAGATGATTTGACTGCGATAAAGTGCTATTCATAGTTTCATAATTCGATAAATTCGTATCGAATCTAAGTCGAAGTATATTTTGGTAATTTCACCATAGGCACTTGCCTATGGTGCCTACCTAGATCCGCCCCTGTAGAACTTTTGAATAATTTCTACACTACTCTCAACAAAATTTCACAACAAACCAATGATATAAATT
Source organism: Xenia sp. Carnegie-2017 (assembly GCF_021976095.1). Classification (NCBI taxonomy): domain Eukaryota; kingdom Metazoa; phylum Cnidaria; class Anthozoa; order Malacalcyonacea; family Xeniidae; genus Xenia; species Xenia sp. Carnegie-2017. Next base: position 12,736,770 of record NW_025813526.1, read on the forward strand.
TTTCATTTTCAGGAAATGAGTGGTATTGGCAACAGAAAGGATACAATGACAAGGTACGTAATGATGATATGAACGATTGCAGCAGTGGAAATTTTATGTTTTTCATTTTCATTAGTAGTCATTTGTTTGGTTGGATTGATGATTTTCAGTATTTTGTTATAAATCTATTTTGAAATAATTGTATGAAGCTAGAAAAAGCTCACTAAAAAGTATTTTAATTATTTCTGTTGCTACAAGTGTATGCAAATTTAGTTTGTTAAAGGAGAATATTTGTTTATTTGATTGCTTATTTGTGCTTTCTAATTGAAAGTTTACGGCATTTTGGTTCAACTTGTGCTGTGTATGTATGTCCCAAAGACAATAGATATAAGCGCATAATACCAGGAATGAAAAGTTCTTTACAATTGGCACGAAATCGTCGGAGGCATAGTCAATGTTGTTGAGAAGTATTTACTACAAAATAACATGACCAATTCGATCAATTTCTATTTGGCTTAGCTTGCGATAACAATCAGTAATAGCAATGCAAGTCATGAGCGTGCAGATTTATAGGTTAAGTGAACAACATATGCACGTGTTGCTCACGATATTTATTTATCGTAAAAATTGGTTTTTATTAAAAATGATGTATTTATCGTTATAATTTGTGAAATTTTAAGACTTCACTTGTCACGATGTGACAGGCAATCTATAAGCGTAGAACTTCGGTAAATGTAGAACGGAATTGACACGGGGTCATTTCACAAACAATTAGCTCAAAAACACATTGTTAAAATATCGAGGATGTTTTGTTTAAGTAATATTAAATACAAATTTTAATTGCCTTAATCAAACTACTTTAATTTGTGGCGAGGGTTAACAGGCTGCCTCTGTACGCATTGCGTGCATGTTTTTAGATTCGTCCCTGGTGAACCTGTTGCTAAGCGATCTGCTCAAACAACTTCTGCAGGGAAAAATGAACAGCGAAGTAATATTGCCGAAATAAAGGTAAGAGGAACAACATATAACTTCATAAAGTAAATGGTTTAAACCCGGAAGTATCGTTACATGTTTGTAAATGTAGATCATCCAGGTTGGTATAGTCCTGAGAAGGACTGTATTTGTTGTTGTTGACTGACGTTTTGACTACCTAAGCTGTAGTCATCTTTAAAGTCAAATGAGGAGTAAACGTCAGGTTAGCCGTATTTGTTACCTGGTTCTTACGTCATTGTAATGTATGTCCTTGCAGCGGTGGTTAAACAAGACTTGTTGGCGTATGCGTCTAACATTGCTTGCAAAACGTATGTAGCCGTTAGCAAGTTATTCGCTCTGTCGTCCAAATGATCGTAATAAAGATATGGTTTGAACTCGGGAGTATCATTACATGTTTGTAAATGTAGATCGTCCAGGTTGGTATAGTACAATCACACTAATTCACAATGACAATACACAATTGACATTCCATTTATATCAGATTTCTCGAACTTGGAAGGTATTTCCTGGAAAGCTTCCTTATAATTTGTAATTATATTATTTTTGAAAATAACAAATCATTGAAATCGGAAGACTTCCTTTTGAAGAATTTAAATATCAGTTAAAAGTAAAGAATTAAAATTTACTAGGAACACAACTCAAAGTTGAAAGATATATGTGAAATTTCTAAATAGCGGGATGGCTATAGATGACTGTTTCAGTAAAGGAAAAACATCCCACAATAACTACAGCCTAACAAGCAGAGAAGAAACCTGCAGACTTTCACTGAATGATATTATTTGACTTCCATTAAAAAAATTGCAAATATATAGAATCACGTGTTTTTTCTAAAGTGGACCATACATATTTAATTGTAATGTGTTAAAATTTGCCACAGTTACGCAAGCTACACCTGGAAGACCGTGAACAAGTTACGGATGTCACTATTCAATAACTGACAAACAACGATGAAAGCTAAGGGAACTTTTCTACAGGGCTGTCCAAGCTATTGACATTGCCATTTAGACTTTAAGGCAACAAAACACCAGATTTATGAAGCTCCACATTATTCATTGCAACAATGATAAAAAAGGAAAAACAAATTTGGTGAAAAACCTAAAAATTCTTCTAATAAACGTATAAAACAATAACACATAAAAGCATTGATTGTTTTTAATATGAGACAAAATAAAAATCATTAAATTTTATGATGTAATAAAATTTTGCACAAATTCGGTCAGCAGAAACCAAAAGACAGCCTTAATGGATAACCATACTAAAACAGCTGTATTATTAAAACAATGTGGATCAACGTTCTTTTTCTAGAGCAGTGTATGTGTATTTGTATATGCTCAAATTGCTTAACTCGTAAAATTCAAATCACGCAAAACTACCACACGTCGTGCTCTGTTGCATATTTTCGTTGCACTGACGCTCAGTAGATAGAACTTTCATTTACTCAGCAAGAGGAAAAGAAATCTACAAGCGACTCTTATGCCGATCCTTTAGAGGGTGAAACAGTTGATCCCAGTGTTTTTTGAACTTTGCTAGTGCTCTCTTCTTATCTAAGAATCGAACTTTTTCAACTTTCACGTTCGAATTGCCGCCACAGATCTGTTGATTTATTTCAGCATGTCGCTTAATCAAATTGGTTTCTTCAGTCAACCCTAAACTGCGATTCACAACTTCGACCAGTGCCCCGTGGTACTAGTCTTACTGATTACGAGCAAGTAAAAGAATAATGGATGAAATGACTAGAAAAACGGGAAAAATTATCCCTGTAATAAATCAAAAATTTAGTATGGACGTGATCAATATCAGGAAATAAGTAAAGAGATGACGAAATTAAGAAAAAAAACAACAGCTTTTCAACAATATATTTCTACAGTGAAAAAAGAAACGAAAGTCATAATGTATTAAAGAAACACTGGAAAAATTAAATAATAAGGAGCTACAAGTTTATTTGTTTTCTACAGTCAACCCGAAACTACGATTCACCGATTCTCCACTTCGACCAGTAGCCTGTGTTTATTGTCTTACTGACATGAGCACGTTTTCCTTTTCGTCTGACTTAGTGCTCTAATCTTTAGGAATGATGTTGCCTGTTCAAAATAATTTCAAAGTTTTTCTTCATAATTTCAAAGTTTTAACTGAAACGAACAGCACAGTTCACGATTTTTATTCAATGTCGATGTGGCATTTAAGATTGTGCTCAGTGTTGCAATTGCAGTTAATGATTCTCATGTAGAAATTCTACATACAATATAATATTCAGCAATCTTATGGTAATCATTGCGAATCAGATATTATTAAGAACTGCGAAAATTTGGATTTTTAAGGGCCACAAAATGATGAAAATTAGCATGGCTATTGTTTTACTTCTGTTTCAAAATTCCTCTTGCTCTCGATGAAAATATAAAGTTTTTAATTTGATGTGAAGGTAAAAAATTGCTGTAAGAAATCATTTTTTGCAAATGCACAAACTGAGCATGTACATCAAAGTCAACATCTAATACTTTATGTATATATACTTTTTGAATGCAAGTGAAGACGGACAAGTTTTGAGGTAAGTTGTATTTTTGTGAAAGCTCATGGTGCAACAAGGCGTCACCCAAGAAAGATTGTTATTCCTTTCAGTTTATAAGTCTTGTAATTTTAAATTTCCTTCTTAACATCCATGTGAACATTATTGCTCTGTTTAGCGTCAGGATTGTGGCTGAATATGTGTTGACGGATTGACTTAGATAGGAATAAATGTGAAATTCAAAGTATTCATCTTTTTGTCGTAGAAATAATTGTATTCATGTTGCAATGTTGAATCCATTTTAGTCGAATTGGCGAAGGATTAGCAACTTGTCTACCAAATTTAGAAACATTAGTGCTGACGAATAACAGTATGAATGACTTGGTTAGTAAATTTGATACTGTATACGCTATAGCTATATGCTTGTGGTACCATAGGAAAGGTTGTTTTTTTGCGTTGATATGTTTTATATGCAGATGAAAATTGTTAAAGCTTTTTAACAATTCATTTTGTTGATGTTAATCTGTTAACTGTAAATCTGCAACTATTTGTCAACCATTTTAGCAACCATTTTGTCAGCAAGTAGACGACCATGTTACCTCTGTACAAGTATTTTGTTGAAAAGCTTTTGTTTCTTATCTTATTTCCGACAACTCTTTACTTATTTCGTGACACTGACCACATTCATACTAAATTTTTGATATATTTCCGCCATAATTCTTTCCTTTTTCTAGTCATTTCATCCAACGTCTTTTTTACTTGCTCGTTATCAGTAACATTAGTACCACGGGGCACTGGCCGAAGTTGTGAATCGCAGTTTTGGGTTGACTGCAGAAATCAATTAGGATTAACCGACATGCTGAAATAGATCAACAGATCTGTGACTGCAAATGGAACCTGAATGTTTGTTAAAGCTCGATTCCTAATTAAGAGAAGAGACCTACTAAATACAAAAAGATACTGAAGTTAACTTTTTTAGTCTGTGAAAGATCGGCATACGAGTCGTTTGTAGATTTCTTTTTCTCGTGCTGAGGAAATGAAAGCTCCATCTACTGAGTGTCAGTGTTACGATATATGGCACAGAGCATGACGTGTGGTCGTTTTTGCGTGATTTGAATTTTACGAGTTAAGAAAATTTGAGCATATACAAATATTCACACATTCACTGCTCTAGAAAAAAGAACTTTGACCCACTCTCTTTTAATAATACAGCTGTTTTAATACGGTTATCCATTAAGACTGTTAGTCTTGGTTTCTGCTGACCAAATTTGTGCAAAAATTTATTGCATCCTGAAAATTTAATGATTTTTCATGTTGTCTTATACTAAAAACGCAATCAATGCTTTTTATGTGTTATTGTATTATACGTTTATTAGAAAAATTTTGTAGGTTTTTCTTCAAATTTGTTTTTATCATTCTTGCAATTAATGTGGAATTTTCATAAATCTGGTGTTTTTGTTGCCTTAAAGTCTAAATGGCAATGTCAATAGCTTGGACAGCCCGTAGAAAAGTTCCCTTAGCTTTCATCGTTGTTTGTCAGTTATTGAATAGTGACATCCGTAACTTGTTCACAGTCTTCCAAGTGTAGCTCGCGTAACTGTGGCAAATTTTAATACATAAGATATAAATATGTATGGTCCACTTTAGAAAAAACACGTGATTCTATATATTTGCAATTTTTTTAATGGAAGTCAAACAATATCATTCATTGAAAGTCTGCAGGTTTCCTTTTCTGCTTGTTAGGCTGTAGTTAATGTTGGATGTTTTTCCTTCACTGAAAAGTCATCTATAGCCATCCCGCTACTTAGGAATTTCAAATAAGTCTTTCAACTTTGAGTTGTGTTCCTAGTAAATTTTAATTCTTACTTTTAACTGATATTTAAATTCTTCAAAAGGAAGTCTTCCGATTTCAATGATTTGTTATTTTCAAAAATAATTACAAATTATAACTTTCCAGGAAATACCTTCAGTTCCTGAAATCTGATATAAATGGAATGTCAATTGTTTATTCTCATTGTGAATTAGTGTGATACTATACCAACTTGAACGATCTACATTTACAAACATGTAACGATACTCCCGGTTCAAACCATTTCTTTATTACGATCATTTGGACGACAGAGTGAATAACTTGCTAACGACTACATACGTTTTGCAAGCAATGTTAGACGCATACGCCAACAACTCTTGTTTAACCACCGCTGCAAAGACATACATTACAATGACGTAAGAGCCAGATAAATACGGGTAACCTGACGTTTACTCCTCATTGACTTTAAAGATGACTACCGCTAAAATTGTCAAAACATCAGTCAACAACAACAAATACAGTCCTTCTTAGGACTATACCAACCTGCATGATCTACATTTACAAACATGTAATGATACTCCCGGTTCAAACCATTTACTTCATAAAGTTATCTGTTGTTCTTTCATTTCATCTTACACTGACGCAAGTTCTATATATATCATCATCCATTAAAACGACATTAAACAGTTGTGGATTTTTTGAAATGGGATTGAGTTTAATAGTAGAGTGTTTGGTTTTCATGTAAAAGGGAGTAGTGTAAATGCCAACATCGTCCAATTTCTAATAGCAAAACATTACTGTAAAAAAAGTTAAGATTTAGAAGAACAACCTTGGTGGATAAAGTTATATATTAAAATGACAGTTAAAGTATATAAAAGTAGCCAAATATCTTACGTGATTTAAGTTAATAAAAAAAATCAAGTTATTCAATGAAGCGCTCAACGTGGGTTGTAAAATACTACCTTAACATTACGACTGACTTGTTTTACCAAACAAACTAGTCATGCTTTAATCTTTGATTAATGAAATATCTGTCAAGGAATTAAAACTACATGCAGAAAACGTAAAGATTAACATTTAAAAATAAGCATTTCCCAGTGTAGTTTTACATTAAACATCTTTTGAATGGATTTATTCTTGTCAGCCAATTTAATTCTATTTTGTTTATTATTAAAAATAATAAAGTAAATAGGTTGCAACTAATAAGTCTTATTGACGAAAAGAGTTTGCTTTATTTCCATACCGAGTTTCAAAGCAGGGCCTTGTAGGTCAAAACCACAAATCCTAACCACTAGACCATATGGAAATGTCCATAACTTAAAAATATCTATTAAGTTTATGGTATAAAAGATATTTTGAATATTTTCAAATTGAGATTGAATCATTAAATAATAAGTCAATCACTAAAATATTTCAAATATCTGACAAGTATTAAATCTTGTTATAGTTATATTTAAAATGCAAAATTTTGTGTTAAGTTCGTTATTAATAGCAAATTGTTTGTTATTTGTAGCTAATATATTAAAAATGATACTTATAAATTACCCCAACAGCTTTCTTTCATATATAAAATTAATAAGTATTAATATAAAATCATTTTTCTGAATTTTGGATGGGAATTTATTTTAATAGTGGAGTATTTGCTCTTCATGTAAAAGAGTGTAGTTTAAATGCTAACATCGTTCACTCTTTAATTTCAAATCATTACTGTCAAGAAAAGTAAAGATTTAGAAAGCAACCTTGGTGGAGAAAGTTATATATTGAAGTGACAAATAAAGTATATAAAAGTAGCAAAATTTCTTAAGTTGTTTTATTTAATAAGAAATAGCAAAGAAAAAAAAGGTCTGAATTAAAATTTTCATGTCATGCTATTTAATCAAGCGCCCAACGTGGGTTTTGAAAATACTACCTTAACATTAAGACTGACTTGTTCTACCAAACGAACTAGTCATGTTTAATCTCTGATTAATGAAATATTTGTCAAGAAAATAAAATTACATGCAGAAAACTCAATGAAAAACATTTAAAAATAAGTAATTCCCAGTACAGTTTTAACATTAAAAATATTTTTAATGCAAACAACCTATTATTTCTGCAGTATAAATATAAAGTTGAACGTTACTAAAGTTTATTTTATCACAGAAATAACTGCATTGGAAAAATTGTCTTAAATATAATCATGTTTTTCATACCTTTAAGGATAATGGCTGGCCAATGTTCAACAAAATAAATTTGACAAAACAATTAGATATTGTCGACTATTTTATCTAAATTAGATAATTTTAAATGCATACATATTATGTGAGAATCATTTGCTATTGTAGTTACTTTAATTTTAAAAAATCTTAATCGATACTTTTTTCATTCCTTATAACTTACTATATTTTTGCATTGTTGATCAAAAGTATTCATTGCCTATATAGGTAATTATATCAATACAATTTCCATCATAAAACTTACTTTTAAAAACAGATAGAACTTTATTAATTAATCAAAATTGTATTGATTTATCGAAAACTTACAAATTAACTAGGTTTTAGTATCATCTATTATTCTTAGGGTTTTAACTATTGAACTTTAAAAGATCTAATTTTATATTCATAATTTATTTCAGCTCCATTGGCAAAAAGCATTTTAAACCCTGCTCTGACCAGTACCCTATACTTATTTTATTTTCAAAATCTAAACTCCAAGCATTGCTTCTATTAAGACAAAAAATATCATCAAAATTACAGTTTGAAATTAACATAATAAAACATAAAATAATGTGTATAACAATATAGAAGTTTAAATGTAAAAATACAGAAACGAATTAATTAATTTTGTTAGCCAATTTAATCCTATTTTGTTTATTATTAAAAATAATAAATTAAATATGTAAAAACTAATAAGTCTTATTGACGAAAAGAGTTTGCTTTATTTCCATACCGAGTTTCAAAGCAGGGCCTTGTAGGTGAAAACCACAAATCCTAACCACTAGACCATATGGAAATGTCCATAACTTAAAAATATCTATTAAGTTTATGGTATAAAAGATATTTTGAATATTTTCAAATTGAGATTGAATCATTAAATAATAAGTCAATCACTAAAATATTTCAAATATCTGACAAGTATTAAATCTTGTTATAGTTATATTTAAATTGCAAAACTTTGTGTTAAGTTCATTATTAATAGCAAGTTGTTTGTTATTTATAGCTAATATATTAAAGTTGAGACTCATAAATTAACCCAACAGCTTTCTTTCATATTTAAACTTAATAAGTATTAATATAAAAATAATTTTTCTCAGTTTTTGGATGGGGATTGAGTTTAATGGTGGAGTATTTGCTTTTATGTAAAAGAGTGTAGTGTAAATGCTAACATCGTCCACTCTTTAATTTCAAATCATTACTGTCACGATAAGTTAAGATTTAGAAGAACAACCTAATGTATATAAAAGTAGAAAAATTTCTTAAGTTGTTTAATTTCATAAGAAATAGCAAGAAAAAACAGTCTGAATTGAATTTTTCATGTCATCTTATTTAATGAAACGCCCAACGTGGCTTTTAATCTTTGTTTAATGAAATGCTTTAATCTTTGTTTAATGAAATATCTGTCAAGGAATTAAAACTACATGCAGAAAACGTAAAGATTAACATTTAAAATAAGCATTTCCCAGTGCAGTTTTACATTAAACATCTTTGATTGGATTTATTTTTGTCAGCCAATTTAATTCTATTTTGTTTATTATTAAAAATAATAAAGTAACTATGTTAAAACTAATAAGTCTTATTGACGAAAAGAGTTTGCTTTATTTCCACACCGGGAATCGAACCTGGGCCTTGTGGGTGAAAACCACAAATCCTAACCACTAGACCATATGGAAATGTTCATAACTTAAAAATTTCTCTTAACTTTATAGTATAAAATTTATTTCAAATATTTACAATTGAAGATTGATTGATTAAATGATAAGTCAGTGACTAAAATATTTCAAATATCTGACAAGTATTAAATCTTGTTATAGTTATATTTAAATTGCAAATTTTTGTGTTAAGTTCATTATTAAGAGCAAATTGTTTGTTATTCGTACCTAATATATTAAAAATGAGACTCATAAATTAACCCAACAGCTTTCTTTCATATTAACAATTAATAAGTATTAATATTAAAATCATTTTTCTCAATTTTGGATGGGGATTGAGTTTAATAGTGGAGTATTTGCTTTTCATGTGAAAGAGTGTAGTGTAAATGCTAACATCGTCCACTCTTTATATTGGAATCATTACTGTCAAGAAAAATTAAGATTTAGAAGAGCAACCTTGGTGGAAAAAGTTATATATTGAAGTGACAAATAAGGTATATAAAAGTAGCAAAATTTCTTATATTGTTTAATTTAATAAGAAATAGCAAAGAAAAAAACAGTCTGAATTACAATTTTCATGTCTTTTATTTAATGAAGCGCAACGTGGGTTTTAAAATACTACTTTAACATCAAGACTGACTTCTTCTACCAAACAACTAGTCATGCTTTAATCTTTTATTAATGAAATATCTGTCAAGGAATTAAAACTACATGTAGAAAACGTAAAGATTAACATTTAAAAATAAGCATTTCCCAGTGCAGTTTTACATTAAACATCTTTTGAATGGATTTATTTTGTCAGCCAATATAATTCTATTTTGTTTATTATTAAAAATAATAAAGCAACTAGGTTAAAACTAATAAGTCTTATTGACGAAAAGAGTTTGCTTTATTTACACACAGGAATCAGACCGGGCCTTGTGGGTGAAAACCACAAATCCTAACCACTAGACCATATGGAAATGTTCATAACTTAAAAATTTCTCTTAAGTTTATAGTATAAAAGTTATTTCAAATATTTTCAATTGAAGATTGATTGATTAAATGATAAGTCAGTGACTAAAATATTTCAAATATCTGACAAGTATTAAATCTTGTTATAGTTATACTTAAATTGTTAAACTTTCTGTTAAGTTCATTATTAATAGCAAACTGTTTGTTATTTGTAGCTTATGTATTAAAAACGAGACTCATAAATTAACCCAACAGCTTTCTTTCATATTTAAATTAATAAGTATTAATGTAAAATCATTTTCTCAATTTTGGGTTGGGATTGAGTTTAATAGTGGAGTATTTGCTTTTCATGTAAAAGAGTGTAGTGTAAATGCTAACATCGTCCACTCTTTAATTTCGAATCATTACTGTCAAGAAAAGTTAAGATTTAGTAGAGCAACCTTAGTGGAGAAAGTTACATATTGAAGTGACAAATAAAGTATATAAAAGTAGTAAAATTTCTTAAGTTGTTTAATTTAATAAGAAATAGCAAAGAAAAAAACAGTCTGAACTAAAATTTTCATGTCTTTTTATTTGATGAAGCGCCCAACGTGGGTTTCAAAATACTACCTTAACATCAAGACTGACTTCTTCTACCAAACAAACTAGTCATGCTTTAATCTTTGATTAATGAAATATCTGTCGAGGAAATAAAACTACATGCAGAAAACGTAAAGATTAACATTTAAAAATAAGCATTTCCCAGTGCAGTTTTACATTAAACATCTTTCGAATGGATTTATTTTTGTCAGCCAATTTAATTCTATTTTGTTTAGTATTAAAAATAATAAAGTAACTAGGTTAAAACTAATAAGTCTTATTGACAAAAAGAGTTTGCTTTATTTCCACATCGGGAATCGAACCCGGGCCTTGTGGGTGAAAACCACAAATCCTAACCACTGGACCATATGGAAGTGTTCATAACTTAAAAATTTCTCTTAAGTTTATGGTATAAAAGTTATTTCAAATATTTTCAATTGAAGATTGATTGATTAAATGATAAGTCAGTGACTAAAATATTTCAAATATCTGACAAGTATTAAATCTTGTTATAGTTATATTTAAATTGCAAAACTTTGTGTTAAGTTCATTGTTAATAGCAAGTTATTTGTTATTTGTAGCTAATATATTAAAATGAGACTGATAAATTAACCCAACAGCTTTCTTTCATATTTAAACTTAATAAGTATTAATATAGAAATAATTTTTCTCATTTTTTGGATAGGGATTGAGTTTAATGGTGGAGTATTTGCTTTTCATGTAAAAGTGTGTAGTGTAAATGCTAACATCGTCCACTTATTAATTTCAAATCATTACTGTCAAGATAAGTTAAGATTTAGAAGAACAACCTAATGTATATAAAAGTAGAAAAATTTCTTAAGTTGTTTAATTTCATAAGAAATAGCAAAGAAAAAAACAGTCTGAATTGAATTTTTTATGTCATGTAATTTAATGAAACGCCCAACGTGGGTTTTAAAATACTACCTTAACAATAAGACTGACTTCTTCTTCCAAATAAACTAGTCATGCTTTAATCTTTGATTAATGAAATATCTGTCAAGGAATTAAAACTACATGCAGAAAACGTAAAGATTAACATTTAAAAATAAGCATTTCCCAGTGCAGTTTTACATTAAATATCTTTTGATTGGATTTATTTTTGTCAGCCAATTTAATTCTATTTTGTTTATTATTAAAAATAATAAAGTAACTATGTTAAAACTAATAAGTCTTATTGACGAAAAGAATTTGCTTTATTTCCACACCGGGAATCGAACCTGGGCCTTGTGGGTGAAAACCACAAATCCTAACCACTGGACCATATGGAAATGTTCATAACTTAAAAATTTCTCTTAAGTTTATAGTATAAAAAATATTTCAAATATTTTCAATTGAAGATTGATTGATTAAATGATAAGTCAGTGACTAAAATATTTCAAATATCTGACAAGTATTAAATCTTGTTATAGTTATATTTAAATTGCAAAACTTTGTGTTAAGTTCATTATTAATAGCAAGTTATTTGTTATTTGTAGCTAATATATTAAAATGAGACTGCTAAATTAACCCAACAGCTTTCTTTCATATTTAAACTTAATAAGTATTAATATAGAAATAATTTTTCTCATTTTTGGATAGGGATTGAGTTTAATGGTGGAGTATTTGCTTTTCATGTAAAAGTGTGTAGTGTAAATGCTAACATCGTCCACTTATTAATTTGAAATCATTACTGTCAAGATAAGTTAAGATTTAGAAGAACAACCTAATGTATATAAAAGTAGAAAAATTTCTTAAGTTGTTTAATTTCATAAGAAATAGCAAAGAAAAAACAGTCTGAATTGAATTTTTTATGTCATGTAATTTAATGAAACGCCCAACGTAGGTTTTAAAATACTACCTTAACAATAAGACTGACTTGTTCTTCCTAACAAACTAGTCATGCTTTAATCTTTGATTAATGAAATATCTGTCAAGGAATTAAAACTACATGCAGAAAACGTAAAGATTAACATTTAAAAATAAGCATTTCCCAGTGCAGTTTTACATTAACGATCTTTTGAATGGATTTATTTTTGTCAGCCAATTTCATTCTATTTTGTTTATTATTAAAAATAAGCATTTCCCAGTGCAGTTTTACATTAAATATCTTTTGATTGGATTTATTTTTGTCAGCCAATTTAATTCTATTTTGTTTATTATTAAAAATAATAAAGTAACTATGTTAAAACTAATAAGTCTTATTGACGAAAAGAATTTGCTTTATTTCCACACCGGGAATCGAACCCGGGCCTTGTGGGTGAAAACCACAAATCCTAACCACTGGACCATATGGAAATGTTCATAACTTAAAAATTTCTCTGAAGTTTATAGTATAAAAAATATTTCAAATATTTTCAATTGAAGATTGATTGATTAAATGATAAGTCAGTGACTAAAATATTTCAAATATCTGACAAGTATTAAATCTTGTTATAGTTATATTTAAATTGCAAAACTTTGTGTTAAGTTCATTATTAATAGCAAGTTATTTGCTATTTGTAGCTAATATATTAAAAATGAGACTGCTAAATTAACCCAACAGCTTTCTTTCATATTTAAACTTAATAAGTATTAATATAGAAATAATTTTCTCATTTTTGGATAGGGATTGAGTTTAATGGTGGAGTATTTGCTTTTCATGTAAAAGTGTGTAGTGTAAATGCTAACATCGTCCACTTATTAATTTGAAATCATTACTGTCAAGATAAGTTAAGATTTAGAAGAACAACCTAATGTATATAAAAGTAGAAAAATTTCTTAAGTTGTTTAATTTCATAAGAAATAGCAAAGAAAAAACAGTCTGAATTGAATTTTTTATGTCATGTAATTTAATGAAACGCCCAACGTAGGTTTTAAAATACTACCTTAACAATAAGACTGACTTGTTCTTCCTAACAAACTAGTCATGCTTTAATCTTTGATTAATGAAATATCTGTCAAGGAATTAAAACTACATGCAGAAAACGTAAAGATTAACATTTAAAAATAAGCATTTCCCAGTGCAGTTTTACATTAACGATCTTTTGAATGGATTTATTTTTGTCAGCCAATTTCATTCTATTTTGTTTATTATTAAAAATAAGCATTTCCCGGTGCAGTTTTACATTAAACAACTTTTGAATGGATTTATTTTTGTCACCCAATTTAATTCTATTTTGTTTGTTATTAAAAATAATAAAGTAAATAGGTTAAAACAAATAAGTCTTATTGACGAAAAGAGTTTGCTTTATTTCCACACCGGGAATCGAACCCAGGCCTTGTGGGTGAAAACCACAAATTCTAAGCACTGGAATCATATGGAAGTGTTCATAACATAAAAATTTCTCTTAAGTTTATAGTATAAAAGTTATTTCAAATATTTTCAATTAAAGATTGATTGATTAAATGATAAGTCAGTCGCTAAAATATTTCAAATATCTGACAAGTATTATATCTTGTTATAGTTATATTTAAATTGCAAAACTTTGTATTAAGTTCATTATTAATAGCAAGTTATTTGTTATTTGTAGCTAATATATTAAAAATGAGACTCATAAATTAATCCAACAGCTTTCTTTCATATTTAAAATTAATAAGTATTAATATAAAAATCATTTTTCTCAATTTTGGATAGGGATTGAGTTTAATAGTGGAGTATTTGCTTTTCATGTAAAAGAGTGTAGTGTAAATGCTAACATCGTCCACTCTTTAATTTTAAATCATTACTGTCAAGAAAAGTTAAGATTTAGAAGAGCAACCTTGGTGGAAGAAGTTATGTATTGAAGTGACAAATAAAGTATATAAAAGTAGCAAAATTTCTTAAGTTGTTTAATTTAAAAAAGAATAGGAAACACAAAAACAGTCTGACTTAAAGTTTTCATGTCATATTATTTAATGAAGCACCCATCGTGGGTTTTAAAATTACTACCTTAACATATAAAAATAAACATTTCTCGGTACAGTTTTTACAGTAACCATCTTTTTAATACAAACAACCTATTATATCAGCAGGATAAATATAAAGTTGAGCGTTATTAAAATTTATGTTTTCACTGAAATAATTGCATTCACAAAATTGTCTTTTTAATCATGTTTTCCATATCTTTTAGAAAAATGGCTAGCAAACGTTCAACGAAATAAATTGGACGAAACAATTAGATGTTGTCGACAATTTTATCCAAATTAGATAAATTTAAATGCTTACATATTATGTGAGGCTGATTTGTTATTGTAGTTAGGTGCATTTTCAAACCATATTCTCACTATTACAATATATTTCTTTTATTTTAATACCAAAATATTAATTATTTTGTATATTAAAATAAAATCTCATCAAAATGATAGTTTGAGATTAACATAACAAAACATAAAGCAATTGTATAACAATGTAAATATTTAATGTAAATATGCGAACTGAATGAAATCATTTTGTTACACAATTTTTTCTATTTTTTTGTAGTTAAAATCAAAATAAAAAGGCAACACTAATAAATGTTGTTTCGAAAATATTTTGCTTTATTTGCATACCGGGAATTGAACCGGGCCTTCTGGGTGAAAACCACAAATCGAAACATCTAGACCATATGGAAATCTATGTACGTTCAAATTCCTTTTAAGATCATGGCATAAAAGTTATTTTGAAGATTTTCAATTTGAGATATATTGTATAAACTATAAGTCAGTAACTGAAATATCTTAATATCAGACAAATATTAAATCTTGTTATAAATATAATAAAATATCAAAACTTTATGTTAAGTTGATTATTAGTAACAAAGTATTTTGTTATTCAAGAGTTAACATATTTGAAAGGAGACTAAAAATTAATCGTAGAACTTTCTTTAAAAAGTGGAGTTAATAAGTCTTAACTTAACAAATATATTTTTAATGTCTGTTGAAGGTTTTTTGGTTGATAAGTTTTCGTAGTCCGTATAGTCTGAATACTCGTGGTACTGAACATTTAAGTTGATAGTAAGTACGTTCAGTTATAATATTAGATTTTCTCATAGAGAAGATCTTGCTGTTAAATTTGCGTACTAGTGATTGTGTTGGGTCTCATTTGAGTTGTTTGTACATACGTCTTATTCCCAATACAAGCAATCAAGCAACTAAAACCATTACACTTCACACTTATTCACAATGACAATACACGATTGACACGTACACATTTCCTGTACACACATTACAATGACGTAAGACCAGATAACAAATACCACTAACCTGGGGCCGGTTGTATAAAGCTCTTGACTACTTTTTAACTGCAATTTTTGCAGTTAAAAAGTAGTTAATATTAACCACGCGGTTAGGTCGGTTGTATAAAAAAGTAGTTAGCGCTAAGTGCAGTTAAAAGGTAGTTAAAGTTAACTATGCTATGGAGCATGAACTTTTCAAAACACAGTTAAATATGGCGGCTTGGCTTCTCAAAGACAATTTTGGCAAGATGTTGTTGATCAACAAGGTTTTACCTTGAGTTTTAATCAAATATGTATCTTCCATGGGAAGGCTTTTAGAATAAGAGCTTTATGGACTGTGTGCTACATTCGACAGTGCTGTAAACATCAAAGTTTTGCCGACTAAAACAGCCAACAACTTATCCGCGTAACAAAGCCCTTCTTACACAAGAGCCATTGCATTTTGTATTGTCTTCTTTGCGGCCGGTAGTTCTTTCTACTCATAACCGACACACTCAATTGAGATAGAGCCACTTCTTTACGATTAGTGCACATAACTCGCTGACATTTTCTTACAAACACGTTCAATTCGTTCAATGACAAAAAAAGAAAGAATGTTATTCGAGCAATGAATCCTATAGCTTTGGATGTATAAAATATTCAAATTGCGGGTTTTTCCCTATGATTTTGCTGGATTGAATATTATATGCATCATATAAACTCTTTCTCTATGGAAAATAAGCTAGATTATGTTAAAACAAAAAGGTACTACAGTATAAATGTTGCTGTAAGTATACCAGTGATAATACATATAGATACATGATCTTTACAACAGTTTTTATTCATGACTACTCTTTTGTGTATCAGCTGCATGAGATACAATATTGTTAGTTTTTTAAATGCATAAAACATTTTATCAGCATGCATGGTGAAGGTCCATGTTGCTTGATACATATACATTATCCATTGCACATGGTTTATGACACAAGCAGAAGGTATACATGACAGTCAATTAGTGGGTTTTATTGATATTTCATCAAGTATGTCCTATGTAAAAATGTTTATTTTTTATTTACGTGCAATCCTGCCTGCCAATAAAGATCTAGCTACTGTTTGATGATTTAAAAAGTAGAAAAAAAAAAAACTCCCAAGCTTATACAAAAATAAGCTAATAAATCAGAAAGGCACAAATAAAAGTTTCATAGCTAAGGCTCATTAACAAATATACCCAATAGTTTTATAACTCAGTTTTTGCAAGGTAGAATTAAGAACAAAATAGGGTTTTGTGTATAGCTGTATAACAGGTCACAAGCAGAGAAAAGGCAGTTGCTGGATTACATGGCTAAAAACCATGATGGCTCAAAGAAATGTTTTCTAATAATAAAAAAGTCCATCACTGTCATCTTTTACAAATATGTGTGACTTTTGTCTGTACAAACACATTTCTTTCAAACATTTTACTCAGCAGTTATGAAGAGAAACGAAACGACCCTTATCTTTGTTACCCTCAGTCTCTCAGTTTTAAATTCTGTAAAAGCAAGGCCATTGAAATATTTAAATCCTTGCACATAGAGTACAAATTGCAATATGAATCAATTTGAGAATTCATAGCTTCGTTTGCGCAAGTCCTTTATATATAATTGGTACATGAAAGAAAGCAGTCCTTGCCGAGACGCATATCATTCATCAACATCGTACTGTACTACACGGAATATAAGGTCGATTTTCTTAAGAAATGTCCAAAGTATATGCTACAATTTAATCCGGTTACCATGGCACCGTGAATCGTTTATTACATTTCTTTTCGCATCATCAACAACATCCGTAAAAACAACAATATTTTAAGATTTGCCATATTTTAAGATTTTTACATAAGCCATGAGAGTTTTCTTCATTTTAAAGTCATTTTATAGTTCACTTGCCCGCCATTACAAAGCATAAATTGATGAGACTTTATGTCATTTTACGTAAACAACACTCCACGCAGTTTCCACGCAAGTTAATTACGCAGTTACTTAACTATCCGACAACTACGTTTTGTGCAACGCAGTTAATTCGAGCAGTTAAGTTACTACAGTTAAGGAATTAACTACAGTAGTTGACGATGACTACCGCTAAGTTTGTCGAAATCTCAGTCGACAACAACAAAAACAATCCTTCTCAGGACTATACTAGCCTGAACAATCTACATATAACGATACTCCCGGCTTCAAACCATTTACTTTATAACTATTTTTGTTGTTGTGTTTTCATTATCTGAGCACTTATTAATTCAGTTAAGTCATCTTGCTTACGTGCTCAAATAACAATGTATTTAAGTAATATTGTACATCTAAGTGAAACTTTTCTTTTTTAACTGTTGTAATAACACAGAGTCCACACTTACCTGACATCACACCAAGGCCAAATTGATCAAAAGTACCATAACAACTAAAAGGACGTAAAAGCTAATCAGATAAAAATATAGTTAAAAAATGCTCTCTGGAAGTCACCTATTTTGTATTCCATTTTAAAAAATGTTAAATCTATACTGTTCTGGTGTTTATAGCCGACGTTGTTCAGCAAACTTTTTTTTTAAAGTTTTATTTTGGTTGTTACAAGTAAGGAATACGATGAACACTAAATCATAATTAATTTTCTCATCTGAAAGTAGCTTCAAATTTATATTCAAGTACTAAGCCTTTGTACAATTGAAAATTTTGCATTTAATGTAAATATGTCTATTTTCAAAAACTGGTCGTTTGCATTAAATATATGTTAGCAATAACGCTTCAATGAAGTTACTGAAATATTTATAGAAAAAATTCCTTCTATCGCATCTCAATGTGAGAACTACTGTACAAAATTCCTATGATATAGCTAAAATGCAAAACCATATGATTTCTCGTAATTTTTCATTTTTTTAAAGGAGTTTTTTATGGATTGTAAGCAACATGCTTATATTGATTAATGCGCTTCCTAACTTGCGAGCAGGGTTTGCCACTGACTGTAGATTTTTCGTAAGAGAGACATTGCAGTGCATGGAACAAATGACATGTAGATTGCCACTGACTGTAGAATTTTCGTAAGAGAGACATTGCAATGCATGGAATAGCACTTAGGTGATTCTAAAGATGTTTGATAAAGTAAAAGACATTATGCATTTTAGTATCCAACTGACGTGTACTCCAATGTCATTTTTTACGTCACTTTATCATCAAAATCAAACTGCTTGACAAAATTTATGTCAATTAGGAACAGAATGCGATTTAGTAACTATGTTTGATACATCTCACTTTGTCCAATTATACGTAGTTGGACGCCATTGCTTTATCCGGTAGTAAAATTTTCACAAATAATAAGCATTTTTTCAAGTGTGAATTGAGTTAAATAGATGAACTTTTGAAATTCCTTGCGCAGAAAAGAACGAAGCTAAAAAAAGCAATTAGATTACATAGGCACAGAATAAGAATATGCAGAAGAGTCACTTGTGTTCGAAACTTTGATATTTTGTCCTTGTGCATGTCGTGACGCTTATACTTGCCGCCAGTATTCAACCCAATTGATTAAGGTTTTGACTTGTTCCCAACATTTAATATGATCCGAAGCTATTTCTTAAGTCAAAATATTCTCGAATTCAATATTGACATTTGAGGTCTTGTAATTTTGATGTTTGGAATAAACTAGCTGAAATAATAACTGACGTGAGTTCGCTTTGAACATCCGAGTAACCTTTCTGTATGATCATTATTCTGTGATATAGGGTTGAAATATGGCACAATTTGTTAAAACATACAAAACGTTCGAGAAATTTGCCAGACAAGCATTAAAAATAGGCATCCAAGATATTAGCTTAGCCGTATATAGGAAACCAAAATATTTGCTTAGCCGTAGTATAAATCCGGACTGGCTACGCTACTAAAGATTGGTAACTGGTTTACTTAGTTATCTAAATGGATCCTTGTTTTGTTTTTACTGTGTATTTTGAAGTAATTTTTGAGCAATCAACAATTCTGTACTCTGCTTTGCAATATAAAGAAACTGACCGTCAGTATGGAATAAGTAAAGTTGAGAATTTTAAGACTTTTGTGATTAGTCTAAGATATAAAATTGAGTATTTAGAGTTTCTTGATGCAACTGTTTAGAAAGTGGGCACTCTATCTAGTAGACATGATAAAAGGCAAAACTATAAGCAAATGTATTTTGATATTTCTTGATGGTATGCTAACTGAACTTTTTCAGGACATTGAGCGTTTTACATTTTTAAACCTTGTCACCCCAAGATTCCTTATGAACTAGAAAGTTGAAGAACCTTTAGAGAAAATTATTCTACTAAAAGAGATTAATGACAATCGGTTTGATATATAACAATACTTTTCCGCCAACTCTGCTTTTTGTACAGGGATAAAGATTTTCAAGAAAATTCTTGTGCAGAATTACTTAAAAATATAATTTTGAGTTCCATCTTCAATCTAGTATTAATGAAGTCATAAAGTTGATGTAGAGGAATGGTGTTTTTTCAGTTACAAAAGCTTCCGTTGAAAGATCATTCTCTTGTTTAAAAAGAGTGAAGAGTTATTAAAAAAATATCACGAGTCTAGGTCGTCTAAATTCTCTTTGCAGAATTTCCATACATAAAGACATTTTATCAGAAAAAGAACATGCGAACACCGTACTTGATTAAGTATTAAGAAAGTCCATTGAAAAACAGCGAACACTTGCCTTTTTCTATAAGTAGCAAATGCGCGAAGTTATACTAAAACTGGTACGAAATGAAAACAGGATTTAAATCAAGACTGTCAAAAGTTCAAGCTTTAGCCAAAAGCAAATAAGCGCTCAAGGTGCGCTGTTACGAATAAAAAAGCAAAACAGTGCATGTAAAAGGACTATGCACATTTACTTTTGGAAAAGTGCAACTGATTGTGGTAATGCGAAAATGTAGCAGAAATTTCAGACATCGCAACTGGCTGCTGCAATGCGTCATTGCTGCAGAAAAGTTAGCGCAACTGGCTATTGTAATGCGCAATTTATGCAGAAAAGGTAGCGCAACTGGCTGCTATATTTCAAGAAATAAACTCAAACTTAAAGGAAATGTTGCTTTGAAATTCAACTGGTACCAAATAATCTTACAAATACTAAATTACAAGTCGCCAAAATTGAAAATTCCGTATGTTCATCGTCTTGTTTTTCTCTCTCATTATCCCTATTTGCCTGTTCTGTTCTCTTCTCAGCATTTGGACATTGCGAAGCCGACTTTAACAATTGCAATAGAGTTTGCAGAGTTTGTAAATTTTTCTCATTTAGAAGTAAAAAAAGTGAATATACACCGAGAAGCAGGAGCAAATGATGTTAATTTTGAGTTAGCACTGATTTTGGTATGCATAACGCAGAAAACTCGTCATCTGAGTGAGCAACTTCAACAAGCTTTATTGTTCGCCATTGTTTTGCAAGTGTAGTGAAAGACCTTTCACCCCGACACTATCTAATTAGTTGAGAGCAAACACTCTCTTTGCTTTGATTGGCGTAAAGACATCACTGTAAAAAGTGACTGGTTAAAATAACAATATGATTGGTTAAAAAACCCACAAAAATATTGGTTAAATTGGTCAATTGCACATGAGGTAACCACTTTTTTTAACCAAACATTTTTTACAGTGTAAGACGTAACAACATTACATTGACTTTTCTCGAATCACACATTCAATATTAAATAATCGATTTTTCTCTATAATTTGCATGTTGTACGATTGATATACATGCTAAAGTTGATAAGTACTACTATAGCAACAAAATGTTTAAGAAATTTTTTGGTTCCTCGATGGGCACATAAAAAAGGTAAGTTTGATGTGGGCCCATTACCTAAATGACATTTTCAACGTTTAGAGCAAAACAAAATGTTTTTGTGGGCATCGTTTATGCGTAAAAAACAACACATTTTGCTAACGTTTCTTTTTAAAAACTGTAAAGTGAACAATAGTTGAATGTTTTCTAAAATGTTAAGAATTCTTTAATAACTTGTATTTTTTAAAATGTCGAGTTTTTTTTGTTTCGGAAATCTAAGTGATCAAACATTTGAGAAGCATTATGTAGTCAACATATTGTAAAATCCTTCCTGGTGAAAAAGTCGATTTCTCGACAACACAAGTGTAACCTCTACTCGTGCCCCTCCAGAGCACGAGTCTGAAACCATGTTTGCAAGATATGTAGTCTCATCAGAGAATTGAACTCTGGACCCTTGGTTTACGAGACCAATGCTCTAACCTCTGAGCTAATAAGGCTGTTACAAAGTACGAAATTTTTAGTTGCTTTATTTATAACACTCTCATGAAATGTAGGTATTTCACCTCTCAAGTCTAATATTTAAGTATACACTTAGACATAAAATTTTCACAAATTTTGTTAATCAATGAACAAAGAATTCTTTCATAAAATCTATTATAAATACTAAAACTAGTTTAGAATAATTTATACCAGAAGATTTTTGGACTTTGTTGTTGATGTTATGTAAATACTACTGCAAGGAATTTCTTTTTTATTTGCTCAATGAAATGTCCAGCCCTTCAGAAGCGATTTGGTACAAAAATGAGCATAATACGTTTACAAAAACTAGATTAATTTTAACTTCACTTTTGTTGCCGCATGCGAACTTTAGTGCCGCCATGTGACGTCACAACGATGATCAAGGTCAATATGCTAATATTATTAAAACAACGCGCTCACTTTTCCTCCGTGAATTCTTTTGCTTTTAAAGCATTAGTTTTTAGAAAAATTAATTTTAAATTGAAGAGAGTAATAACATAAAAGCAATGCATATGTTATCAAACGAGTCCGCTTAAAGCACAAATACGTCCGATAAATAATAAAATACTTTTATGAAATTACCGTCTATATTTCAAATAACTACTTTACTCTGCCTATTCCTTATAATAATGCAATAATTCATTTTGCATTCTACTAAAGTTCTTGATTTTACAACAAGAGCTGTGTAACGCATAAACAATAACACAAAATATTTTTTATTTTGACAAAACTATAAACTGCATTTGTCAAAGTTGCCATTTTGACTTATTAGGAGGATGCATTGGAGTATTGTAAAGAAGTGGGACTCAATTTTTTAAATTTTTAGTCTATTTCTATGGCTCTATTTAAAACTTTATGTTGGGCATTAATTTTTACTACACAAATTCGATTTCCGCTCTGCAAGTCTCTCGCAACTATTTTTATTACGATTTGGGCTAAGACATCAAGTTATAATAGCTGTGTCACAACTCTCTTTTAAAAATTCATCATCTTGCAATACACTGAATCAAAACAACGAAGTCGGAATCTTCATTGCCCCTAGTGACACTTATTTTTGTTTTGTACTGATGAATAAACTGCTTTGATAACGATAACCCAAAGTTTTCATGGACAAGAGATTTAATGTTTTTACTAGACTTTGTCAAATAAAATATGGACTTATGCGGCAGCTGGCGATCACCTGGTTATAAAAGAAAGTTCTTCAGCGTTGAAAAACAGTAATAATAAGAAGAATAAGGAAAAGTTACAATTTATTCGGAAAGATGTAACCAGAATGAAAGACCAATTTATTAATATCTTTAAAGAAAAGTGGGCGACGACAACCTTTCACTAAAGGTCAATAATAGACAGGACACTACAGCAAAACTAATTGATGGTGCTTAAATGTGCAGGTTGAGCGAAACCCAAAATCTTTCGATTATATAAAAAGGAATTTTATGTTTTATCATTCCGATATGGAGGACAAAAAATAAATTTGGAATTATTGCAGTTTGGAGATGATGCTCTGCAAAACGTAGATACCACGCAGGAGATTTGTACTTAAAATGTTAATTGCTTTTAAAAAATTGATGCTTCGAATCAAGCGAATTATGTAAATTCTGTCTTCAATTAACTAATCACAGAGAACAATAGCAGCATAACCATTGAAAGGGATAACACAACAATAAACGTTTCACATTTTTGTAAGCACATCTTTTAATATAGGTCCAGCAGTGTACAGGAGCACTAAATTGCACACACTTTCCGATTGTTGCACTTTTAAAAAAGTCCAGTCCTTATACTACATCCAGAAAGGCTTTTATTCTATTGTTTACAAGCATTAGTAGATCATCAGTGCAAGGATTTTTAATTTTATGTCTATCATATAGGTGACTTTATATTTTTACTGTACGTGTCTTCGAGTTCCTCACACATATATTAAGAACATAATTTGTTTGCATTACTTATATATTGAAATTTAACTAACTCTTTATTTCATATTACAGATAATATCAATAATTGTGATATGGTTTGTGGATGATTCTGTCTGTCAATTGCTCCCTTGGTTGATGACACTTTTAAGAAATAATGGAAATTTAAGTCAAAGTGAACTTAAATTCGATTCCAAACTAATTTGTGCAAGGATAGTAGTAGAATGCGCATTTGGCCAAATGAAACATTTAGATATCTTATTATAAGAAAAATGAGAATTACTTGAAATACATAACGCCAAAGTTGAAACATGCTGTGTCTTACATAATCTTTGTAAAATGAGAGAAGATTTTGTGCAACACAATGCAATTATTGATGGTTTGAGTGAGGAAAATCAATTTTATAATATGCCAGATGCAGACATTCATGGAAGAGCTGAAGAATTTAGACTTTCTTTAATTGCATTTTTTTATACCAAGTATTAACTATGTCAAGGTTTACTGCTTTTTGTTGTCAAACATCCCTATATGACAGACTCGATAACTAATAAAAAAATGATTTGTAAAATTTAAAGAATTTATATGGGTTTTTGCAAAGGAGTTCTTCAATATTCCGTGGCATGCAAATGTTTTGAAACAGTCGAAAAAAAATGTGTAGGTTGCGCAACAAACTCACACACCAAATTTCCCTCACTACTGGGATCATTCTAACGTACTTAATAAAGCATAAATATTTTTTTTAGCTTTTGTCGTAGAAAAATTCCCCGGAAGAAGTAGCACAGTTATAAAATAAACCATGGCTGAAAAATATAAAGACCATAGAGTGTCCATGGAAAACAAAAAACAAATACTGGAATATACGTAATGCTTTGAAGATTTAAATACTTAAGACAGTTCTATCAATTTTCATTTTACCATTAATTTTACTTTCCATGTCTCACAAAAAATAGAACTTAAGTTTTAAATACATAAAGTAGATATATTTTTATTGATATTGAATTGTGTAGTCCTTTCTAAAAAAATTGTCGTCAAATTAAATAAAAGGTTCAAAGTAAAATATACAAAAACTAACGCCACGTTTCCAAAAGTTGATTAAATATTTTAATATATTTGAGCGCAAAATATGAAACACGCTCTGCTACGTGCACGACATGACGCCCAACGTGGGGCTCGAACCCACGACCCTGAGATTAAGAGTCTCATGCTCTACCCACTGAGCTAGCCGGGCTACATACTCCGAGGGAAACAAATACTAAAAACATTAACATAACAACAGAGTTTTGGTTTGGTGGGCCAAGAAAAGAAAATTTGATAAAAGGGAAACCATTTATGTAAAAAATAGCCATACCCAAGAAACATTTATGTAGTAAAATGAGCATAGATTATAGAATTCAAAATATTTTAATAAAACTTTGTACCTTGAAAATTTCTCCTTTTCAATGAAACTTACGGTAAATTTACATATGAAACAGCTTGTTTCTGTGAGTTAACTTCTAATTTTAATGATTTTAAGTCCCAAGTTTATTTTAGAGAAAAATGAAATAGCGAACAATAACCCAATAAAGTTATAATAAAAGCCAACATTTGCTAAACTACATACAAATCATATATCAATTTAAAGCTAATATAATGAAGAATTTAATTGTAGTGTTCAAATTAGGATGAAATTCGTTTCCATGACGACACAAGGTGTCAATTACCGAGGTGATAATATTTTCAAACTAAAACATTCAATGTAAAGATAGAGTTCTCGGGATATTCTTTAGATGTAATTGCTTACTGCTGTTCACAAAAAAGCCTGTATTATAATCTTTCAGATGATGTATAACTTTTCTCATTTAGGCACGAGAAAGCTCAAATAATTGGAAAATTGCAATCGTACCGTGGGAGCAAATATAGCAATAAAATAAGAAATAATTTCAAAACAATCTATGAGCTTCAACAAACTTATAAGTTTCACCAACTTAGGGTTTTATTGCATAAAATGTGTAATTTTTAATACCATGCTTATATTTACCAACAATTCTGTCGGAAAAACTAATGTCTGGTGTGAAAAATTTTAAAGCAAGGTGCTACACATAGTCCCACATCGCAGTCTTTACAGAAATAGGAAGTCCTTTTTGGTTTTTATTTTGTGGAACATACTTTGCACATTCTTTCCTTAGTCTTTCCTTTGCTGTTGGATGGAATTATGCTTGGAAAAATCTACCAGGTGATTCAATAGCTGGTCGAACAACATGTCTCTGAGAAGAAAACTCCCCAATAAGAAGTTTGGAGACTTCTAGGTGGAAAATATTTGAGCTCCTCATGTTATGGTTTGGTGACAGCCTTTCCAGGATGTGACTGTTTGCAATGCATCTGTGCAGTAGTTCAAAAAATATTCTCAGCCACCATTTCTTGCACCTACAGTTGATACCATAATATGACTTCATCTGGTCATTCCCGCCAACTCCGCCCATTTTATGATACAATGATATTTGGGCATTGAACATCATCTGTATTGCCATCCTTCTTTCATCGCTTTACTGGAATTGTAGCAGTATCAGATGGTATTGTTTGAGATTAAACCATATTCACAACACGGTCGTCCATCCATGTTACCGCAGTAATGGTCCTTTGAAAGACAGATTGCACAAAGACAGACCTTCAACATAATGTTTCGAAAAGGCAGATCAACTATACGGAATCATCAATAAACTTGAATGGATGGACAATAAGATGACAAATACAGAGAATAAACTGACGAATATTATAGTCAATATGCAAGAAAAATTTACCGAAGAATTGAGACAAAATCAAGAAAAAGTGGACATGACTTTCCAGGAAGTAGCTAGAAAAATTCAAAATAACAAGAATTTGATGAATCATACGAAGGAAAAAGTGGAGCAGACTTAGACTGAGGTGGTTGATAGTCAACAAGAATTGGTCTCGCACGTTAATCAACAAATAAAGCAAGTTAAATAGCAGATGAAAAACAGTCAAAATGAAATGATGTGCCATGTAACAGAGCAACTGGGTCGAAGTTCAAGCTTCGTGCATGATGTAAGTCAATTAAGACTTAACCAGGAGGACATGCAACACAGTCGTCCATCCATGTTACCGCAGTAATGGGTCCTTTGAATTGAAAGACAGATTGCCCTTGTAAAGATATCCTTCTGGAAGAATAGTAGAAGGACCAACATCTTGTGTAAAAGGACCACGTCGTATTTCTCCCTCGTATTCATCGTTCGACCATTTTGTGTTTGAAAGTTGTATGCCAGTATTTTGCCAGACTGAGCGACCGTTTCCTCTTCCTCATCAGTTTCAATTAGGTCGACATCATGTAAGTTGCTGAGGATTTCTTCTTGTTCATCTTGCACAGAAGACAGACCTTCAACATCAGGTTTCGAATAGGCAGAAAGCTCGCAATCAATATCCGAGCACACTCAATCATAAGAAATACCACAATCTTGCTCTAGGACGTCTACAACTTCGTTCTCTGTCATGCTGTTGGGTTTATCCGCCATTGTTTATGTCTTGCCAAAACAAAATTTAAAGGGCAAGATTAAAAAATTCACAAAAAATCGCTCAAAACTAGTTTCGTAGACAAACTATACATCAAAATATTCGCAAACACCTCCTTAATCGAATGGTGTACTTTAAAGCGCATGTCCGGCTTTTGTTTATGAGTTAGCTGGGCAAAAGAAACGTAGGCTCGTGGTGTCCGATATATCGGACACTGGGACTTAAAGGGTTAAGTAGTGACTCAATGCCGTATCTAGCAAAAAAATTTTAGTCACGCTATTGTACATGGAGCCATGCTTATGACGTCATGATTTTAAATCGTACGTATAGTAAGACATAAGTACTTTATTGAAGTTTAATGTATAAATTTTAAAGTACAAACAAACAACATAGACCCATATGCTTTGAGATTAAGGTAAGTTTTGGTAATGTGAAGTGCTTCTTTGATTTTAAGTGTGAATGTAGTATCTGCAGTGTCAAGGATTTAAAAGCAAAATTTGGAATAGTTAGTTTTGCATCTAGGGGATTTTAAAAGATGTTGATGGATATGTGAGTTTTTGTCAGTTATGGTGTTTTACCTAATTATGGTAGGTATAGGACCTCAGGTTTAAAGAATGTATGGAGAAATACATCCCCCACAATCAAATAGGTATACCACTGTAGATTTAATAGAATCATTGATAGGATAATTTTTAATCAAATTAAAATTTCTTTTCATTGATGAAACATGTTTACTAAAACTTGTTGTTTTTATTAAATGAGAAATTCTCAAATTTATTAGCTATTAGTGTTTTTTCACAGAATTCTTCCCTATTCGAAACTCTTTATGTAAAATATAATTATCTTTTGGACAAAAGGAGCAGTAAAGTTTCTACCAAGCTATACTCTGATATTAATATAGTTAACATTCAGGTAAGTTTGACATGAGCTGCACTTTTTTATGATTGGCAAAATTTTTTTATTTTGCAAACAACTGTGGTATTCCAACTATTTTTGCCACAGGAACATAAGATACGCCATAAAGTGCTTCCATCTTCTTCTACACTTTTCACCAAACTCAAAGAAAGTTTGTAGTCTTCACTTGTTTTATTCATTTCATATCATGAAGAATTTTAAGGCACATTTTTGTAGTGTTTATGGAATTTCACGCTATAAGACATTTCAGAGTAAGAAAGTAACTTGAATAGTATTATACAAGCGTATAATATTATCACACATTGCGTAATTGATATTTTAGCCAAGGATTTGGCAATCTTATTTAACAAAGAAATCACCAATGTTTGTGCGGTAGTGTGGCCGAGTGGTCTAAGGCGCTGGTTTAAGGCACCAGTCATATAAATGGCATGGGTTCGAATCCCATCACTGCCAAAATTCCTTTCAAAATGGACGTTTCTTAGTCAGCTGTACTTGTTTATCCAAAACTGATTTGTTTTTTGCCTTTTTTATTTTTTGTTTAGTTTACAAAGGGTGTTTACATTTTAACGTAAATTTACGTGTTTTTGACCTTGGTCTACAGCGGGAAATAATGGACAAGCAAACGATAGCGCTAACAATAGCTTTGCCATTGCTTTTTTAAGTTGAAGTAATAACGTTGGGTAGAATATTTTTTAGAGATCACCACTCGAGTCGGCATGTGTGTATGACTTATTAACTTCATCTGCTTCTTCGTAACGAAACACACGTTAAGGATGTTAAACATGTTGCTACGTGTTTGCCAGAGATCAGGGTTGAAACTACAACGTTTATTGTGTCTGTGTGTGTGGGAGGGGGGGGGGTGTGTGGTGACTAATCATACATTTCCTCTTCTTTACTGACATTCCTTGTTAGCTTTTGTAATTTCAAATAAATTAAACACGACTAATTAGAAGGTATTGAACTACAGATAGTAGAAAAATATGAGTCATGCAAGGAGAATTACCCTAAATATTCAGGTAAGGTTCGTGTTTAGAAAGTAGAAGGTTGTGCATTACGAGTAGTTCGTCCAGGAAAGAATAGGATGAAAGTATTTTGAAATCTTAAAAATGAAGTGGGACTAGTATTTTTAGGGTAAAAGAAATTTTGGTAATGTGAAAAAAGAGAAAAAGATACCTCACAAGTTCCTAATACCTTGGTTTTCAACTTCTATCAACGATTTATCACTGACATAGAAGAAGAAATTTATTTACAAAAAGACTAAATCTCTCATTCGCACCAAACAAATTGAAAAACAGTTTTTTTATCACCCCATTTCAGATTTTCTCCAAAAAAACTGATCGACAAAGAACAATTTGAGAAAATTGGTTTCTGTTCTTTGTCTGTTGAAGCAAAAGTAAAATGCATCCGTTACTCTGGATATCGTAACCACAGCCAGCTAGTATTTATGTATTTAAAAAAACATAAATTTGCTTGATAGTCTATAACGAACGACAACAGCATTGTAACTGTTAATCCTGAAAAAAGAATGGCGTGATTATTCCTGAAAAAAGGGACTAAAACAGAACACATATTAGCAGATAACAACAAATTTCAACAGATAAATGTCGACACGTTGAATTGGAAGCTACAACGAGAAAACAAGTTGAAGAAATTATATCATTAAAGAGATCTTAGTCAATCCATCAAGGAACTTACGAAAAACTTTACCCAACAGGCTCATGTATAGGTAGATATTATACGGTATGCCAAAAATGCATTATATATACGTATAAAGTAGCTCAATTTTTTATCCCTCTTCTCAATCCTTTATGTGTTGGTACTTACATGGTTATGGACTCTTTTTCCTTCGTTCGAGAAATGATCATGCAATCTCACATCAAAACAAACAATTCAGTTAAGGCTAGCTTTGATGTAAATTCTTATTTACGAACATTTCTGTGGATGAAACTATTGAAATAATTAATTATCAAATATTTTATAAATCCACATACTCGAATGCGAATAGAATGAGAATTTATGAAACTCATATCGCTGTCAAAAACAGTGCCTTTCTCTTCAAAGGTAAT
This sequence comes from Xenia sp. Carnegie-2017, assembly GCF_021976095.1. Classification (NCBI taxonomy): domain Eukaryota; kingdom Metazoa; phylum Cnidaria; class Anthozoa; order Malacalcyonacea; family Xeniidae; genus Xenia; species Xenia sp. Carnegie-2017. The sequence goes on from NW_025813526.1 coordinate 12,767,259, forward strand.
GTATGTCAAAAAATAGATAGTGTCGCAATAGGTTTACCAATCGTACAACATTTTTTTAAACCTTGTTGTCATATCCCGAAGATCACTGAATAAATAGCTTTATTAAATGTAAACTAATGATGTAGGTATTTTTAAAGATATGTGTGTCTTTTAGACAAAGAAGTTAGCTATAAATAAGTTGAGCAAACTGAACTACGAAATCTTTTTTAAGAAGCCAATGTCTCAAGTTTAAGTTTGTATTTTATTCCATCAAAAATATGCTTCTCAGGTTCTTGCAGCTATACTTGATCAATTCTAACCGTTTTATACTTAGAAAAAATGTCACTTAAACTATCAAAGAACGATTTCATTACATCTCTTTCATCAATGTCTGATGTAAAATTATAAAAGTAAATTAATACTCCATCATTGCTGCATTGGCATCAAGAAACATTCATTGCATCTTTGCAAAGGGGGATTAACATTGTCTCCGTAACAGACTTTACCAACAAGACTTGATATTATATACCCTATTTGTTCGCCATAACACTTTGAAAATATATCTTATATTATTTTATGACGCTTCATCTTAAGACTTGTACTTTTCGTCAAAGTCAAATGTATCCTTAAATTTTTTGCTAGTTCAATGTCAAACTTTAAAGACTTTATTACGTTTTTCTTGTAAGATGAAAACAGATCATTTAAAAAATTGTGACGTTTCTTGCTTTTTTAAATCAGGAAAGATGGAAATAATAATAATTCTTTTACCAATAGCTAGCAATCTTTAACTTCAAATAATCCCTTGCCTCATTTCTGATTCATCAAGTCATCCATTTACAAGAAATCTTTCCAGTTTCCAGATGGCATGCGCGCTCGGTTTAACTTATTTGACTGAAAATAACTAAAACGATTAAAATATCCGTGAAAATGCGTACTAAATGTTCTGTACCTGCTGGTATTCTAATATCGATGTAATAACGCTCACATAGATAAAGAGTCAGTATCCTTCTTATACAGCGTTATGATGATTTTGTAATAAACTCGAAATATTATAAATAAAATAAAATTATTTTGTTTTTATTCTCTCAAATATCGAGTCAAGCATGAAATTATTATTTGGGGTATGTTTCATATGAAAAAAAATTTAATGCATTTGGATGCGGTATGATAGTAATTTATCATCAAACTGGAAAAATTATTTAGTTAAATAAAAAATTTCATGTATAAAAGCGCAATACTATGCGTTGAAAAAAGATTGTTAGAAAGATTATTTGATATTACCTTCGCATATTTGATATATCTGGTTTCTGTCATCTCTTTCTCTCCAAATGATCCGTGTAATCACGACCGTTTTTAATAAGCCTTGCCCTTACGTAAACACACTTTTGCTCCACATGCAAATTGCAAATGTTTTAAATTTTGCTAATGGCTTTTAATTGAAAAAATACGAGATGCAAGTTACTACTCAATAACCAAAAATAAATATATAAAACATTCATATTTCGTAATAGTTAATTTTTATTTTGTTAATAAGACATTAAAAGAATTTTGCTGGATGACTATGTGTGGCTTTATTGAATGATATTATGCAGCAAAGCTTTTTACAGTAAAGCTTGCTTAGGAGAATATAGGTATTTACAAGTAGAGTTATACTGATCTATTTAAAACTAATTTGCTTATATAAAGTATTAATATTTAAATTTTAGGCTGTACGTGCAGATTGTTCACTGACAACTATTTATACGATAGGCTAAGCCTTGTTTTGTCTTATGAATGTAGTGCTTCTGTAAGAAAATGTACAATTCAGGAAAGTATTTATATATTATTTGCTAGCGAAAGTATAATTAAACACCTCATGAAATATTACGTTAATCACAAGGCAACAGGATACAGATAATTGGGGGTATTTTATTCATATATGCATGTTTTATTTATTACTTTCTTTTGAAATCAATTGTTTTTACGAATTTATGAATATAACCCTCCCCCGAATAATGAATGTTTCGCCACCATTTATTATAAGCATCGCTCCTTATCTTCTTCCCATTGAATGTTTTGCTTCTTTAAGGACGTGTAAAATTTAAGAAATTTTTTATCGTAGATTTAAGGCAAATGATAGTTTCACGTCATTGAATAATAGAAATTCTTTTTCTGATATGTTAGCACGAATAGACGACTGTTATACATCAGTGGAAAAAAAGTTGAAAGCAACAAAGAATAATTTTCACAGTAACGTTGCTCTCCTGAAACATTTTCTTAAAAATATAATTCAGAATTATTAGCATTTTTCATTTTATTGGTCACATTGTCAACACTTGGCACAAGTAATGGCTTTTCTAAAAAGCTAATATAATTGAAAATTATACAAATATATTAAATGTAAAACTGCACCACAAAAGAAAATCTTTTTGCTGGAAATGGACTTTTCTATATTAGTTATCTTGTGCAGCCTGTTCAGCTTGGTGCATACTGCAAGTTTCTGCTTAGCAAGTTTTATTTGTGGAGCAAGCTAAAGCAGGTAATGTGACAGTGATTTTGGTGAACTTTCTTACATTTTAAACTGCACATTATATATGTAACAAATTGCTAATTGCTAATTGCTAAATATTGCTAATCTTTTCTACAGAAATTACTTGTTTTTAAAGATTTAACTTGACCTCTTCCTTGAGTTAAAATGTAGGCTTTTATTTAACAGTCATACACCATGTCAATATTGCATTCAAATTTTAAGAAAAGGTGGACTCACTGTGCTTTCAATGAAAGAATGGCCTGATTAAATGATTAGACAGTTACACAAAGTAGAGCGTGATATAGTGTTTGTATAAAAAGCACTTGCTAAGTTAATGTAAGATTTCGAAACCAAATTATCTTAATAAATAAGTTCATCATATTGGGTTAAGAGCAACCTTAGTTCAGCATTGTAGAAAATGTTTGATGCAACATTTTAGACATTCAGATTGTTAAGAAATAAATAGGCATATATCCAGTGGTGTATCTAGTAAATAATTTTTGATCACGCTATTGTATGCAGAGCCACGCCCTATGACGTCATGATTTTCAATCATACGTATAGTATGACATAAATACTTTATTGAAGTTTAATGTACAAATTTTAAAGTGCAAACAAACAACACGAGAGTTTCTAACAAATAAAAATTAAAATTACTGTCTCAGGTTAAGATCTGAACTTCTTCATCACTTTAGTGGCCATGACTTTACATGCAGCTATTAAATTAACCTCAATAAACTTAAGGTAAATTTTTGTTTTTGATTGTATACATGATAATGAATGGAATTATGTTAATGGAGAAATGTCAGTTTTAGCGTAATTGACCTGAAAACTTTAAATTTACAATAAATCCATTAAATAATAATACAACCACAAATATTCTGATATACATGTGCATGTCAAGTATGAAGCAAAATTCAATTTTTCAACAATCACAATATTCTATCATCATATCATTTTTTAATTATAAAATCGATACATTTATAAATCTTGAAACATTTTCAAAGAAACGTTTAGGACATAGGACTTGTACAACACAACTCCAAGTTACTCTGAAAAACTGCAACTATTCATATCATTTAAAAATTCATCTTGTATCATGATGTTTAGACCATAAATGAAATTACTTAGAATAGCTAGGTAAGATTCCAGTTAGCTGTCCATAATTTTGAAATAATCGTACAAACAATAAAACCAGATTTTTGTAAAGTGAAACCATGAAAAATTTTAATAAATTCCCAAAAAGTGCCTAAATTGCCTGAAAGCTGTCATAAGACTCATCAGGCAAACTCTTGTGCAGACTCATTATGCACATTATTTAAGGACACTTTATGCAAACTCTTGTGCAGAAAATAAATTTCGATCATCAGCATTTTTATAATTTCAACATACACCTTAATTATAAGCTTAAATATGCAACATTTTTGCCCAATTTGTAAATGGAATGTACACAAGGTGCACTCCATAAATATTGCATGTCCAACGTCTTTAACAATATCGATTCAGATATATATTGTGTGATGTTTCAATGTCGTACTTTTCCAATCTGGGACTGTCTCCCATAATATTGAAGGACCACAAATACACGAAACACGACAAAAACAAAACATAACTTGCTTTGAAATGTACAATAGATTACAATAGAGGCAATGTTTCTTCACAAGGATGGTAGCATCTGCAAGGAGTTCTAGCTAGTATAAAACCATAGTTTATATCATCAATGTGTTTGGGCTTTAAAAAACTCATTGTTCGCCAGCTTGCCGAATGGAGAAAAGTTCGTCTTTCATAAAGCCATTGCCGTAAAATTTCGCCTCAATTTCAGTAAATCTTAAGTAAAACACTAACGTCAGTCTGTGAATCCGTTACAAACATAGCATACTTTTTTTTCCCGATTTTTAGTGTTGAAGTCTCAAGTCGGGCTCTACCAAATGAGCTTGAATAGATGCTCCAAATCTGCGAGTTTGAGCATGCTCATTAACTAATTGGATGAGGAATATTTTTCTATAAAATATATGATATAGTAGGGCTGAATTTGAGAGCACGACTAAGTTGCTAAAAGCATGGAACTACACATTGTTGCTACGCAATTTCTCACTGAATGTAAATTTTGAGTTAAATTAAACCAAAATCGCTATTTAATGATTTGGATTATCCTCTCAACATCCGCTATAAATCGATTAAAATTGTTTTAAAATCAAACTCATTTATTTTGAATTTTTAAGCGAACAAATTATTTCTTTGGGCAAAATTTTTGGTAGGGCTGAGACATCTAAATACGTCATAGTTATATCATACAATCATAATTTGCAGCAGGCATAAAGAGCATTTTTGTTTCAAAACGTTAAATGTTGATAAATTCACGCTTTCTGCCTGCAGTAATATGCCCGAATACGCCTAAGTTTTTCACCATAAAACAATTAAAAATTGTCTTAAATGAGTTTTAGTATATCGTACTAGTCTGGATTTTATAAAATGGACACTTCTGATAACGATTACTTTAGCTGAATCTATTTCCCCTCATTTCCAGTTAATAAGTTGGTAAATCCTATAAACGTATAACCACTTTCTGCTGACACACAAACTAAGGAGATGATTTTTACAAAGATTTCAGTTTATTTCAGATATTTTATTAGAGAACACGAAAACACCACCTAGCTTTTCCTTGTCACTCGCTTATGTAGAAAAATGCAAAAAACCGTGTTCAAAACGACCATTTATTACATAAACTGACAAAATCTTCTGATACAGAATAATAATTTTTGTAATTGCTCTTCACAATTGTAAAACGTCCTTAAACTAAGATGCCACAAATGCACAAAAATTAAGAATTGTAATCATTTTTATTTCACGTAAAATTTCACATTTGAGTAAGGGTTTTTGAAATTGTTGATGGGATTCAAACCCAGGCCACTTACATGACTGGTGCTTCAAACCAGTACCTTAGACCACTCGGCCACGTTACCCATTTGACAGGGAGCAATAAATTGTGAAAAAAAAACCAAAATTTGAAATAGCATTTTAAAGACAATCAATCAGTAACCAAAGTTTTTGAAATAATCTTTTTTAGTATATTGCTAGCGTCGCTTCTATCAAAATAGTGGTCTCTTATTGCCGTTTTTCTTTGTCCATTTCTTTTCGTTATAGACCAAGATCCAAAACGCGTAAATTGACGTTCTAATATAAACGCTCTTTGCAAACTAAGCATCGAAAAGAAAAAAGTCAAAAATTAATTAAGAATGTGAGTCAAAGCAAAAGAACTAGGAAAACAGTTTATTGATTCTGGCTATTTTATTCAAAAAGATTTTGCTTTTACAAACAAAAAATGGAAAAGGGAAAGCCAACCCGTACAAAACAGCAAGGACGACAAAGAAAACAAGCTTTGTTTCTCTTTCTACGTGCTTGCTTTATAAAGAAGTATTTCTTTGTGATATTTCTCAGTAAGGACTTCCTTCTCGGTTATTAAATGCTTACTAATAGAGTAATCCTTGTTTTTTAAATACTGCTTGCATTTATAAAGTTCATTAAAATATGCAAGATGCGCTTCTAAAATGAAATGTTTTTAAAACTGCAAAGAAATATTAAGTAACGAGTCACTTAGTTACGTTACATTTTAAACGTGCAATATGAATTTTTGCTTAGTTATAAGAAAAGATTTAACCCAATACTTGATTATTCGATGATGTTGGAACAAACGTCAAAAAAATTTGACAATCTATCATTTAAAACGACCATTAATAATACGTTTAGAAGTCATACGTACTTAGTAAAAATGGAAAAAAATTAACAGTCTGTTTTTACAAGAGATAGTTTTCCATGAAATTAACTTTTTCAAATTGAAGTCTGATCGTTTTGCAATACTTGTATCACAATACCAGTGATATTTACGTTTGTGCAAGGAGAGTTTCTTGTACGTAGTTTTGTCAGTCAAGACTATTCTCATTCTTGGATAGTCTTGTAAAGCTGATTAAAAAACTTCCATTTTGAAAGGATTGTGCGATTTACATGACTGGTGCCTTAAACCAGCGCCTTAGACCACTCAACCACATCACCTTACAAACATTGCTTAATCATTTAGGCAAAGTAAATGAAGTGTCGCCCAACGTGGGACTCGAACCCACGACCCTGAGATTAAGAGTCTCATGCTCTACCGACTGAGCTAGCCGGGCTTTGTGACATTGAACGATAATCAAGTAGTATATGTTTTGTACGTTGAGGCAATGCAAAATTGCTCTTTGTCTGTTTTTTGAAATCTCTAAATAGAAAATACCGAAGAAATTAACATTCTTCTTGCTTCTAATCTTCCTGCCAAAGTCGTTAATATATAGCTTTTTAGCTTGCATACGTAAACCATTGCTCATAATGAAATTCATTTATTCCGTGGAGTTTGATATGGGTACACAATCGACGTTTTGGTGTCAACACCATGTCTAAGCAATAATTTAAATCATCTTCACTTTCGCTACTTCTTCGCCCGTATATGATTCAACATAAGATCAAAAACTTGATTAAGTCTTCTCTGATGAAAATGTTAGTAATAAATAAAGAGCTTTTTACATGCTAACTTTAAGTATGCTTAAATAGAAAAGAAAAAATGTCAAATGTTAAAAAATGTTAAATGTTAAAAAATGTCAAATATGTTTGCGTTCTTGCCGCCATTTTAAGTTTTTGTGCCAGGACAACGTTTGCTGTAAACATGAAATGAAATTTTCTTTTAATTTAGACGTCAAACTTCAAACCGCTAGTCTATAACTACAGTTTGGGGTATGAGGTTTAAAAACAGAACTCCAGTCTGTAAATCCCTAATGTTATAGAGATGTCGTCTCTTGTCATTGAATTGGAGACACATTTTGAGCGGAACTAAATCATTAAATGTCTACTTGGAGATTAATGTGGCGAGTTCTTTTGTGATCTTTGTCAATGATTCGTTGACATCGTATGGTTCTGAGAATTGGCAGTACTACGTCATCTATAAAACCTCGACATCTTTCAAGTATAGCACCTCTGTTGTGAATTGCATGTGAGAAGAGTTCTGGGTCAACCAACAGAAGGTCTAAGGATGATCAAGGATAAAGAAAAAACACAACAAACGACAAAGTGCAGTTTACAAAATAAGCCGCTCCGACGGCCACGCTATCTCTTTGGCAGGAAAATAAGTAGAAGACTTAATAAACACGAACGAGCTACAAAGAAACAGGTCAAAACCAATCACATCAACGACTGACCAACCAAAATATTGACTGGGACTCGGCAAAATGTATTACTTACAGCACTGACTATAGACAGCGGCTTTAATTAGAAAGTTAGTATACCAACTTAGACCAAAATCCCCTGATCAGCTCACAACAATTACCGCCACCTTACAAATGACTCATTCACAATACAAAAAAAAGAAGCAACTAACACATTACTTTAGACTAATCAACGATAACAATTAACAATTGAAATCCACACACTCACACATTTCCTGTTTACACAATACGATGACGTAAGAGAGAGATAACAAATTTCACTAACCTGACGTTTATTCCTCACTTGATTCTGAAGAGGACTACTACTAAAGTTGTCGAAACGTCAGTCTACATCAATACCAACAGTCCTTCTCAGGACTCTTCTAACCTGGACGATCTACATCTACACTCATGCAAAATATATCATATTGTGATATAAATTTATAGTGAATACACTGAGAGATAACAAAAACCACTCTCATATGTTAATAAGAAACACTTATATGTGCCAAAGCACCTCAACTTTCTTCATATTATTTATGTTAAATTGCATTGTTGTTAAGTAGCGGCACTGCAGAAAAGTTTCAATATTATTTGGAATCAGGTATCAATTCATTTTTTTCCAAAATTTAGCATTCAGTCCCTCCCAGATTATAATAGTGTCATAAAAACACGTAAATATAATTTAACAACAAACGTCTGAAAGAAGAAGTGCTGGATAGTTTGCTTTCGATATGAACAGTAAAAAGCTAGGTGATGTTCAAAGTTATAAAGGATTGTTGTTATTGCAGTTGCTAAGACAAGTGAAAAACCCAAAGCATCTTGCTGGAATAATGACGACCATGAAATAGAGTGCACAATTCATTGCCCCTTCTGTATAATAATTATTCTTTGATAGTACTTTTTATTTGCATGCGTAAATAGACAAGAAATAATGAGTTTCTACACGACAAAAATGAAAAAATTTCAAGGAATTTCTATTTAATTTATGAAAGATAAACTACATCAAATAAATTGTAATTCAAAACATAAAAATCATTGATTTTCAGTAGAACACCTCTAAGCTCGTAGTGTCTTCGTGCTCAACACTCCATTGTCGTACACGCATGCGCAGATCATATAAAGGAACAACTGAGACTGTGGGTTGCTCATACCATAACATGGGTTATTCAAGCTTAATTTCTAATACTGACTTACTAAAGTGGTGCAAACACAGAATATTTATTGTATGGAATGCTCCCTCAAAAATTACATCGGCAATTATTCCAGCCGTTTAATGAGGATTTGTCACTTGTTTCCAACCTTTAAATTTACATGACGTCATTTTTGAACAATGAATTCTTGAATATTTTCGGTTGAGAAATGACTTCGTATTATCTAAAGGTTCGGAGGAAGTAACTAGTCTAACGACATGTTCCACTGATATTGTCAACCGTTGTGCGCAGCATAACCTGTGCCAGGCCAAAAACATTTAATGTTTCAGCACAAGAGACCCTTGTGTTTAATCTTTATTCTTTGCGATTCTGTGCGTGCAATTATAAAGATCTATGGTTATCTTCCTCTTTGAAAAAATCCAACTTATGATGTCAAAGATTTTTTTGAAACTATTGCTTTTTGACATGTACGATTCGCTAAAGAAAAAAGCAAAAAACACAAAGCTTATTAATCAATTTATCTGAAGAAGCTCATGGGTCAGACAAAATTTTTGTGTTTGAGTTGAGAGGCAAAGTAGATGTTTAATCTTTTATTTCAATTTTTTCAACATTCGTTTTTTCTTCTATCCCTATAATTTATGAAATAATTATGTCTACAGTAAACTTACACTGGCAAAGTAGAATTCTTACCTCTAATAATATGATTGACTAAATATTTTAAATAATGCCTGTCTGTTAAACAAGTAGATGTATTTACTTGAAATTTTTATGTCAACAACGTCCAATTTAATTTTTATTAATTTGCTTAACTTAAGAATCATACACTGTACTTATCATTTCGAATTCATGCGTTCACCAAACCATAATTGTGTTGTGGCACTTTCTGATGATGCACAACGATGTGTAGTGTTATAGCAATCATAATATCCAAAATTATCTTCTCCTCCACTACCATCACTATTGCTGCAGCCTGATGATTGGAAATTCTTCAGATTGCACTTACTATTATCATGGCTATTGTCTGTATGAAAAACTTGTTTATCATTTTGCCAGAAAGGAATCCTGCAATCGTTACATTCGTAGCCTTTAATATCGATAAAACTGACATTTAGGCAAACGGCATTGTCGTTATTCTGTTTCAAAATTGGTGCATTTTCATGGGTTGCAACAACCAAATCTGTTTTATTCCAGTCTTTATCACCGTATGAGCACGTGATACGCCATAACGTGTTTCCATCATCTTTTATACTCTTCATTGCGTACAATGGAAGTCTGTAATCTTCCCATGTTTCATTTGCTTCATTTCGAGAAAAGTTTTTATAATATGGTTGATATCTATATCGAGCCCGTAATTTGAAACTATATGACATAACCAACGTCCAAACATGCGCAGTGTCAAACTGACAGTAAACTTTGACCATTTTATTTTCATTTGTAATTATTTGATACCAGCCATTTGAACGACCATGAAAATTTTGACAAGACTTTGCCTTCTTTTCACAACGTTTACCTACAAATCCTTCTTTACATTTGCACAAGGCGCGTACTTCACTGGTTAAATATGTTAATTGTTGACATTTTCCGTTGTTACTGCAGTAATTTGATGTATAACAACAATCTATTTTCACCGAACAATTTTCTGTCGAGTAGTTTGAAGTATCCTACAAAAATAAGAAATCCTTGCATGTGATATTAATGCAAATATAGGTTACTCTTTTTAACCCTTACTTTAACGAAAATGATTTGTAAATGACTGAAATTTTATTACTTAGAGTAATGAAAAATGTAGCTTGATCAGTTAGATTAATATTTAATTTCAGGCCTATTTAAAACGTTAAACTTAACTTAAGCAGAACACACAAAAGATAAATGGAAAAGAGACAAAATACCTCACTATATTTTATTTTAAATGCGTATGGCCCATGTAAAGTTTGACGTTCAAAACAGGCCTTGGCTGCATTTGTGACTTATGCATAGTAATTTTGTCCTTGCTCATCGTGAATAAAAAGAAGCTGCAATATCTTTACCTTAACACTAAAGTATATATTAAGCATCACCCATTGCATATATTAAGCATCACACATTGCCATGAAAACATTGTTGAACATATTTTCTGATATAAAAAATCATTATTTCCTTTCCATTGAAAATCAAAAAGAAAGTAGAACTCCTTTCACTTTAGCAAACCCTAATAAATTTGTCAAAAGAAGAAAATAAATTTTGCTTATAAATAGGCTCAAATGATTTTTTAAGTCTATTTTAAAGAAATTGATTTGGCTTGTAGTCTTCACAGCCCTATAACAACAGATCGACATAAAAACAAGCTTCCACTTGATTATTTTAAATACTATCATCTAAAATTAAAATTCCCTTTAAAATTCACGTATCTTTCTTTGGCTCAAACATAAATTCATGAAACATATGACGGGTATAACCTTTTGAAACAAGATCTCATGTATATTTCGTACTAAATTATATGTTTTTATTTTGATTTATACTTTCACTGCTTAGCACAAATTATGATTGTTATTGTTAAAAATGTATTTCCAAAAATATTTTTAATAAGTTTTTAATGTGCTTTTTTATAATATATGAAGTTGGTTAGTATCTTGCGCGTAATATTCTTACTTTGGAAAAAAAAGGTTTTGTTTCTTATCCATTTTGAGTCACACGAAAACAAGCAACTGTAGCAAAGGGCCTTATAGTCATAGTTAACTACGTCTTCCACAAAAAATATAATTATCAAAGAATTGTACGTATACAAATGTCATATAAAATGTTTATTTTCCAAACAAAGACAACAAGGAATGTATTAAGTCTTTGGAGTTTTGGAGTGCGTGGCAGTTCTTTTTAACCTTTTCACTCATGCCTATTGACTGTGTGTTCACATTGCAAGAAAAGACATGGCTTTAAATGCATAAAACTTTTGACTGACATAGCCTGCCATTTAATCATTACTTTTGAAACGAAAATGAGGATTTGCAAACAAAGGAAACATTCATTTCCGGACCCATGCAATTTTGATAGTCTTTGAAATATTCATTTGTGTACTTTTTCTCCAAATTTCACTCGAAACCATTACATATACAAGCACACAAAAAATAAACCACTCCTCTAAATAATATTTAACATAATACAAAAATTTAAACCATTGAAATGTACATGAAAAGTTTTCCTTCAAATTCCTGTAATATCCAGTTTAGTGTTTGGATCTTTAAATATTTGGTTGGTATTGATATAGAAACCTGAAAATGGTTATTGCATTGGCCTCACAATAAAAGCGAGATTTTATGTATCATGAAATTCAGCTTTTTCAAACATGCTTGGTGTCATACTAAAGATGGAAGATCACTCAATAAGGCAAGAATTAAGTAATTTAATTTTTTTCTGATATCTTTCAATTTAAGGAGTGATTGGACTTCTGATTTGTGTGTCAGTGTTTACACATAAGCTATATAATTTTATGTACTGTTTCACAAATACTTAGTAACAGCAATAAGGCGAATGGGCTGAAACTTTTTATTAAAAGAATATAATTACCTTTTGAATTGACAGGCTCATCGTAAAATGTTGACATTCACGTTTCTCATCTTGGTTAATTATTTCAGCAGTTATTGTGGAGGAAAGAAGTTGGCACCCCATCTCACAAATTTGAAAGGATAAACATGAACAGTCTTCTAAACAATGCTTTAGACATTCGTTTACTTTTGAAGTAGTGATGTTTCTTAAAATGAGCTTTGATGGAAGAGACCCATGTCTAGCATTAAGTTTTACATTTCCTTCTGTAAAGATAGTATCAGGGAGACACAAAAAATTGATGAGGAGAATGAAACAAACCATTTGTTGTAGATTTCTTTCTAAAAGAACTAAAAATGCGTAAATGTTTTATTTCATACAATAGATATATTACTTCTATGTAAAAAAACGTTATAAAAACTTCTCTTCGCAGTATTTTTTATTTTTATCAGAAATGTTTAAAATCACATGTAATAATTCGGCTACTAGATGTGGACACTACGAATTAATTTATAAACTACTAGAGTAAAATGGGAGAAACACAGTCTAGAGTGTGATTGGAATAATCATATTCTCGCAACACCTGAGGCCATTTTGTTGTATTAGACATTTTCGTGTGCGGCATATGTCCACAACGATGTTTACATTGTTAAACAATCTTTTCTCTGCTCATCAGCTTCTATCTTAAAAAAGACGTATGTTTCCAATAATTGAAATTTTTATTTGTTTTTTAACGTTTTCAATCTTTTGTTACTTACAAATCCAATCAAATTACAAAATAGTCCTAGATATTTGAACCCGTACAAATCTACGGCACGAGGCATCTTAAGATTTATTAAGAAACTCAACACCTGGAGCCAGAGGACCATTTAATCACATGAGGGACGAAGGCTTGTAGATTATTCTGTGATTCAGGTTTTTCAAATAAAAATTTGAATAAAAAGTGCATTCTTCCATGGAGAAAGGGTCAAAGGGATAACACATTACACAAGCTACAAAGAAAGCTACAGATGGCCGTTGAAAAGCCCATTTAGAGATAGGTATTTTAGGTATTTTAATCTACTTTAAATAATCGCTGCTTAAATTCTCAATACACAACACATGTCCTGTTTTTTTACCAGTTTTTTGCAATTTTATCGATGGCAATCAATGTAGTCCTTGGCCTCAGATTCAAAATGTTGCCCTAAAAACATTGACTTTGGTAAAACTTGCCTTATGCTTTAAACACGATAACCTCCCCAAACCCAGGTACAACTCCAAGTCTAACATCAATATCTCTAGATAAACTTAACATAGCAACAGATAATAAGGTGGAAGCTGCCAAAGCTAAGACTAACTTGATGATATCAAGAAAAAACTGGAGTAAGTACTCAAGTATGTATAAATATGTTTGTCATTCATGTCCACTTGTCAATAGATATCAGGTCCTATATGTTTGCATAAAAAACATTTTGAACTTTTTCTTCTGATTTGAAGATTCTTATATTGAAAATGATGTTATGAATATAGAATACTTACTTTCATTCATTTGCAAATGATTTACACAGTACCTTGGTGGTTTCAACAGTCAGCATCATAAAAATTATATTAAAAATGTGCTCAAAACAGTAAATATTGATGTCAATCTGTGTTTTTTGTAACTCAATGTTTACTCCAGCTGTTTTAAAATTATGTGCCTATTTAATAACATGAATTTTATTAATAGGGTATGCGAAACTCCTTTTACTGAGAACTGAGAAAGATGCAAAGGGAATAAATCTTGTCCAAATCACATGTTTTTCATGTGCATATATACCGTGTTAGGATTAATATATTTTGGAATTCTCTGATGATGGCTTTGAAATAAAGTGGAAACACGGTCCATCCAGTAAACTGTTATAGGGGCGAGAATCTCTCGTCCATACACAGTTTAAAAGAGATTTGACTCGTCTCCAACCCTGTGGTCTTGTTAGCTTAACAAGTAGAGCGGTCCACTAGAACCCAGAAGGCGCGAGTTCAAATCTCGTTCAAGTCACAGTTTGTCAAGTGCATAAATCCGTGTTAGGACTAATATATGGATATTCTCTGATGATGGCATTGGAATAAATTATTCATTGTTGAAGATACAAAAAACTGAACTTAGTGAACTTTAATTATGAATCATGAAAGCGATTCAAGCTATCAAAATTCAAAATTGTTTTCCTTTCCTTTAAAAATATATCTTATATGCCACACACCAAAAATTATAAATGCTACATCTTATTTAAAAAAAATCTTTTTAGAAATTTTGACTTTACATCTTTGATATAACCTGTCTTAGTTAACTTTAATCGCGATTTTGATTAAATCTTTTTTTGAAATACAATACAAAGACGCTAGAAGCAGTTTTTGTAAGTGTAGTTTTGGTTATATAACTGTATGGCTTATTGTGCATATTTTTCCTTGTATTTGTGTATATACTTATTCGTACAGTTGTATTATTTACTGTTTTGTAGATATTGGCATTTATTGTATGAACATATTGCTCTTTAACACGTAAATGGCTTGGGGGCTAAATTATCACAAAGACTACAAGTATATATAGAGTTTCACTCATTAACAATTTGTTATATGAAATGTATTTTCTTGTGAAATGAATTCATAAATGAAATTTGTTCATATGTGAAATATGTGAAACAAATAATATATGAAGTAATTTTACATATGAACTCATTTGATATGTAAACAATTCACATATGAATTCATTTCATATATGAAGGTTTTTAATTTCACATATTAACTAATTTCACATGTGAAATATATCATATATGAAATGATTTCATACATGGAGTGTTTTAATTTCACATAAGTTTTCACGTAGCATTTCATATATGAAATTTTATTGTGAAATTTCATGTGAAGATTGGTAATCCATGCATTTATGTTGAAAAAGTAAACGTTTCTAGCGATTTCATAAACAATCTATTAAGTTTCGACTTGGTGCTTTGAGAGTTCTTCAGACATATATAGTACATTTAAAAAACTTTCAAAAACTACAGTTTCATCCCGACAAACCTGTTTCGTAATTACTCACTCTTTAGATGATTTAATGATGAATAGTTACTAAAAGTTTTTAAATATTTATACAAGACGACGGAAGTTAGCATGTTAATTAAAGCGTATAATTACAAATGACATAGGAGTGTTATGAACCCACGTCGATAAGAGGAAACAAGTTCATTGCGAATATTGAGAGATGGTTTTGATGGTTGGCAGAGGATGGAGAAAGTAAAATAAAAAATCGAAAAGAAGGAAGACGATGTGTTCATTTTTTCTTGATTAAATTACCAAAACAATGTGTTAGAAAACCGCACAGGCTGAATTTCGTTGGTGGAATTGCAAAGTTTAAACCATTTGATCGAATTCTTTTTTATTTTCTTGCTATTAGTCTGTTTGAAAAGTTATATACTTATTGCGTTGGGGTCTAGCAATGATGGGGTACAAGTGTTAGTGCAGACATGAAAGAGTTTTCTCGCATGAATGCGTTGGTATTGTTTCAATTTTTTCGTTTTTTGCTTATATTTGTTCGTGTTCTTGTTGACGGTCTTTGTTGGTGGACGAAGTCCGATTAAGCTACAAGTGTGTGCAGATGTAATTTTAGTTGAGAAAACATGCACTTTCTCTTGTGTAAAGATGAAACGTTACTGTCTATAAACTATAATTTCTTGTAATTAGAATTTCATGTTGGGCAACTGTTTTCTAATACAAAACCGTTTCCCGCATGCACGTCTTTCGCTATTAAAGGTCGTATGATGAGCATGCGTTCCACTATTTAAAAAAGCTTCGGAAATTCTCCAAATCTTAGAAAACATGGGAAGTTCTATTCATAAAAACAATAGAAAATTCAAAACGATGATTTTTTCATATCAGCCATCAAAATTTGCCCTCTTAAGAGAGCTGCTTCTATGTGTTTTACAATGCGCATGGTGTAATGCACGTGCACAGTTTTATGTTCTTTAATTTTTTAAAAAATTTGTATGTGCAGTTAGTCTAATTAAAGTGCATAGTTTTTATTCGTCTTTTTCTCTTGTGAGTCTCCGTTTATGAATACCTGAATCATTTGTTTATTATGATGCCTTTAAATTAATAAATCATATAAGGTTTTGCTTCATTTCATCCATTAAGTCTCATAAGTGTTGTTATTCATAGTCTTGTCAGCAAAAAATATACAATTTTGAGAAAATATTTTATTTTGTATTTGCATATAGTTAAAAAGTCCTTTAATTGAAAGTCCAGTTTGTAGTCTATTAAAATAGGACACATTCGAAAAAGAAAACTAACACCAGAAGAAGAGATAAAAAGTTTAAGGACAGGCTCTTTGATAGGTCTTGCAAAAAATATGAAAAAAAGGTACAATTTAAAAAAGTTTTTGACTTGAAATTATAAAAATAATCAAAATAAAAAAGCAGTAAAATTCCAAGCTGGATGTGAGATATAAGGGCGTTGAAACAATACAGAATAACCAAAAGTGTATTCTTCCCAGTACTTTTAATGTAAAACGCATGAAAAGCAAAATAAAAATTGGGCAGCTCTAAAAAGTTTTGAGAAAAGTAGTAAGACTATGCAAAGGTTATATGCAATAAAAAAAAATCGAATTTAGTTCGCTTCTAGACGGTAAAACAATCTCCAATTAAAATTAGCAAAATATGAGGTTTTTAAAAGTCTGTCATTCCGACAAAATCATTTAAAATTTCAAAGAATTCTTACTTTGAAAAATGTTTTTAAAAGTTTGCGTTAATGAAGGACGACGAAAATACATTTGAAAGCCGCAAAATGTTACAAATAACGCGATTACGTTCTTTCGAAAAAATCAAAACTGGCCTTTGTTATAAGATCTCATTTTAAATATGAAATACATTTTTAACAACGTTGTTGGTTAAAAATTTTTAAAGAAGAATCAAGACTAAAATATCGCAACTATCTTTAATATAAATTAAAATAAAAATATTTATGTATTAATGTATTTTGACATAGCCCGAGTGCGGCACTTCACCACCCTTGCGAGAAAAACATGTGTTGAATTACTTTGGTGAGGTTTGCTAACTAAAAAAGGTTTAGGTGCAAGCGACTTGTTTGACATTAACTCTTTACTTGGCAGTGTAGCAGATATGCGTGTCACAGAGCAAAATGGATAAAACCACCTGCTTTTTACATTAAAAAGCATCATAAGTAAGACAACCCACTTCATTATTATTTTATCAATAAGAACAGTTATAGCAAGTAAGCATGAGAAATTTTGTTTTTATGTCAAAATAATATTAATCACTTAGGAAAAGATTTTTGACGATCTTGCCAACCGATCGATTTTGGGGAGGTTTTTCTAACTGTTTAGTAGTTACTTTTTATACACACAGTGTTTAGTATTTTTTTTTATACAACCTATTTGTAAAAATTTTAAACTAAAGACTCCTCAATAAGTTATAGCTTTAACAAACGAGAGAAATTTTAACTTACACCACGCCGGTATTGAAAATTATATTGTTAAAAATAAAACAACAAGTAAAAATACAGCTAATAATGTAATACGACGAACAAGATTAATGCATTTGCGTGTGGTTTGATAGTCGTTTATGAGAAAATTTCTGAAAAATATTTTATCTAAATCAGTGAACTTTATACACAATAGCACAATTTTGTGCGACGAAAAAAATGTTTGTGTAAATGATATTACCTTTGTACATTTCAAGCATATATGCAATGTCTTCTTGATAAGTGGTCTCTGTCGTCTCTTTCTTTCCAATTGATTGATGCAAATTCTGCCGTTTTACTAAGTAGTGCCCTTATATAAACACAGTTTTTGTTCCACCTGTAAATTGAAAATGTTTTGAATAATTCATTCACCCTTTGTTGAAAAAATACGTAATCAATAGCGAAAATAAAAAAGTTGAACATTCGTGTTTGATAGTGGCTAATTTTTATTTTGTTAATACGACATTACATATTTTAGAAGTTTTCTAGATGGCGATGGTTGTGCTTTACAAAAGGATGTTATGCAAATGTCTTTATATGAAAGCTTGCGTCAGAGAATATAGATGTTTACAAATAGAGTGATGTTCATCTATTTGAAACGTATTGCTCTTACGCAGGTTGCTTATATGAAATACTATTGTTGAAATTTTATACGCTGTACTGGTAGATTGTTCAACGATATCTTTGTATGAGCTATTAAACATTGTGTTATCTTACGGTGGCTTGAAAGAGTCATTCGTCTCTTTCTCATTTTCTTGCTTCGCTTCCTGTTAACCGCCGTTGAACAGCTTTGCTTTTTGTTATTCCACCAGTTACCACACCACCTGTGCATCCACTCATCCCGACCCCTATGACGCCACTGATATGCCGACACATATGACGCATTTATTAGTACTATTGAATCACACATAATTGCAGGTTCATGTATTTATGTACAGTGGCGTAGCTAGCGGTCTGGCTGGTCGGGCCCAGCCCGACCAAATATTTTCTCAAAAATGAAAACTTTGTTTTCTTTAAAATTGGATTTGCGAAAATTTTAAATTCTGCGATTCTTTGGGGAATAGTCCACAGTCTATTAGTGTAATATTTGTCAAATTGCGTCGTTATTAGCAAAATTATCATATTTTTAAACGTTACTTAGCAACAATGACTAGTGCATTCTAGTGCCAGGCATTACGCAGTTTAGTCGGGCTCTGAAAATTCAGCCCGACCAAGTAGTAAAATCTATAGTGGGATTATCTGCAATCTGATTGGTTGACAGCAACCGAGCAAACTCAAATGCGCTGTTTCGCAACATCTAGTCGGGCTGTGAAAATTCAGCCCGACCAAGTAGTAAAATCTATAGTGGGAATATCTGTAATATGATTGGTTGAGAGTAGCTGTGAACACACTCAAACGTTTAACAACATCTAGTCGGGCTCATTTTCAAAAGCGTGACTTGAATTTTGAGCTTTCGAAATATACGTTCGGAAATCGTGATAACTTACATTACAATGTCTTCGGCTAATGAAATCGAGATAATAAGTGACCTACAAAAGAAACCATTTTCTGTTCGACAATCAGGCGAGCAAATTATACTCGTAAAGCAGCGGCCAATTCCAAATTTACAAGCGACTACAGGCAATAGAAGCTTTCAGGAAAGTTGGTACTCCAAGAAATTTTGGCTTTGTGGTAGCTCAGAAAAGAATGCATTGCTCTGTTGGCCTTGTCTTTTGTTTTGCCCTGGATCGTCATCTTCATGGACGCAGACGGGATTCAAAAACATGAAGAATTTCCTATCCGATTGTAAGAAGCATGAGAAGGCAAAATCGCACATGGGTGATTACAAGACCTGGAAGACCTACGGTTTTCAGCCATGCTTACAACCATAGTGGGGCCTCGTGAGCCCAACCAAATGTTTTTCGCTAGCTACGCCACTGTTTATGTGTATTATTGTGCCTTGGATTTAACCCTGGTACTTGCTGTAGAGCCAACTTAATTATGACAGCTTTATTCTGAACCATGGAAATGAGCTCAGCTGAAACGAACTTATTGAAATTTATTTTTTTATTTATCGGTCCAAAGCGATATTCTTAATTTCCTGCAATTTCATTGCCAGCTTGTGCAGTCAGCTTTGAACGATACATCTATTGGGATCTATCAATCCCAAAATAATAGTTTTTGCAATGTTTTTGTTTGCAAAGTAAAATATAAGTTTTAAAAATTGATTTAAATTGTTTAAGGATCAAGCAAAGTGTATTTTGATGAAAGTTATCATAGCAAGAGAGAATTTCACTTTCCACACGAAGCAAAGTTTGTAGAAAACCATCCAATTTTTGCCTCAACATCAAGTTGCATCGGGCCATAGGCCATTTTGCAACGCAGATTTCTTCATAATATAAATAAAAAATTAAATTCGTTATTTACCGTTTAGGCTGGTCTATACTTGAAAAATCATTCGGTCTCAAAAGCGTCCCTGCATGGGTCTTTCGCTTTGCGCCGCTTTTCAAACCTAGTGATTTTTTTTTTCCGTAAGGACATATACGCCGGTAAATAACATATATTTATATATATATTTAATGTATAAAAATAAAAGATTTTCAGATTATATAAAATGATTTTTATTTAGTTTTCGACTCGTTGCTTCGAGCCTTCATCAGACATATCGACATACCCATCATATACTCACAACTAAAGAAAAAGGACAAAAAAACTGCAAACAACACCAAAACTAAAACATTACACTCTAATAATATTAACACCGATCATATTAACAATACACCAAAACTCATGGCAACGCATTTCACCCCATCCAATCACATTAATCCACCAGCTAATCTAATTAGACGCTATTAGCGTCTACAAGCTAAAAGCACGTGTAAGTAGTAATTTACTCAGTAGGCTCGAAGCAACGAGTCGAAAGCTCAATAAAATAACTTTTAAACAATCCGGTGAAACTTTCATTTTTTTGTATACATATACATAAAAAATGAAAGAAAGTCTCATATGGAGACGTTCACCGTGTTTGCGATATGCAAAGCTCACCTTTTTAGGTTTGAGCACTGTAGTGATTCTACAATACAATCCATGCACTGAAATATGACCGTACGCTACTACCAAACGGAAAAACAGACTTAGAAATAACATACTCTGGTACAACCCACCATACAGCAAGAACGTCAGCACAAACATTAGCTACAAATTCCTGTCACTAATCGACAAGCACTTTCCCATAGACCACAAACTCAGAAAACTATTTAACCGCAACACAATTAAATTAAGTAACAGCTGCATCAACAATATGGAATATATTATCAATAACCATAACAAACTCATATTGAGAGAACTCGACAGTACTAATGACATCATCAATTACAAAAATACACAAACTAAAACATGCAACTGCCGACAGAAAGAAAACTGCCCACTTAACGGAAACTGCCTGCAATAAATCTGTCATCTATCAAGCAACTGTTAAACGTTTGGACACTAACACGACTGAGACCTACATTGGACTTACAGAAAACGAATTTAAGACTCGACACAGGAACTACACTGCCTCTTTTCGCCACAAAAAACTAAGAAACTCCACCGAACTCAGTAAACACATATGGACACTAAAAGACGACAACATCGCTCACGGACATCTCATGGAGCATCATTACTCACAGCAAACCGTACAACAGCGCCAACAAAAGGTGCAACCTATGCCTGAAAGAAAAATTCTTCATCACCTACCAACCACAACTATCATCACTCAACAAACGTAACGAACTTATCTTCTCTTGTCGCCATAGACACAAGGCACTTTTATCCAATTTGTAATCGTACAAATCCGAAGCAAAATGTTTGCGGATACAAACGAATCCGGATACGTGTAGACAGGACCTTAGAGATCTGGGATAGTTCGACGATGACACCGAATTCCACAGAGAATGCTTGAACTTTTGTTTCTTGCAGGTAATACAAATGAAATTAAAAACACTAGCAAAACATTGGAATCTACATCGTGTTCCACCTTCACGTGTATTATAAATTTGTCAGTTTCGCATTACTGTTAATTTTTTTTATAAAAGAAATACAAGATGTTCTTTGTGTTTATAAAGGCCCAGCAAGCCTAGGAGACGTTTAAGAAAGCTCTAGACTTTGGTCTTAGGCTTCTTCTGATCTGATCTTGAGTTCTCTCAAAGGAATGCTCGATTGGCATAAGTCTGTTATATTTTTTTAAATCATATAGAGGATTAAGTTTCACCAAAAAGGGTGCACACATTTCCAGGACAAATAAAATTCACTTTAAGTTTGAAAGTGGTGAACCCAAAAAGCTATTAACGTCTTTCAAGCTCAGCATTGTTCGTGATCGTTGCCAGTTAATTAATTTCGTAAAATGGTACTCTTTTTGAATGTTTCAAGAAAAATATAACTATATGATTCATTACTTATAATTGTACAAATAAAAAAAACACTTCATGGTTCTGGTTTGTGTTGGTCAACAGTAAAAAAGAAGAAGACGTTTGATGATTCACGACGGAATGTATGCATAAACGAGCTTTCACAGCAAAATGAAAAGTTCAAAACAAAGTGGTTTTAACAGGAAAAAGGCATTTTAAATGCCAATAAAACGAATTGTTACCGTTTTAATTGAAAGATCTCATAAAACTGTAAAGTGGATTTTTTTTAAGATCAATGTGTACACGCTTACTTGTGTAATTATTAAAGTTTTTGTGATATGTACATTGAGAATTTATGTTGTCTTTTCTTAATTAACACAACTTAAAATTAAATTTTATTACGTTGTTGCACCACAAACATGCTTGTGTTTCATAAAACTATTTAAATGTTAAGTAAACTGGTCACATACCTAATATAACGCAAATTTGTTAAATTTTTTGCTAAAAAAATGGAAGTAGCTAATATACTCATTATGCAAGGCCAAACGTACATTTTCTAATTTACAAATCATCAAAACCTCCATAAATCCAAAACAAAGAATGTAAACTTTGACGTTAAAAGGTTCATTTAAAGTTTAAGAAAACTTTTATTTAAGTTAACAAAAAAATTCATGACATGGTCACTTAAAGCACAGCAATGTCAACTTTTCTTTCATGATATAACTTTATGTTATATTCTGACCATAGCCACAAAGCGATACAAAAACGATGTGCGGCGTGTTGCCTTTTCTTGTTTTCTGCATTACTAAAAATTACAGGAGTGTGCATAAAGCAGCCAATCAATGGCATGTGAGCCCTGTTTGATCTAAATATATATTACTGAAAATCAATGATAAATGTCGTATTATTAACAGCCATAGTAAAAAACCCTCAACAAAATACAACTAAAATAAAACGAAACTTCAATATTGCTCTTCTTGTGTACAAACAAGGGATATTTGTTGCGTTTACTAAATCCTAACTGTTCATCAAGGAGATGTACGAAAGAAACAGCCTATTAACTAAGTCGTTTCACACAAACTCGTTACAAGAAAGCAAATCCTTTTTCATACGGCTATTGCTGACAATATTATAGAAAACTATTTCATACAGTGGCAACTGTTTTCAACGTAACACTCTTGTCTTAAAATCCGTAAAGTCCAATCTGCTATCTTGATCTTGAACAGAAGACATTACGATGTTTGACATGTTTATAGATGAATTATCCACGATCATACGATAAGCTTCGTTAGCCACCATCACTGTCCAATATTCTAAACGGTTTGTTTTTTAAGTCCAACGAACCTGTCGACGTCAAACTCTGATTTCCAGTCAACATAGACTGGTCTTACAAAACCAAAACACGAACACTGAAAGAAATCTGCTATGTTTCCAACAATGCCTCGTCTAAAAAGCGAAAATAATTTAGAAAGTTGTTTAAAATATGATAAACAATGAAATTGACGATGAAATAAAATTCTATCAAACAGCTGACCACATCGAATATAAAATAAAATGACTACACCCTATACTCTTAAACAGCCGACAACACCCAACATTTTTAAAAGCTGGTTATAACCATTCCCAACAGTTTTAAAAGCTAACCACCCCCAACGCATTAAAAGTTGACCACACCCAATACTGTTAAATACCTGACAGTACAAAAAGGCTGACCATACACAAAAGTTTTGAAAGCTAACCAAACCTAATACATTAAACAGTTGACCACACCCAATACGTTTACAAAGCTGACCACACCTAATACTCCTTACAACACTTACAACAGCTTAACAACAACCACAACAGTAAAAAAGTTGATAAAAACCAGAGCAAAAGCTGACGGCACCAAATACTGTTGTAGATCATGATTACCTCAATAGAGCTTTTGATAGGCCAAAGATAAGGATTGTGAAATAAAAGGAGGAATGGTACAAAATATATATGTTATTTACAACCAGGAAGGTCCGTACTGAAAAAATATTTCACGAGGTTTCAGAAGCGGTCTGAGGCAAAAGAAAATATTTTTTCAACACGGATTGACCTAAACGGTAAATAACGTTTTAATTCTTTACATTAGATATAATTAAGTTAGATATAATTATTTCTTTATTAACGTTTTAATTCTTTATATTAGATATAATTAAGTTAGATATAATTAATTCTTTATTAACGTTTTAATTCTTTACATTAGATATAAATAACGTTTTAATTCTTTACAATTATAATTAAGAAATTCACGTAAAATGGTCGATGCTAAGGCTTGTTCAGACAGATTTTTTTTCTAAAAAGTTTAATTTGTCTGGATGATAAAGTTCACTCTCGCTATGAAAACTACCATCTGAATGCATTTTGCTCCTCCTTGAACAATTTACATGGTTTGTAAATAAAATTCAAAAAATTTCCTTTCGCTTTGTAAACAAAATTTATTGCAAAAACTGAAAAACAACAATTTAGTACAACAAACAAGATACCGTAAAAGTCGACGCTTCTGTAACCAATCACATGGCAGGAAATAAAAATCATCATTACGCATGTATCAATAAAATGTTGATATTACGTACGTGAATGGACTGCTGGGGATTCCATCTGTGTTTTTGTCAAAGAAATGTTGATATCTTGGAGCATTTATCATCTCATTCGTAGTCATTCCACGAACAAATACCTAAAATAACGAAGGACTGTTAAAAAATCTTTATCGTACGTGATTGGTTGCTATGACAATGTTTGAAACGAATACTAAAACACAGAACCAAAATTGTACTATTATTGAATATTTGGGGTACAAAATGGAGACTGCAGTCGAGAAGAGCACTGAATAAATTCCTTTTGTTATTTTATAATTTTCCAAGGAAAAAATGTTTATAAAATAACATGTTTCCAACGTCTTACTTTTAGCGCATTCATTCGATAAAGGAGGAAAATAAAAATATCTATAATAATACTTTTTTTAGAATCATTGATACCAGTTTTCAAATTTCAAAGGAAATATGAAATATTATTTGACAAAGAAACTTGGTAAAATATAAATTGCTGCAATACATTTACCGTATTGACACATATTTTTGTTAACAAGGGCGAAATTTGAAAAAAAAGTACAGCTTATTGCCTTTACACAATCTGTTTTCTACATTCTTTCATAATTATGTGTTAACTCTATTTCAACTAGAAAAACATGTATAGCTAACAAGTCATATATTATTATACAGTGTTGACGCAATTGTAATAGGCTATGTAATAGCAATTGTAATAGGCTATGCCAACTACAAAATATTGAAAATTATATAATACAATATAATATAAAACTGCGGTGAGCAAATATTTGTTTATGAAGGGAGGTAAAGGAACACCAATGGTACTGATGAAATATAATGAAAGCTAGGATGTAAGATAGCACAATTGGTACTGACTTAGGTAATGCAATACGGTAAAAAGATCAAGAATGTAACACATTGGGATTGCCTCAGTCTGACTGACTGAGTTGATTAAAAAAACTCAAGCGAGCAAAGACATACCTGGTGACATTGTGAGACAAACAGTGACGTCACCCATATAAGATAAAATATAGCTAAGAACACAGTCCACGACAACATTCCAGAACATTGGAACATGGCGGTAAAACCTTTTAACACGCCATTGTTAAAGGCACCACATTTGTCTGAAAAGTCTACAATAGCAATCACAAACCCTGTTTTCATAAACAAAATAGCCAAACAATGATGTTTCTAAAGATTAGATTTTTTCGAGTATCCACCTTTTTTACGTTTTAACAACAATAGGTGGGCACCGCTTTTGGTAGGCAAAAAATCATTCATAAATCATACGTCGTGTTATTTGTGTATCACAATTATGATATTGCGATACTTGTGTAGTGCATAATAATTGACTATCACCTTGAAACAGCAAAAATAATGCTTTATAATTCCTTGTCTATACAGGAGTAAGTTGCTTTTATATTTCTTTAAACCGTCGGCTGGTAAATTAAACTTTTTAGCCAAGGGTGATGGAATTACAGTAATCCCAGAATACTGGCATTATTTAAGTAATGACAATTAAAGACTTTCAATGTTAACGAACGGCAAACAGCATATGTTATAAACATATAAATTTATACTTACAGTAAAATGCTCCGTACACGGCGTAGATGTAACATACGATGACACAGAAAAGATAGGTTATAAAATATGCATGGTTGTCGGCACCTTCATAAAGTAAACAAGGCGATGCAATTATACATTTAATGTATGCTCCGTCAGGAATTTTTAAGTTTTTGTAATCCAAGACTCTCAATGTTCTCAAGACGAAGTCGAACGAAGCAATGCATGAGTGTTTTGTTGTATATGATAACAAAGATAATGGATTTCGACAGTTTTTTGACAAAAAAGTCTTTTGGTGGAGATTCCTCCGTCAAAATTTCTTTGCAAAATTGCAATTGGTTGAACTCCGAGTGTTTCTAAATCCTTTTTTTAACTAATAGTAGAAAAGCTGCTTTGTTTGTTCAGTTTTTTTACGATATTAAAATAAGCAGGTAAAAATTTTCCAACTGTTTCCATGTGTGGAAAAATTGAATTTATTTCAAGTCATATGACCACGAATGAACCAATTCCACTCAACATTCGGAGCCGCTAAATAACAATAATTGTTGAAATGACTAAAAACGAAGTCATTTGAAAACCAAACGCAATGACCTGGTCATATTTTATCGACATCAACTCCTCTTACTATACAGTGCTAGTGTAACCTAGATTGTGATTGGCCAAGAGCCTACAGACAATTCTCATTTTTTCGCCACTTAGCTACAAAACATCTCTAGGTGACGCTATTTTTAGTGTGGCAAGTGACAACAGACAAAACAAAAAGTATAATTTTCTTCAAGATTCGCAAAGCGTTTAACAAACTGTTTTGCTTGATATATTGAGAAGAAAAAAAAAACACGGAAAGGATTACAATGTCAGCAAGGAAAGTCTTCATCGAGTATTTACGTACGTACGGGGGAAAACGAGCTACAGAAATATTTGATGTGGAAGCACGGAAAAATTTATGGCTTCCGTACAGTTTAGTTTGACAGCTTGTTTCCTTATAATAGTAAAATAAAACAAAGAACAAATTAGGTTTTGCATGATATCAAGAAATATTTGTTTACAGCAACAAGTTGCTTGATTTTTCAAATACATTTCAAGGAAAATGAAAGAAAACTGTAAAGTAGCTATGTAAAATCATAGGTACAAACTTTTACAACCTACCAATGCAATTATCAACCCAAGGACAATGATGATCCATTCGAGCGACACATCGATCACACACAGAGCAATGTTTAGACCGAATGGGACGTCGAACCTTAAAAAAAAATCACAGTAAGCCTGAATGATGTCAGATGTGCATAGTTTCAAAGCTTGTCTTATTTCTTAACAAATCAATGCCATTGGCATGGGTAACATTGCTTTATACTTTCAACAATAGACATGCCTTCGAAATACTTCTCAACTGATGAAGTATTTTGTAACTTGCATATAACCGACTTCTTCTATCTATACGAGTTCTCTGAGAGTTCGCTGACACCTTTCTCATGTTTTTACAATCATAAGAGTAGCTTCTTCCCTTTTTAACATTGTTTAGAAAAGCCTTTTTCTTTAAATTTTACCATCCTAGAGGTAGCCCTCTCCTTTAATTAAAGCCATTCGTGAACATAAATATCTTACCAAACACGTCGAACAAAACGTTCTAAAATCCAAGCGCCCTTCTTCTGCGAGATTGACTATTATCTAAAATTAAATGATATTTCATGAAGTATTTGATTTCCACAAAAGGGACTAAATTAAAGAAAAAAAAAACTAATTAAACATATTTTCAGTAAGACAGTATTTTTTCAATTTTCCTTGACACGATGATATTTTGAATTCATCTCAAAATGAAGACGATTCTTTGCCGAAATTGATTTCAAATGCATTTCTGGCGGGTAAATGAGAAATCAAAGCAACATCGGCGATTTTGCTAAACTATTCAAGTCATTATAACCTCGTTGTATTTCTAATTGGTACCGTTTTAAACTTCTTTAAACGTTGAAAAATTTTACAGGTTTGCTTGCCTAAAGGAATTTCGCGTTATAATTTGAGAAGAATTCCTCTGAATTCAATAAACAGTATCAAGAACTCGCCTCCTGCTAGTGTTTTGCGCGCTTTCTCAACTCTCTCTTAATTCTTGCATTTTTAGATCAGGCCATCGAAACAAGGAAACCATTTAGTAATTGTTTAACTATAAACACTAGTTAGAAGGTAACTAAAAGTAATAAAACTTTAAAATATTAAAAACGGAGCGAATGTCATAATGTTGTGTAACGTCATTTCATACTAACTCAATTTCTAATATTGTAAAGAAAAGTATATTTTAAAAAATGTTTAACTCAAAAAGCGTACTATACATCGGTGACATTTAAATTGTAGGAACAGTGCTTAGATAAAAATGCTTTTTCATTACTGACCCGTTTGCGCTCTCCGTGACTTGATGAGATAAAACCTGGGTCACTTCTCCATGTTTTGTAAAATGAATAAAACAACAACGTAGAAAAACTAAGGAATGGAACAATAAAATACAAAGAACAGAGTAAAAAATAGTTAAGGAAACAACAAAAATAAAATAAGTGGTAATGTAATATGGCATAATAAAAGTTTGGTCAACATGACAAACAATTAATGTACGTTTAAACGCAGCAATTTTTTGGGTCGACAATGACATTATATGATGTCATATGACGTCATATGACAATGACATCATATGACGTGTTCTTGCTATCATTGAAAAGTCACAAGCAATAGCGTAAACAAGTAACGACTCAAAAAATGGGATAAAATCTTGGTGCCTGATAGTGAATAACTTGCTATGGCTACTGAAACAAGCATGAAGCATGTTGTGATTATTTAAAAATAATTTTCAAAATGGCTTATGTCGGCACGGAAAAAGAGAGTGTCGAGAGAGTGGCTGTGTCGAAAAATGAAAAGCTGCAGAGTAAAAGAAAAAGTCAACATTATTTTCTGAAAAAGAAACAAAGTAAATAGACGTCAATTTGTCCATTCTTTAAGCAATTCTTTTTAC
Source organism: Xenia sp. Carnegie-2017 (assembly GCF_021976095.1). Lineage (NCBI taxonomy): Eukaryota > Metazoa > Cnidaria > Anthozoa > Malacalcyonacea > Xeniidae > Xenia > Xenia sp. Carnegie-2017. The sequence goes on from NW_025813526.1 coordinate 12,796,624, forward strand.
TCACACTGATTTTTCTTTTCTTGTGTTTTTTTTTATCCATTTTTGAGACAGTTACAATTATCAACATTGCCTCCGTAGCTAAAATGAAAAGTTTTGTTTTCGCTTCCTCGCTATTGCTTTTCGACATATAAAATCCTATACCAAGAGGTTAGTTGAACTTTTTTTTCTACTTCCCTCCTTCCCTCTATCCTCAAACCTTCCCATTAGGTTATCAATGGCACAAAAATAATTGCAGGCGATAATTGCAAACCATGTAGAAGAAATGTAAAGTCCACCGCACACTAGAGCTATCAGCTGAGCTGAGCTTCACTCGTGAAAGTTGGCTTAAGGGGGTTTCTCCATCATGCAGTGGAATTTATGAGAGCTTTCCGCCACAGATATTCAACATGCTAAATAATTTCGGTAACGAATGGATGTTTCCTCCAAATGTGCGCGCATGAAAAGCTATCGCTTCAGCAAATGTGACCTTTACGCATGCGCAAAGTAACACATTTTATATTTTAGACGAAGATGGCGGTACAAAACGTGGTAGCTGATATAAAGTTAGACCAAATTGCTCGTCTATGGCAAGAATAGCCTTGTCTATACGACGTTAGAAGTCCTGCTCTTAAAAACAGAAACTTGCACGATAGTAGAAATCTTACGCTTTGTCCATGTTGTTCTTTTAGCTGCTTGCAAACGCCTTCGCCCCACCACGATAGAAGTAACAAAATCAACATTTCTTCGTCTTCTTCCTCTGACGACGAATCAAAAATAACACTCGCAGCAGCCGTTTTGCTTTGAATAGCAAGTGACAGTAGACAGCGCATGCGTAAAGGTTATATTTGCTGAGCCGATAGCTTTTCATGCGCTCACACTTGGACAAAACATTCATTCGTTACCGAAATTATTCAACATGTTGAATACCTGTCAAGTACGACACGCAAGGCGGAAAGCACTCAAAAATGCCACCGCACACTGGAGGAGCTTGCTTAAGCCAACTTTCACGAGTGAAGCACAGTTCTGCTGATAGCGCTAGTATGCTGCGGGCTTAATATTTACTTCAGTTCATTTCAATAAGTCATCACCTCTAACATACGTTCTCAGAGCTTAATGGCTGACTTTACTTGTCTACGTACTTAGATTACTTACTTGGACAAAACGGACGCACATAAAAAAACAAACCTACCTCTCCGGAAATAATAGGCAATCTCAAAGGTGGATTTATAGGGTGCACAAGGGTGGTCGCCCAGTACGCAATGGTCAACATGGGTACTTAGAGGGGTGCAAATTGCAAAATGTAATATTAAAATCCATCTTACTTTTAATGAAAAAAGCTTTTCTTGATTATATCATTAAAGTTTATTGACTGTCAATGTTATTTATTTCGTTGACCAAAACGGGAAATTTTGGGCATTTTTAATGACGTGTAGATTAAAACGTAAATAATTGGTTTCTAACCCCTTGACTTTAGCTGATCATCATACCAGACATCTCCCTAAAAATCCCCCCGGGATTCATTACTGGCCAACCGCAAAACAGAAATATCATCTCAAAGTAACGAACGTTTACGATTGCATACGATTTCACTCAGCGCAACCAACTTTCAGTTACTCATAATACAAGACCAAAATGAATGGTTTCGTCTTTAACAAACCACAAACAAAATACATGAAATAAAACGAAAAGGATATATTCCACGAGAAAAAAATACCATACAGCATACGTCAAAGATTTTGTTGCCATGGCTATACCAATAGCCATTGGATTAGATTTGATATCGTAACTATAAAATAATCTGAAACAGAAAGCATTCTGGTATATTTTGTTTACAAACACACAAAAAAATGACAAACCATAAAACTAAAACGCAACATATACGGTCCAAAGGGATGGTTAGGGGGCGCAAAAGACTGTTCTTCAAAACTACTATTTGCCATAAAATAGCAAGGAACGATACCTAATAAGCGCACAAGTAGCTACGTAGACCTTGTTTTCACATTTTATTTTCGTCATATAAAAATTGTTTTTTGAGCATGCATGTCTGTATTGTTCTTTGGTGCAATCATTCTCAACTCAGCCGAATGAAAAAGGTTAACTAGCATGATGACTTCGGCAAATCCTTAGAAATTACGATACTTCGAGGGCAAGTTTACGAAGTGAAGAGTCCTTTTCAGAAAAATGGGGACACGAACATCAAAGGTTCCTACACGAGTGGACCTTCTGTCAAGATATCTATTCTGTGCTTTTACTAAACATCCCTAGGTTTGGGGAGCACATATTCACTAAAATCACTGAAATCATGCTTTTACTTATAATAATAAATGAATACCAATGTACCTAACTGAGCCCCATGTGATAAGAAATGTCGACGCAAGAAATGCCGTACATTCCCATCCTTTCATCCACTCCAAGACGGCAGCGATTGAGAAAAGTGTGTAGAAAGGCAAGAAAAGCATTATACGATAACGGAATACCTGAAAAAATTAAAACTTTCTTTGAAACATTCATTAATAAAAAACGTCCATGAAATGCTTGGTCAACTTTCTTTTAGCTCGATCAAAATCAGTTTTTCATTGTTCTCTAACAGACATAACTTGCACTAAATAATGTAAAAAACTATTTTTGTGATTACATTTAAAAATATGATAGTTCAAAAATGACCGGCATGGAATAAAATTGACTGTTCAACAAGCATTTTCGACAAGTCAATGTCCGTTGACCGAGTCCTTTATTTTGAGCCGTACTTATGTCTTTATTGAGAGGCCATGTTTATGTCTTTACTGTGAGCCTTGTTTATGTTTTTATTGTGAGCCATGTACATTAGTATTGTGTGGCCGATCTTCATATGTTCATTTAGTAAACAACATAAATCTCTTCAAATTGTCACAATGGTTGGGATAACTTTACAAGTATTTTGTATACGTACTGTGATAGGAACGTGAAATGAAGAAAACATTTTTCAACAGATAAAATTTTTTTTATAAAACAAAATAATTTGTTTTGCAAGGAAGCGAAGCTTTACATTATTGAAAAATTATTGAGTTGAATTTCCTTTTGGTGAGTTTTGCACAACAAAAAACCTTATAGTAAAAATATTATGTACTAGTTTGCCAGTTATAAAAGCAAATAGAACAGAAATACAAAAATATATTCCGTGAACTAAGATAGGTTTAAACTTGCATAGGTGTAACAAGAAAAACTATTGCTTCCCATTCCTTTATATTTCAATCATTGTTTACTACCGTGTATGTGTACATGTGTACATGTTGAATGTGTACATGGTGTATGTGTACATGGTGTATGTGTACATGTTGCATGTGTACATGGTGTAAGTGTACATGGTGTATGTGTACATGTTGCATGTGTACATGGTGTAAGTGTACATGGTGTATGTGTACATGGTGTAAGTGTACATGGTGTATGTGTACATGGTGTAAGTGTACATGGTGTATGTGTACATGGTGTATGTGTACATGTGTAAATGGTGTATGAGTACATGTTGCATGTGTACATGTTGCATGTGTACATGGTGTAAGTGTACATGTTGCATGTGTACATGTTGCATGTGTACATGGTGTATGTGTACATGGTGTATGTGTACATGTGTACATGTTGCATGTGTACATGGTGTATGTGTACATGGTGTATGTGTACATGTTGCATGTGTACATGGTGTATGTGTACATGTGTACATGGTGTATGTGTACATGTGTACATGGTGTATGTGTAAATGGTGCATGTGTACATTTGTACATGTTGCATGTGTACATGGTGTATGTGTACATGTGTACATGGTGTATGTGTACATGTGTACATGGTGTATGTGTACATGTGCACATGGTGTATGTATTACAAGAGTCAAAGCTTTTGTTCGTGTAGCCATGTAGCAACAGAACTGTTAAGTTCGCGTGAATTTACATAAAGCAAGCCTCAGACAGTTGGATCCAGGGATGTATTGCTATCGCTAATTGGGGGAGGGGGGCTCTAATTCATAAATTCATGATATGCTGTATTAAGTTTATTTGAAATCTACAGATTTATATCATGCATATATGAATAAGAGCCCCTAAATTAGCGATAGCAATATATTCATGGTTGGATCCTTCAGTCTAAAACATCAGATGGAAATAGAACTTGCTCTATTTTCATCACAAAAGATCGAAAGAAGCCGAAAAGCGTCAGACTTCTTGCTTTCCACATTTCCCAAATTTGATACTGCTTGAGAAACTAGAGTTGAAAAAGAATTGGGAACAAGAACAAAAATACGCAAAACAAATGTACTGGATAAAACAAATAGCTGCGCTCACGACTTTAAATATCTCCTAATTTTGTTCGAGAAAAAATTACGGACCATCTATAGAAGCAACAAAAGCCGGAACCGAAACAATCAGATCCCAAAAATCGGATTGTGTGACTGGGTCTTAATACTGATTCCTACTAATGACAAAAATTAATCAATAGAAAAAATAATACTTCCCACGAAAAATGATGACGTCACAAATTTTAATACGCAGAAATATGTGACGTCACAGTTTTAAAAGAAAAAGTAGGTCACAGTTTCAATACAAATAGATGACGTCAAAGAATCAGTAGTTAAATCACTACGATCTGTACCAACATCAACAGATTGTAACAGCATCAAAAGACATCTTTCGGTGTTTACCTTGTTTGTTGAAATATTTCTTAACCAGCCTGGTTGTTCACGACCTTGATTCAGGTTTAAAAACTCGAGTTGAGTCATGATCCAAGATGATTTCTTCTGACTAGCAAGGTCTAATGGTGTTTCACCCTGAACAAAGAAAAATGCAAGTGAAAATCAATGAATCGAATACGTATTCAAATTATTAAACACCTTTTCTCAAAAAATTCATTGTTTAATAAATTAACACATAGCGCAAATTTACGAGATACGTACACGTACGTAATTATTTTGTTTTAACATTGTTCTGATATCGTAAACTGCAATACGTAGTATTTTGTATTCTATCAAAATGTTTTTTGCATGTTTGATGGACTTTACAGCTGAGTTTTGCACTTTCAATGAGTAAATGTGTTAAAATATGTGGAAGTATGCAATATCGCATTGATTTAAAATGGGAAGGGGGGGTTAGTAGTTAGAATTTGTCTTCTTTAGATTTTAACTTGTCACATAAAGTGTCTGAGATTTATAATCAACAACAGCACGATCTCAACAACTTCAATAGGAAATTTACCTTTTCGTTAGCGATGGTCGCATCAGCGGAAGATTTGATTAAAATAGAAATACCGTAATGATTACTGGATATCACTGCCCAATGCAAGGCTAGAGAAAGGAAAATTAGAAAATATCCTCAATTATAGTAAAACAAACCACCAGAGGGCTTAGTTGACTAATTAACTGATTAGTAAATTTTTAATCATTAACAAGTTTCAATTACTGCAAAAACACGACGATTAACTGAGGATAAAATTGAAAGTTAAACATCCCAAATACAAAACAATTTGCAAAATCTCGATAAATTGTTGTTTTTTTAACAGAGTACATTGTTGATGTAATGCTCTGTTGAGGAACGGCCTTTTGAAATAACCTAATAATATGGCCGCCTTGACGTCATATGAAAATGTTACGTCATGACTATATAATGATATTCACGTAAACAACAATTGAATACAAGTTTCTCAGCTACACATGAATACGACATAATTAAATACTTACCTGTATTTTTATGGAATTTATCTCGTTTATTTAAAGAAGCTCCCATAGTCAATAGAAGTCTGATGGTGTCGACACTGAAAAACAATTAATAGTCTTGTATTCATGATTCCTTTATACATTACTGTCAGGTATAAATTATGAAACGAAATAAATCGTCGAGGAGAAAGATAGTAGCTAAAACGTATAGCATAGCCACACTTTCATGGACCAAAGACTATTCGTATTTGGGATACAGTTTCATAATTTATATAGCTACAAATTTATATGCTTTTATTTGCAATCACAATCACCTTCTAAAAATAGTGTCATTGGACAAAGGATTGAACGATGTGTTTATCAGCTTATTTTAGTTAATAATTTCATATTAAATACTAAATAATTCAGCACCTACGAACATCAACACATCATAACGTGAGCGCAGATATATGTACGCAATGCGTAACTAATTTTAATACAGTAATTCATCTAAAGAAAGATTTTCACACATAGTACTCTAATTTTTGACAAATCAAATGGAAGTGGCATTTTAAACTCAAATCGTCAAAATTTTCAATAAGACATGATGTCTAGAACAATGATTCGTCGGGCCACGCAGGAGCCTTCACAGTCAATTTAAGAGTTATTTGTTTTAAACAACAAAACACTTTAGACAAAACTCAAACGTGATTACTCACCTAAAAGATCGATAAGCTGCCCACATTAGAGGAGTCATTCCATTATTGTCAAGTTGATCAACATCCTTCAACAATAAATAATGCAAAACATTAGCTACGATTTTCAATTCTTTAAGACTTGAAAATGGCTTCAACTTGAATGGTTATTTCGTAGTCATTGCACTAGTCTGATGTATTTTAGGGCGTTACGTCACTAGCAACTTATAGCGTGTAACGGTAGTTGAATTAAACTGTTATATTCTAAGTAGAAATATAACTGCCCATCATAAAACTTTTAAAATGGCCATGGGTATATAATTTTATTAAAAATAACGTTTCGTTAGATTAAAATACGTGCATACACGTAGGAAGTTAGAAAACATGTATACTAAGTTAAATTACAAGGTATAGTTTCGAGTAGGCTTGTCTCGTTTACAAGGAAGAGAGGTGGAAGGTTAATTTCTCAAATGTTATTAGATAAGGTCGTTGTTGTTTGTAGTTGTTGGTTATAGCATTATGCTATCATTCTTTTTGTGTAATTAATATGTAATCTAACACCAACAAATCATATAAATAACAAAACGTGTATATACAGCCATGGCCTTATTAAAAGTTTTATGTCGGGCGATTATATTTATATTTAGAATTCGCTTTCCGCCTGGGAAATCAATTGTCACAATATCAACTGTAATAAAATTTCTCCAGTCTGTTGATGTCTTCTCTCAAGTGTTTATCACAAAAAAAAATATCACATGAATAAACAGTTGTACGGAAAATGATTAATACGTATGAATAAAGTATTTTTACCATTCCCTTGGCGATCATGTAAGCGACAATTGGTGTCTTGCTAAGCTGACTTGCAACATGAAGACAGGAACAGCCTAAAGGTGAAACACAAAAGGAGTAATATTGCATAAATGAAGGAAAGTATATCATATCGTGTATTTCAAAAAGAAAATTATCTACAACTGTTCGGGTGTGTTGTGCTACATGTTAATTCGGAATCGACAAGCGGGAACCCAAGAGATTATGAAAGCAAAGTAAAAACTTTTTTATTTCCCCTTTACTCAGAATGGTATAGTCTCTGTTCCACAAAAAACCTGAGTACATGTCTATACGTGGAGCTCTCGTGGTACAATGAATACCTCGAATAACTCACCAGTTTTCGATCATAAAATGCACTTGATAGAAAATTGCATTACATAATTTACTTGAGAAGTTGACAGTGTTTCAAACGATAGGCATTTGTCTGAACATAATTTGACCTATGGTATTTTTTTTCGAAAAAAAACATACAGAAATCCTGTGGCAGACCAAAAATTACGCAAAATTCTAGCGGCTGCATCAAAAGCCGACTGCTAGTTCTATCTTTCAAAAGATCAAAAACTTATGAAATGAAGTGCTTTTAATGTATTTTAGAAAATAACGCGATACCAATCAAAAAGAATCGGATGTTTTCGCTGTATCACTTAAAGCGATTTTACAATTACACAAATCATATTTTACGTATAAGTTAGGCCATTGACTTTATTTCAAGTCGCTTTATACCAAACTAAAAAAGGTCAAAGCAAAAACTCTCATAAAATTACCTTCTATATCTGTGGAGTTAGGATTGGCCCCGTACTTCATCAGTAGAACAACCATATTCAATAAACCTTGTCTACATTAAATAAACAAAAACAATCAATAGTTCAATGAATTGACAATCAAATAATTATACAACACAGAAGAAATTTGTAGAAGCTTAATAAAATTTGATCAGACAAATCCTCTATTTTAGAGCAATGCAACAGCAATATGAGAATGCTATGTACATCAAACTTGCACATGTAGGTTGCAGATCAAATTAATCAAATATATCTTTTTTTCATTTACTTTCCACAAAATCTGAGTAACAAGTCTGAAGATGTTTTGACTCAAGAGGAAATGCCACTCGCTTGTATAAAACACTAAAAAATCAAATGCTCATGGTTTTCTTAAGAAACAATCTGTTGGGCTCTGAGCTTTATTATGTGATTTTAATGCCCACCTGGCATCTTATTAACAACAGCATGCCTTATATACAGTACATACTGCTTATATAATTGCATTGTTAGGATTTTCACCAACATTTAACTAATTTGAATTAGCTGCATTCCCATTACCTTACAGCCCAGTGCAAAGGAGTAGCTTCAAGATTTCCACCTTTTTGATCAACAATCGCACCATTTGCAATTAAATATCTAAACATGCAGTACTTACAAATTAGACATAACATAAATTAGAAAAATAACACAGAAAATATTAAACACAAACGTAGTGTATCAAACTTGTGAGTTCAATCACTCTTGTTCTCTAACAATAAATTTGCACTCTACAGTTATGTATTACCATGGGTCCCTCATTATGGTCAGTGATGTAGCCAGCCAAACGAGTTTAGTTGTGCTATGTAAATTTTAGGTGTTCGTTAACTGAAAAACAAAAGTTTTCTAAAGAAATGAATAATGCTAATGATGAAAATTTCCATAACATGAGAAAATTTGCAGGATGGCTACACCACTGACTATAATATTTATAAGGTTTTGCTTAAACAAGAAACTTTTTCATTCCTTCTGAAGGCTTGAATTTCAATGCACATTTTAAATATATTATTATAATAGTACTTGATGAATTTCATGCATTTTCCACAGAGTAAATTCTTAGAGTATGTAAAAAATAACATTAACATTGAATCTTAAAGTGGTCGACTAAAGTAATTAAACATATGTTTATTTAGTGACAAAATTGCAGAGATCCTTGTTAACTTTGACGAGACCATGAAAAGTAAGAGGAAAACGAGGTAAAATAATACCTACTTTACAATCTCAACTCGGTTGTTGATTGCAGCCCAATGCAGCAATGTAACATTTTCTGAATCTGGTGCCCTGACATCAGCACCTTTATCAATTAACTCTTTCAATTTCTCCATTTCACCATACTGTACTGCCTGGACTATACTCATTGCAGCAGTGTCTGGTTTTGAATGTGCTGGTGGTGGAGGAGGTTTTGGTCTATCAGCAGGGCCTGGCGATGGAAAATCAACCTTTGCTTCACCCTCATTACAACAGGAGTCCTTTTTTCCTTGACAATGTCCATGAGCATGCCCACTGGCTGTGTTCATCTTGGGGTATGAGCTGGCATCTGAATTTGTACCATACATCTTAAATACAAAGATATATTATGGTCTTATAGTAGAAACAACTATCAACCAACATATATTACAAATTTGTAGCATCATTGATCATCAAAAGATAAAAATAAATGAGATAATTCTTTGAAGAGATGACCTTAAATGTGATCAGAAAAGACACATTGTGAAAATGTTTAGAAAATACAATCATCCAGCCAGAGGCAAAGCTAGATTGCCAATTTGGGAATGGGATGGGGTGTGAATATTCATGTACTTAGCTCTGCCTGACTGACTTCCTTTGAAAGCAATTTAATTTGAAAAGAAATTAACTGGTCACGGCTGAATATATGAATATTCACACCATACCAAATTAATGTTTTAGCTTCGCCCTTGCAGGAAGCCTTACCAAAATGTTTCTGAAGTGATTTTATAATACTTAGCATACATGCATGTTATCCAACTTGGACATACTTACAATAGTCACACACAAGCATCTCCTAGGACTCCACCCAAATAACATGTGACACACAGTGTGCAAATTAGTTCAGAAAAAACGATGTGAATTTTTTTTGACAAAAGTGTTTCTTGAAAGGCATAATCAAATCAGTATTACGTTAATTGTTTTATAGTGCTAATTGCTAAATTAATATTTTTAAACATGAACAAATTCATATGATTTACGACAGTGTTTTTCGTGTATAGTTTAAATAGAAATTTTTTTTGCATATCGTTTGAAAAAGTGATGTGCAATTGTTTTCATTTTAGCTAAAACGATGTGCAAATTGCACATTGCACACCATTAATTCGCACACTGGTGACACACTATTGAATTATACCATCACAGAGAGATGCCCACCCACTGGACCTTCCTATAAATACACCCATAACATTGATCACTTTTCCCACTGTACCAGATTTTCAGCATGGATGCTGTATATGAAAGAATGTTATATGCAGTGCGGTGTTTGAAATTAAATGAAGATGTGATCTTTGCACTTTTTTTGTCCAGCAAAAGTGCGAAGATCATATCTTCATTTAATGGATGCTGTATGTTCATATTTTCAGTCATTAGTGCAGTATATTAAAGAAAATGAATTTATTGGCTACTTTAACTACTGTTTCTTGCAAGCATTAAGAAAGAGTGTAAAAACAGTATTTTTCTTTACATATTTTACTAAACGCTGGTTTCAAAGTTTCATACAAAATAATTACTTTGCTCACAGTTGACTCTCAACTGGCGATTGTTGATTGGTTTCTTTATAGTGATGTACATTGAAACCTAATAATCTAATTTTCTAATTGTCAAATCACGAGGTTCATTTACAAATCTGGTATATAGCAATGTTGCACTATAAATCACGTTTTTATAGTGTTCTTAAAACATACAAAATTTAAAACTATGAACGCTTTTCATTTCACTGGTCCATGTAATTATGCTGATAATATTTCAGAAACTATTCTTCAAATTCTGATGATTTCGGTTTAAAAACAACTAGATCTAATAGATCATAATGGACAAAAGGAACTGCATTCAATAAGACTTACCTCCAAAGGCCTGTACATTAAATATTTTTTGTTTAATAACGATAAATATACACGATAATCAACAGCATTTCCAAATGCAAAGCAGTTATTCACTCAAACATGAAAAAAAATTACTCAATTACATCCATCAGGTGTAGTCAAAGCAAAATCTCTAGTCTTATTGCTGACATACATCAGGTTAATGTAATCCGTTTATTTTTATGGAATTTGTATTCCATCAATAAGTTCATTTGATTTGGACTTCTTTTCAAGTTTTTTAATGTTATCAATCATTAGAGAATTTATTTAGATAAAGACTATGAAACTCTTGCTTGGAAGCGGATGGAACATGTATATCTCCTCATAATTAAGTTATTAAAATTGATCTGAAATTTAAAAGTCTCACATGCGCCGCAAACTTTGTAATAATTCATTATGAATATATTATATGCATTTACCAAAGGTAGGCAACTGTTATCGCAGTTACAAACACATACCTTTATATAAAGTAACAATACTTAAAAAGCAAGCACGAACTCAAAATAATAATTATATCGCTAAAAAATGGGATAATTTTTCTACATGAATCCATACTTGGCTTTTAAAAAAGACGACGAAAATCCCGACAAATATGCGTGAACATTTCAACTTGTTTGAAAAATTTTTCTGTCTCCATGCTGGATGCCTTGAAGTGGTGAATACGCAATTATTTACAAAAGGACTCTCAACTGCAATTGACTAATTTAATCTTTTAATTTTTCAACCAGAACTTTTTCTACGCTTATAGCGCGACTTGGTCATGTTCTCGAAAATCAGCATGACCAAGTAATGAATTTTATAGTAAAATTAGCCCTAATTTGAAAGTAGCTGGTCATGCCATTAAGCAAAAATACATGGTACGCTACCTGTAACCTTATCTAAACTAGGCGCTAACCCTACTGTAGTGTCTAACAATTAAATACAAAGGGCTTCAGAGTATGTGTTTAGCTCCACCTTAAACATTTTTACAGCATATTATTGCACTGACACAGAACATTTTAATTCATTGCCAACGCTCTAAAAATCCCTCCAACATTACAGATTACACTCAAACGGAGAGAGAATGTTTAACATGGTAACGTGGTGATGTGTGTAAGAATCACTATTTCCGCTTACATTTTCCGCATTCTAGACATTGTCTATGTTGGGAATACAAAATGATGCAGGCAAGTATTAAATTTTATGACGTCGTGAGCAAAAGCAATTGGGCTTGCATGAATGTGAATGGTCATTTTAATAATTCATTTCGCTTTTGCATTTCATTTCTCTGCCATACAATAATAATTATGTTCGTGATTCCTCTGTAAAATGGCACAAACCACGCATAGATCACGTTTTTTTATTGGCATAGGTTCTGCAATATTGTTCTTAGCAAATTCAACTTTTATATGTGGAGTTATTCAAAAAAAAACGAGTAAATTGAATGGAGTTGGAATTCAAGCAATTGTGTATTCTCTTTACGTATGTATAACTTTAAATAACTGAATATTTAAAGTGTATTTAACTTTAAATAACTCGACATTTATAGTGTATTTATGTTTCTTTACCAAATAAAAGCTTATTGCCAAACGTTTGAAAAAAACAGCACAAGACAAGCAACTTTTATAGGTTTAGTTAGCATATTTGAAGGCGACATATTAATTGCAACAAAATAAATAAGCAATTATTTAGTTATGTCGTCATTTAAATGTTGTCGTGGCGCGATACTGTTGCTGGTTTGAAGTAGCTACAGTATTAAAACTATAACACATTAAATCAAGCGACGACTGCTGATGAATCTGCAGATGTGAATCTTAAAATCTTGTCGAATACTACCGGCATATGTTGCGTACATTTCTTTAGAACAACTCATACGTTAAATATTTTATGATCTTTTGCCACATTTACCTGTGTTTCCTGCTTGTATAATCAAGTCAAAGTTTTGCAATTTTAATAGTTTTTGTGTAGTTTAGCTAAAACTATTGAGTGCGATATGGTTTAGCTTATGATCGGGCTTATTGTAAAGTTATAGCGATAAGAAATGTCTAGACCAGCTTATTCGCTACGCTGATGACGTCAGATTTCTATAAAACTCCACCTGGGCTACACATGTTATTTTTTAAGTTTTTACGGCATTGTTATGTTCTTTTTATCTGCCAAAAATTCTCCGATATACATTTTAAAATGGAAATCTTTCGGTACGTAAATCTCGCAGTGTATGAAGTATGAAAGCATGCATATACTTTATTACGTATGCAAATACTTATATAAATGTATAACCCGATATTAAATTAAATGATGCACTTGAACTCCAATTGACCATAACCGATTATATACAAGGGCAACAAGTTAAAATAAATGCAGATACGGATTGGATTAGCTTACCATTGGAAGGACGGATAACATAAATTAAAAACTAAAATGTGGATGCCATTGGGATGTGTGTGTCAGCACCATAAGATGGAACGCTACGTACGTCGAAATTTTGTTGCCACTAGAGCAAATAGAGCCTAGTTTTTTTCAACGCATTATAAATATACGGCCGATAGACAGAAGCGAAAACTAACTTGTACATACTGCACAGCTCCAAAAACAAAACACAAGCTCTTTTTTGTCTTAATTTGGCAAACAAAACTTTCCCAAGTGAGACATAACGTCTACATAGTTTTTTGACAATTACATGTTTGTAAAGGAAGCCATAGCCAACCATAAAGAGAAAGCATTTTGCAGTAGTTGTTTGTTTTTTTGTTTTTTTTTTTTTTGGTAAATGTGCCAAAAATAAAACCTAATTGTTACAAAGTTGCTACTCTTACTTGCATGATACTTATGAATTTCATACAACATAAATAGCACATGTAATTTTATAGAAACTCCAGTTTTAGAAATTTATTTTTGCCAAAAACAATTATTGGTGTGCCTCCGTCGACGCACAAATTTAAATAAAAACACAGTTCTTAGTTCAAACTTACATGAGATTTGATTTTAAAAGATAAAATAGTCAATACTCGATGTTAGGTATTTGATTCACTAGCTAAAAAATCATCCCAAAGCTTTTCATTTTAGAGGTATCTAATAATTTTTCCTTTTGTAACTTTCTGTTACTTTGTAGTTTTTATAAAATATATACAAAATGATGCGTGCGGTGATTGGTCTAGAGCCGTGTTCGCCTTTGCAAAACACATCTGAGCTCAACCAATCAAATCAATCAAAACAATCAATCAGTCAAAGAGAATTTGCAAATCGATCATGAATGCATTTTAAAGAAAAATTAATATGTTTGTTATTTTTGCATTATTGATATTTTATAAAAGAAATAAAAGATGTTTTTTTGTGTTTGCACTGGCTTATGCAAGCCTCGTAGAGGTTTGTGGGCCAGTGAAATTTTATGGCTAAATATTTCGGTTTGAAAGTGGAATCTTATATGGCAAATAAATTAACTTGAAAGTCATCTGAAACCAGAATCATTTGCATTTATTACATGTATAAATCCATGGGCTAAACTAGATGCTAATTGGGAGATTAATATTCATATGTCGCCAACAAAAGAAATCAGCAGGGAATAGCTGAATATATGAATATTTACACCTCTCATTTAGCGTTCCACTATTGTCCCTGCTAGAATCACCAAGTGAAATTAGTTATCAATTTTGCTGTAGGTGCTCAACTATAATTATGAACATAACAGAAATTCTTATAAATTCAGGCTTTTGACATTGGGTAGATCTACGTATCTGCAATATCAAAAATAAAAGACTCCATGAATGTTGGTTTGCCGTAGAAAATTCACAGTTTCACGGACTAAATAAATGCACAGACTTCATTACTATATTACTATAATACACATTCCCTTGCATGTGCATTAGCTGACAGTATATTCTCTCGTGGCAGAAAGTTGCCAGTTGAATGTCTTATTCATTTTTTTTTTCTAAGATGATTGCACCTGGTGTACTATGCGTTATTACTGGATGGAAGAGGAGGCCAGCTTTGGTAAGTTATTGTATGTTGATGTGATCATGTGGGGATGTATGTTGTTTGCAAGCACATTTTTTTCAGTCAGGAGCTACCCTCGCTTTAAATATCGTTGCTGTTATCGCATCTTCTTCATGTTTGTATATATCTGCTAAGGAATGGAAATCAATGAACAATTGTTATCACAAATATTTTAACTACGGTAAGAAACAGATAGTTATTTGCACAATTTCTCAATTTATGCTAGTAAAGAGAATATTAAATAAATTGCAAAACATCATTGAAAAAAATGCATATCATTGACTAGAACTTAATAAAATGTAATACATACAGCAACGAATACAGATAATGACTTACTTTAGGAAGTCTATTCAGCAACTTATAACAAAACCTACTAATTCGACTATACTAATTACCAACACAGACTACACTTACAACTTCTACACTTATATAATACATATATGCTATTTAGCTACTGCCTAGGAGGTCCATCTTGAAAAATACTGATTTTTCTAAGGCCTCAAGAAAGCCAAAGTGTGCAGGCGAGAGGTCTTTTTCAGACCAAGGAGAAATATTTTTCTAATCGGACGGACCCTCTAATTTATTTTTTTTTTAATACTGAAGGCAATAACCTTATTAGATTGATTAGTCAAATTCAATACTGACAACCCAGTAAACAACCAAAACTCTACTCTTTGTTTTACTTAAAAACTAAAAAAAAAGTTACTACAAAGCTAGAATTCTGCCCACTGCTAATTGGTAAAAAATATACACAAACAAATAATAAACTTTTTCGCATTGGGCATTTTAAGCTTATCCGAAACATCACAACTCAATAGAAACTTAATCTATAATTATACTTATTACCTTTTCACATAATATCGTCACATAGGTAAAATCAAAACAGCAAGTACGGCAAACCTGATTTTTGCTCTTTACATATGAATGTTAAAATATCAACTGCTAAGTACATCAAACATATCCGGAAACATCAATCAAAATCAACTATAATGCCCTAAACTGGTTGATCAACATGCGCAATTTTTTTTGTTAGTTTACAAGTTTTTTGTTCATTCACATACACCAATAAGGCAAGTTCAAATTATTTCTTACATGTGTTACTTTGATACAGCTTATTGTAAACGAGTTGCAAGTGAGAATCAACATATTGTTGTCGGGGCCATCACAATTTGCTCGGCTATCATGGCAATTATGAGTCTTATTGGATCAATTTATGGATGCGTCAACACATGCCCATGCTGTAGTTCCAATCAGGTATCAATAAAATACGACATCTGCTTTCCTCTTAGTTATAAAGTTGAGACAAACGTTCATCGTGTAATTATTGTTTTATGTCAATTGCTTATGTTAGTTGGCAGCTCAAAACATTTTTGTCTCCTCTTAACTTGTTTGAAACAACTGCCGATAGCAGGCAGGATTTTAACAAAATACTTACTTTAAGATACTTTTCACGTTATAAAATATCATCGCTTCAATATGTAATAATTAAATATGTTCACAATAGTGCGAAGTTCCAGTCTTTATAAACGCACAACATGTCATTCTGCATTTCCGAAATAATTTTTCTAAAGTGTTGAAATTGAACTGAAGGAAAAGCAACTCTAATGCAAAATCATTAAAATTGTTGTCATGTCTTTTATCACTGGTATTTTTTTAGGTAGAACATTGATATGCCTCTGTTTTTCAAACTGCGAATTTCCAACATTTTAAATTATATAATTATAGAACTTCAACGTCGGTTGAAATCTTTTTTATCGCATTGACTATCTTCGCCCATATCCAAGTACAAGTTGATTTTTTATAGAGTTACGCACACCTACATGACGATTTCTCGGAACCTTTGCCCATCTTTCAAGTCGAAACAGGTCAACAAGCTCCTAGAGTACCTCCTTACGTTGAGTCATCCACGTCATGTGTCGATTTAGGAATGACACAGATTCAATGAAATTTGCATCAAATTTGTTACACAACTGTAGCATAGTTACACTAAGTATCAGTATGTTTTCTTGCGTTTGCAGCTAAAAAGTCTAATACGTCGAACTTTTTTTTACAATTTTCATCACAAATAACATTAAATATAACGTAATATAACGTGTAATTAGTCAAAGCATGTAAAATCTCAATGATTGGGGAACCTAGACAAATGTTTGCGACTTGTAAATTTTCCTTTCAAACGTGTGTTTTGCACGGTGAACAACATTGTCTAGAAAAGTAATCAAAGGTACTAGTTATACAGGATGTAAAAGAAAACTGAACAGTTTGGAATACATCCATATCGCAAGATTTGGAAGAAACTTCGTTGGAAAAAGTTGGACTTCCAATGGTAGATCAACGTGCAAGATTTGTAAACACCTTTAAAATAATAGTTGGATTTGTACATCTGAGAATAAAAGTTTTAATAACCATTTTTAGAGTGAAAATTATGTTACGGAGAAGCACTTTTAAAATAGCCTGCACACATGGAAAAAGTAATAGGAATGCACAAGTTTAAAGCGTGAGCAAGGTATTCAAAAATTTCTTTCAATAATCTACATTTATTTATGCATTTGTTCTTGAAGGAAAAAACTGAAATGTTAAACGAAACTCTAAGTTTTTTGTGACACTTTTTCTCGAAAAATTATTATTTGTAAGCTCCAAACCACCAGTTTGTTGTGGAAACCTGATTTTCTGTGTTTCTGTATTTCCTGGAAAATGTTGTTTAAAGTATCCAAAAATGACCAGATGGTAGCTTAGTCATTTTTGGAGGATGTGGAGGGTTGAGTTTCCTGAAGATGCTTGACAGGATATGCAATTGTTATTTTGTCTTCTACAAGTTGGTCTATGCCAGGAAATCATACTTCTAGAGAAGACTAGACTTGCTACTATATATGTAGTATAATTAATACCATGAATATTAATTCATATATTCATAAATTCATAATTATGTATTAACATTGTATAAAAAGCAAAAGTTTAGTAATAAATAGTTAATTATCCTTTAACAATGGACCAGTTGATGAACAACTACATTTTGGCAACAAAGATGAGATTCTGATAACTGTAAGTTCTAATAAGTTTAATAACAAATAGCTTAAGAATTGAACGCCATTGAAGAGTAACTCGTTGATCTTCTGGGATGTAAGAATATCTCGGACGACATTGTAATTTCTGGTAAGCATCAGAGTGAACACGATTGGAATTTACATGCTGTTCTAACAAGACTCAGTAAGGTTTAATGTTCTCCTAAATGAAGTAAAGTGTGTTTTTCTCAGTCGGAAATCAAGTTCTATTGTCATATGTTCAGTGCTCAAAGAATCGAACCAGACAGAGAAAAGATCAATACAATTAAAAATATAAAACCAGCACAGAGCGAAAGTGATGTCAAATCACTCCTTGGAATGATACAATATGTTTCCCGTTTAACACAAGACTGTCCCACAATAACAGTTCTGTTATGAGAATTGACAAAAAAGTTCAAAATGCATATAAAGAAACAATGAGCAAAAACCCTTCACCGCTTAAAAAGTGAACAAACTGGAGATTGCGTAATGACCTATTTTTATCCTTTCAAGAAAATAGTAATCATTGCAGATGCCTACCCTACTGCAGTAGGCATTGCAGGAATATTGCTACAATATATATAATAGGTAAAGTTATTAGTTAGCGAGCCGCGCTCCTAGTGCAGCAGAGAGAGATGTTTGCAAACAGAGCGAAAAATGTAAGCGGCGGTATGGGCAGCAAAACATTTTCACCTCTACGCTTATGAGAGATCACAAACCACTTCTTGGTATATTAAATAGTAATAAGCCTCAGTCATGTCGAGTTGAGAGACGGAATTACCACTCATGCCCTACAAATACGAATTGACTTACCCCCCAAGAAAGATTAAAAAATCCAGCAGATTCTATAAGTTGACATCCAGTTTTAGAGTATTCCACAACAAATATAGCAGAAGAATATATCAATTATCTTTGTTATAATGCAGTACCCAACGACACGAAATTAGAAGAAGTGCCGATGGAAACCCAGAGATATTGAACGATGCAAGCTCTGGCTAAAAAAATTGAAACAGGAAAATGGTGTGATACAGATATCAAAGAGTACGTTAATGTGAAAGATGAAGTATCTGCTCACAATGGGATTATCTAGAGAGAACATCTTCTGGCAATCCCACGTTCACTGCAAAAAAAGCGAGTTAATTAGCACATATTGGACATTAAGGTATCGTAAAGACCAAAAGACTCCTAAGGGAGAAGGTATGATTTCCTGGCATAGACCAACTTGTAAAAGACAAAATAACAACTGCATATCCTGTCAAGCATCTTCAGGAAACTCAACCCTCCACATCCTCCAAAATGACTAAGCTACCATCTGGTCATTTTTGGATACTTTAAACAACATTTTCCAGGAAATACAAAAGCACAGAAAATCAGGTTTCACAAAAAACTGGTGGTTTGAGCTTACAAATAATCATTTTTCGAGAAAAAGTGTTACAAAAAACTTAGAGTTTCGCTTAACATTTCAGTTTTTTCCTTCAAGAACAAATGCATAAATAAATGTAGATTATTGAAAGAAATTTTTGAATACCTTGCTCACGTTTTAAAACTGTGCATTTCAATTGCTTTTTCCATGTGTGCAAGCTATTTCAAAAGTGCTTCTCCGTAACATAATTTTCACTCTAAAAATGGTTATTAAAACTTTTATTCTTGATTTCCGACTGAGAAAAAACACACTTTACTTCATTTAGGAGAACATTAAACCTTGCTGAGTCTTGTTAGAACAGCATGTAAATTCCAATCGTGTTCACTCTGATGCTTACCAGAAATTACAATGTCGTCCGAGATATTCTTACATCCCAGAAGATCAACGAGTTACTCTTCTATGGCGTTCAATTCTTAAGCTATTTGTTATTAAACTTATTAGAACTTACAGTTATCAGAATCTCATCTTTGTTGCCAAAATGTAGTTGTTCATCAACTGGTCCATTGTTAAAGGATAATTAACTATTTATTACTAAACTTTTGCTTTTTATACAATGTTAATACATAATTATGAATTTATGAATATATGAATTAATATTCATGTATTAATTATACTACATATATAGTAGCAAGTCTAGTCTTCTCTAGAAATGTTTTCTGAAGTAAATCAGCATATAGTTTTTGGAATAGTCTTTGCAGCCTATTTCACTTCCGCCACTTACAAGAAGTCATACACACGGCATTCTTTCTCCGTTAATCATAAATCTTGATAGCAGAACTCTCTCCAATTCCACAAGACGAACTTATTTGGTGGAGAGATAACCTTAAGGCTAAGTTGAATTTGAAAGGTTCTTGAGTCCACATCTCTACATTTGATAATAGAGTCTTTGATTTTAGCAAAGTCTTTAAAGAAGTTCCAACAACTATAAAAGAAATTAATTGAAGCAAGGCGCGAGGAACAAAATTTTCCATTCTAGCGCATTTGGCAGCAGAGTTGTCAAACTGGTGTTAAGAACACCATGTCCTCAGAAAGGCTAAATACAATCATGGTTTGAGAGTGGCAAGATATCCGGAGACATTTTAGACTATGCATAACACTTCTAAGTAATTATGAATAACTGAGCTATACTTCCGTTTCATTACTTAATATATTTGTATAACATTGTATCTATGAAAACGTCCTATTCGCTTTGAACCGAAGATTGCATAAAGCATGCCAAAAAATGTTCGCTTCAAATAAAAAAGAAAATTGTCGGCTGCTTAAAATGTCTAACGACTCTTGTGCTACAACAAAATTATGGAAAACATCATGCATACCAGAAATACCAAAATTTTAAAAAATTGTTCATGTGTTTAAATTATGTAAATTATCTATGCTTGTAATTCATATATGAAGAGTATGTATGTTCGGAGAGTCATTAATAAGAATACAAGAAGTTTCGGAAAGTTTTTGATTGAGAAAATATCCATTGAAATGCGTTGTAGGAGAAAATTGTTTCTCCCATTTCTTCTCTGTATTGTAATATTTTACTGCCACCTTTGGATGAAGCTGCCAAATAGACGAAACAAACTCGCACGTTCTGGTATTTATTCAATTGAATCCTTCAACGGATATAATTTTGAAATGATACGAAGCATGATTAGAGACGTCTTTGTCAGAAACATACGTATTTATATCACTGAAGACCCACACTCTGCAAAGGAAATCATCGATATTGTAAATATAACAACAAACTTTCCAACAATAATTGATGTTTCAAAAGCTAACCAGCTTGCTCCTGAAGTATCAAAGAAATATGTATATGTACATTATATGTTTAATGATCAACTATCAATGAATACACGATCATTCTTAAGTCTCTGTGCGCAAGCGGGACGAAGTAAAAGATACGTGGTCAAACCTTTCGTTAAACACACAAAATTAGGTTCTGACGAGTCTTGGTTGGATTTTGAATGTTATTATAATATTGATTACATGAAGGACTTGCTCATCGCGAGTAATTACGCTGGACTGGTAAACAAGGACGAATATATTCGCGAATGTCCAGCTGAAGATCCCGATCATGTAAGCATACACTTCATTGACAATTCTGAAAGCTCAAAAAATGTACTTCACTCTAAGTTTCACGTAAAAGACGATAATATTCGTAAAATTACAGCCAATGCTTATCAGCATGGATGGACCGAGTGTAACTTTCTCGACAAAGCTATGAGTCGTGCGCCTGGTAGACAATACTGTGTCCATTCAGCGGTGATAACAGACTGGAAAAAACTTGAAGAAGAGATTGTAAAAGAACACAAATGTCTTAACGTATTTCATTGGAGAGGGATTTATGACGACTCTTATCGATTAGAATTCTCGGAAGATGATCTTAAATTCACGTCAAAGGATCTTACCTATGCTTTACGTACAGGAATTGCTGTTGAAAATCAAGTAAAATATGTCGCTAACAAGTTTCTTGATAGCAGTTACATAGCTGTTTATGTGAGAGGCGAGTATATACTTCGAACTAGAAACATGGATTATTTAAGAAAATGCATTGACATGGTCCTTAATGTAAGTTTTTATCTCTCTTTTTTTTTAATTTTTAATTCATTCTTTAAAATATGACCCTGAAAATTTTGAAAATGACGTACTGTATAACTGCATCCGCTTTTATCTTGGCAACCTGTACGCACGCTACCCTCCCTATAATACAAACCGACCGTTTTACATTTTATATTGATCTTTAAGACTTAACTGCATGTAGCATAAACAATCTATTTGCAAGAAAGACAAGCAAAGTTCTTTGCTTTTAGCCTGAGCCTACTAACGATACTTAAAACTAAAAAAGATATCAAAAAATTGCCAACTCTGCAATTCATTGCAATCATCAATTACATTTTTTTGTTTCCGTAATTTTTGAAATTAGAGCTCGTGTTTGTATGGCGATTACTACTAGTTTCATAGTATTTTGAGATAACATTGCACCTTTTTATGGATATAAGTGCATGAGTAATAATTGATCTTGACAGAGTAAGGTTTCCATCCTTCAGACCTCTCCTCCTATCCACATTCACTTGGTGAAGGCAGTTCCATTGTAGGAAAATTTAATTCACCCGCCATCATATCCCTTGGGACACTGCACGTTTAGTGTGTTCGTGAAATGCGCCGTTAGTTGAAGGAATGGCATCAAGAGTCCTTGCTTTCTGAGCAAATAGTTCTTGGCGTGCTTCGTTGACGGTGGTTTTTGTACTTGTAGTGTGGTATATTAGTACGACATTCCTCTCCAAATTTGTAGTGTTGCCCGTGATGTTTATAAAGATTAAAAAGATATGCTATTTCTGCCTCTTGGCGATCCGATAATGCATTCTGAAAACTGCTCAAATTAAAGTAAGACTGTGGCAATAATCTCGATGGAAGATGCCCTAAGACTGTGCTGAAAAAATCGGCAAATATCATTAATGTATTTGGTGCTGATAGCAAGAGTGCAGCTTCAACCTCTGCTGCAAAACCTCTGAATGAAAGTATTCTAATAGCTTCAGTTATTAATGCGGCAATCTGGGCAAAACCTACAAGGGTTGGAAAGTTTCATTCAGTTCATAAGAAGCCATTGTAAACTACCCGAATAAATTATTAAAGCTACTATATTTAGCATGGAATAAGTTTACTCTTCCATTGCACAATTGGCTCTGTTATGTTAGTAGTACGAAAAAAATAATCTATTTTACATGTTGCTCACGGTCATTGCTGTAAAGTCCCAACACATGTCTCCTTAGTGACGAAGACCAATGACGAAGTACAATTTGAAAATTAAAGGAGACTTTCTTTAAGTTGAAGTAAAGAACGGAGGAGTCACGTGCCCTTCCAGTTACGAATTTGAATAAGTCTCGCCCTCCCTAATATTGATCTTATGGTAAATTGGTTTAAAAAATTAATTCCAGCATTAAGAAATGCGCTAGCTCGTATGTCAAATAAATACAGAATTAAAAGCGATTATCCATTTTACTCTATGCATTTATACGACTATCACTAAGCGAAATAAAAATAAACTTTTGAAAAATTTATACACAAAAGCTACATTAAAAAATACAAATGACAATTTTAACATTTTTGAATTCTTAAAAAGTGGGATTTATTGCTTTGGAATAATGGAAATCAAATTTCGGTAATATCGTGTTAGTTGTTCTAACAAGTAGAATCAAATATAAAAAAAGACTACCAACGTATATATAAGCCAGTGTTTCATTCCTATATAAAGGAAGGAAGAAGTTTTTTTCAAATCCCTGAAAATAAAAACTTTTGTATTTCAATTACTGAATTTTCCTGTCCGTTATTGTAACTGTTAAAAGATCTGCTTCGGAAAAAGCTATAAGTTTCTTATTGTTTGGAATATGATGTGATTATGTAGAAATAGCTCGGTAGCTGTTGGAGATTACCTCCCTTTTTAAGTTCGCATATCACGATTCATAAGAAATTACAACTGAATTTAATAGTGGATGTGGTATCAAATGACAAAAGCATTGGTTAGGATAACGTTAGACAAGCTTAGTCCAATCAGTCCAATGTAAACTTTAGATTCTTTCGATAATCTTCACTATCGGTCTTCTTTGATTCTTAAATGTTCTCTAATAAATTCTCGTGCGTTTAGTTTAGGTTACATTGGTTTTATTTAGACAAAATTACATGGACCTTATTGCGTATTTCGGAAAAAAATGTTAAGAAAAAATTGTTAAGTCATCTAAACGTATAAAGCTACGTGCAAACGGCTGAACATGTTGACTCAACATGCACTCAACATTGTCTTGCTCTTGTTATGTGAAGTTTAGCGGTGTGTGCAAACTCTCTCAACTTTATGAGCGAATGCAATTGTAGGTATATATTTTTCTTCATTTTTTTAGATTTTAAATCTTGTAAAGGAACAAACACATTTATCTCGTGTATTCGTTGCAACTGATATGGGGAAGTATGGCTCGTCGTGGCTGGTCAGATATCAAAGACAAAAAAAATTAGATGAAAATGTTTTCAACGATCTGATTGATTATATTGTAGCGCAATCTCAAGCCATTACATACATTCCATCCTCTGACTCAGTAGATCGAGGTGTAATTGCACTTGCCGACAAAAAGCTTGTTGCCAATTCTCAATATCTGATCACAGCAGGAAATGGAACATTTCAAGAGTGGGTGGAAGCAACTTTTTTGGAATATCATCGCTATGATAAAAGGCTTGGTCCATAATCACAGTTTGTAATAATTATGAAACGTAAGCCCGCAAAACTCTTTTTCATGCATTTGGTATATTATTTCATTTTTTTGTTTATAAAGTTCAAATCACCCCTTTTCAAAGTCCGCCATGCTTTTGTGACATACGTATATGAGCATATTGCAATTCATTCCGTTTGACTACTTCTTACTCAGTACTTATGTTCCATATCTGTAAATACAACTAAAATCCATGTATTTATTTCTGTTACTTCGATTTTTTGCTGTTAGTTTTGATTTTAGAATTGAATTGGAGAGTGTACTCAACCTGAAATATTGACTGCAAAATGCCGTGTTCCGGCTCAACCGTTGGTCTTCTATCATTCCTTCGTTATACAAATGATATTTTAAATTCATCCGTCGTATATTTTAAATTAGATTATTCGCCAGCGATTACCAGTGACGCGGAGCATTATGAAAGCCATAAACAATAAGTGCTTTTTTATTTACACAAGCTAACTGCATTATTACTAAGACATATAGACGTAAAACAATTTAAAAACTCTCTTAATTAGCATCAAAAGGTGTTTAGAAAGCGGATTCCGCTTCACCTCTCGCGAAATTACAATATTTCTTTATTAATTTGGCAAAACAGCAAAGTATTTTTCATGACCAGTAGGTAATTTTTTAATGATCATTATAATTTCTAAACTAAATTAATTCAAGTTTACATTTAAATGAGCTTTGATCATATGTAAATGTATTTATCATAACCAATAAGCATGACACATGAACCAATTTTAACATTCATGTAATTATATAATGTTTGAATGGGGTCTCTAGGGGGCTCTATGCCTAACAACTTGGTAGAAATTTTTAAAGACAATATCTTTTTTGGAATAGCATTATTGCAAAAATAAATTTTATGTTCCTAGCCATGGTAATGAGAGATATATTTGGTATGATAATGAGCCTAAATATTTGGCAAAACATTCAAGTATATTTCACTTCTTTTCTTTTTTGAAAAAACGTTGCCCACAAAATACATTTTGTATTGCTCTAAAAGGCTGAAAATGGCATTTCCAATGCTCGGAAATTCAAAATTTCCCTGGGAGAAAGCTTCGGACTCTTCCCAGAAGCGGATCGCATCCGCGTTCCATGACTGATGTTTGAAAAATCCTACATCCGCCCCTGGTAGGGAGTTCTAATCCGCTGCGACATTTGCATACAAAGTCAATGTTGTTAAATTTTTTTACTCTTGCTTGGAAAAAATAAGCCCTTAATAACTGAGCTCGAGGTCTATATGGAGAAATATGGCACCGAAATTTTTTTGTACAGCCCGAGCCCGTAGGGCGAGATTTCTACAAAATAACAGAGGTCCGATTTTTCTCAGTAAAGACTGAGAAAGTGAGGTTATTAAAAGGTTTATTTTATGGCAATATTTGACCTTAAATGGAGCTTGTCTTCTTTCTCGTCCTTGCTGTTTTTTACTGGTTGGCTTTCACTTTTCTAGTTTTCGTTTATAAAAATAATTGTTTCAAACTGTATCGTCTGCATAGTTAAACTCTTTTCCAAGTGTTTTTTTTCTTCGAGTCAAATTCGTAAATGGTTTTTGACCAGCGGTAATGCTATGGGATCATTCTCGTCAACAACACCTAACTCGGCTTGACCGAGCTCTTGAGCATCGCCTAGACGGATGTAATACAGACAATATAATAGAAGTTTAATTACATATTTTGGGTTTCTTTCGAGACCGAAGGTCGAGAACTTGTTCAAAAGTTCTTCCAAACGTCTACGAGGTTTGCAACTTTGCATAAGCCAGTGCCAACAGGATAAACGTCTTTTATTTCTTTTATAAAACAACAGTAATGCGAAACAGCTAAATTCAAAAGAAACGTCTTAATTAATCCTCTAACATGCATTGATGATTGATTAGCAAACGCTCTTTAATACATGTATGAAATTAACTGAGCTGCAGTGATTGAGCTAAGATAGGTTAGTACAGGCTAATGCAAACAGATCAATCAGTGCACAGATTTTATTATTGTCATTCTACAATATATGATATTGTTTATATGAACCCGAATAGTCTGTCTATGTTCTTTGAACACATTCGCTCTTATTACAGCTTTATTAAACTTGGGATTAGTAAAAACAGTCCAATCACTTTTGGCATTTTTGATGAAGAAGCTAGAAATACATAAGTACTTTTTATTTAAAAGGTACGAAAACATTGAAAAAAATTCATTATATTTTTCTGCTTTGAAGATATATGATTCTTAGATCAAATTAAAACAAAAATTTAACAGCTTTCTACAGTTGTATAGTTTGACTAGACAATGGCTGTTTTAATTGAACATGAGTAATTATTGAACATGTCGTTAAAAAATATTCCCAACGCTCCATAGCAGAATAGTTAATCCTCATACAAAGTAGCATTGCATTGAAAAGTCACCTATGCATTGAAAAGAAAGAGATGGTACGCCTTTGTCATATCAAGTTTCCAAGCGTAAGTAGCGACATATCCCAATATGAAGTTGTCCATCCATGTTATTTGTATTCTAATTGATACATCACCATTATTTGAAGACTGAGTACTATAAAAAACTCATCAAGAGATATCTAAAAAAACAAAACTACAAAACTTTACATCATGCACGAGTGTGGATAATGTATAACAAACACAAGGACAAACTTTTGTCATATCTTTATTATGTAATGTATTAACAATTTTGCGTCTACTTCTTGTTTAATAAATTAAAATGACAAACGAAGTCAGTTGTCATTACATAACGTTTTAACCGTAACTATGATGTTATGGAATTAAGTGCAATCTTGTGATGATAGCTATTATCTTCTAACAATAACTATGGTGTTTTAACGGTAAGTATAATGTTGTCACTGTAATAAACATTATGTGGCTGTAACTGTAATTTTATTCTAAAACTGACAACATACAGTTTTTAGTGTAGTAAAAGTGCTTCTAAACATGTCATTTTCCCATATTAAAGTAACTGAAAGCCTAATAGCTTTAAGATCAAACTTCGTAAATCTGTTCATTTCGTTCCCATCCTGCACGAATTTTCTTTACTCGTTTATCCAAGCAAGGCAGCAACAATATAATCTTTAAAACGATGATGGCGTATCCGATAATGACAGTCAAAATGGTGGGATAGAAAAAGATCTCCAATTTCCATCTAATAATACCTTCGTAAGCATAGATTGTAAAATGAAGTAGAGAAAATATCAATGAAAAGTAACCCAAACCAGATTGAACAAAATTCCACTCTCTCCAACTCATGCGATTAAGAACAGTAGGAAGTGACGTTATACCCAAAATAGACAAAGCTGACAGACCCAAGACTCCAAGCGTCAAGAAAGCTTCGCCTTGTGCAGTCATTCGTCCATAAACACGAACTGTTACGTTGTTGATATGAATGGACCTGTCTTGATAAACTCTACGATTATATTCAGGACCCCAATAAAGGGTTGACATACAACCATGCATTGCAGCCAGTAACAATGCCAGCAAACCAAGTTGTTTACGAGCTTTCATCCAAATATCAAGCCACTTTGGAAAACGACGATACTTGGTACCTTAAAATAAAGTATTTCTGATGTGAAAAAAATTTTTTTAATTTTAAATATGAATGCTTAATTGCGTTATATATCACAATGATAAACAGAATATTTGTATAAATGTTTATTTGTTAAATATATAAACTTGCGACAGCATAAAAGAATAGAACATCAAAGTTAAAATAGAGCTGCATCTTATTAGTAACGGCCATCCTGCGCATATAAATTAATATAAATAACCGTACATATAGGAGTTAAGTAGATTATTATTTCATAATTTAAACACAAGCAATACTAAAATGTTTAGGAAAAAATTTAAATTTGCCTACCCTCAAATTTATTTGACTAAATGAAACGACTGCAGTTTAATGTTAATTTAGAAGTTACCGTAAATTAGCTGCAAAATAGCTGCAATGCATCCTGGGAGATAAACCATATCCAAAAGTCCAATCACAGTGAACGCGTTCATTAGACTGACACTTCGTAATGGAAAGTTGGTAAAGGGAAACTTTCTTATTACTCGAATCAACACAAAAAACAGCAACATAATCAAATATAGAATTCCAAACATAATCATCGCTACTCGCCAACTAGGAAACAATTCCAATGGCTTTCCTTCAATAGCTTGAGAAACCTGTAGTGATCCTTGGTCAAACGGGATAAACTGCATTGTTCGAGATATTTGCATAACCTAAAGCAAAACGATAAACCCAAAATCCAACTTCACTCTCAAGAAGAACTTTAATATCTTTTAATTTTGTGACTTAAATCTTATGTAATTTTTACGTCTCGTTATTGGGCGCCAAAGGCATTATAAATAATGCGTTATCCAAAGTATTTTAATCTTGTTGAAGTGAACTATATGCAATATAGCATCTATGTAAACGTTCATTTACATATTTGCATACATACATTACTTTTTAATATCACGAGAGAAAGAGAAAATGGTTCCATTGAAAATAACAGACTAATACTCACAATAAAATATCTTATATGAGAAATCATTAATCTCTACATAAACACGATGATATGAAACAAATATGAACTGGCTTTTGAGCCAAAAGTGCTACAAATAAAACACACTATTACAAAAATTTCCCAACCGACTATAACTCAAGAAAAATCTCCAAAGAAGTGATATTCAAGGGATTTGACATTTACTGTAAGATATAGTTACATTGCATAGACGAACATCAACAAGCATTAGTACTAATAAATGTACTCAAGGTGCAGCTTTTTTTTAACATTCAAAGGTCACAAAGCCTCATGATTACGAACGTCAAACAAACTGTTTCGGAAAGTTACGCTTTCAAATATACAAAATTATCTTAAGACGAAATCACCACTGGCCATTTGACAGTTTTTGGTCTAATCTTCGCCAAGATCCATTATAACTACTCAATTCTCAGAACGAATGGGGCTATGAAAAAATACTAGCACGACTATTCTGCACACAAGTGGCAACTGGTTCCATGTTACTTTTTGCATTGTGCATTATTTATAGTTCTTTATTATTGTATTAGACAAATTAGCGCAGCCATGTATTAACCGTACGGATTTAAACTTGATTTTTGTCTCTGCCATGTATCAAAAAATTTACTTTTGAATATCTCTACGCTAAAGTTGTCCTTTCCCTTGCTGTTTGACACACGTCCCTGAAAAGTTGCTAATAATGGAACATTTACACTTTTTAGCTTCAGCATTGTCTACAAATGTAAACAGTCCGACTTCCTCCATAAATATCTTGTTCCAATGCCCATGCAGATATCACATTGAAGCCTTTCACAACGTGAGCCTTAGGTATTAGACTGGATAGGTACTCAGCATTTGATAATCCTCTGAAAGAGGTCTGCGTTTGATTGCTTACGTCGACAACAATCTTTCCTTTTAATAAAAATTAAGTACAATACCTTTGGATAGGTTAAATTTCTTTGAAGGAGAATTTGATTTAATTACAGGCAGACTAAATTGCAGCAGGCGTCTATTCGTAAGATTTTTGATCGAAAGACTGTTAGTTACTATGACACTATTGACCAATACGTCTGAAAAATAATCAATAATTGCGAATCAATTATTCTGTACAATGTTCCAAACCATTTTTATGATCTTCATGCCAATCCTGAAAAACTGTGTTAAGATAATTTTTAAAAATTGAAGTCGATACAAACCATTTAGTTGGCTGCCCGATGATGCCACCAAGCTATCATATCCATGCATGGGAATAGCAAAAAAGATGATGCCAGAATGCTCTAAAGCATCATTTATGGATGCAATGCTGAACGATGACAGATGTGGCAATCTTCGACTTCTTTCAGGATTCCGGCTTCCCATAATGACGTCATAACCAGCCAAAGATAGTCGCTTCGTTAGTGCACGACTAAAGTCACCTGTACCCAACACCGTCAATTTTTCTTGTGGTCTGTTCTCTGCAGCAACCATGATTCTTGCCATCTCAATATGTTATCAGCAATTGGATTAATATTGTCTATGGTTAAAATATCAAAAATAAATAAACCGTTTTATAATGCCTCACAATAACACTACTGTATTATTGAGATGATTAAATAATAAGATTACGAATTCAAACACGTAATAAAGTATTCTAAATTCAAAAATATAATAGTAACTACTACTTAGTACAGGAAAAAACTGAAAAAATATACGCAACTGAAAAAGAAAACAAGAATTTTGAAATCTTGTAGATTTTACACGCAGTGGCATAACAATGCGTCATGCTCGTGCAGTTCTTTCATTGTAGATAGTTACTTTTTTCTACTGTGGTAAAAATTGTGTGATTTATTTCTTAGGTATTTAACGTATCAAATGTGTAAACAAGTCGACAATATCCATCAGTTACAAATCAGGGCAATTATTACGTAGCTTTAAGCAAACAATATTGTCGTCATTCGTGTCATTTTTAATCGTAACTGTCTCATGGCAATGAAATATCTATTTATAATACAGGATCCGGTCTTTCTTAAAAAATTGTACGTCTTGCAAACCTTCCTTGCACTGGAGATTATTGTTTAAGCTATTACGATATCAATGGCAGTTCTTGAAAGTTCATAAATAATGCTAAAATTTCACCAATGTGGGTTGAAAAGCAGATTATTTAGTGAAATTGAAAGTACTTCACTCTCTATAATTTATTGAAATTCTCATATATTTTACTGATTTTAAATGTTTTTTATGCCATGGTAAAGTACTTTTTGTATTATAATATTTAAAATATTTTTTGTCAATTGCAAAGTAGGTATAACTTGCAACTTGAAAAAAATGGAAATATAATCATTTTATTGACCCCTAGTTATTTATGCGACGATATCAAAGAGTCCAAATTTAGAAACACTTTAGAAGTACTGTTTTTATTATATTACAGCATTGCTCAAGAACTAAGAAGATTATTCCTGACTCAAAGGACGATGTGAAGTAACTGTACGTGGAAATATTTTTTTGAAAAACACACAAAAGTTGAATAGATATTACTAGAAAACATTTATGGTCCAATTTTTAGAGGAGTAGAACTAATTTTAAAAATCATTAAAGTTTTAGGAAGTTAATAATTTTTTACGCATTGTATCGCTTACCTAAATACGTTGATATTGTCTTTCTTCCTTCAATAATCATGTGTAAATAACTTAGACTTTTAATATCACCTATACATTAATAAATTGCAACGTTTTGATTTAATTTGATTAATTTATCTGTGTTACAAAGAGGCTTGACTGCAAATATTAATGGTTCCATTACTCATGCGATTGTGACATTACCATTTCGAGGTGTCTATAGTCAGATCAATCTTTCCACTTATATATTTATTTATATGTATGGCTATGTATTTTGTTTTTATTGTTTTAACTCATAGCTAACAATCAATTCAATCCTTTTAGACAGGCATTTTTATGCACAACAAGACTTACGTAGCTTGTAATACATTGCAAGGTAAACAACTGATTTAAATTTGACATGATTTGCGAAATCCTTACCTTTAAGATACTCATTAAACAACAGATACTTTAATAGTTTTGATAACTATTCTTTTAATCCCGCTTCCAATTTTCGCTTGCCAAATACACAGTTTAATAACATGTACGAGCAGCTAAAACGTCTGGTGAATTTTGTAATGTTAATTATTATACTGCGTTGCAAACATATTTCTATCCTGCTGTGATGTCTTGTTAAGATTTCGCAATTGCTTGCCCTGGTTATTTCACAAGGTAAACAAATGATCCCTTATTTGCCAATTTTTCCCTAATTTGGATAGTATAATTTAACCGAGAATTAGATTCGGATTACCAGTTCAAAAAACTGTCAATCTTGTGGGTTTTATGAGGTAGCATAGCCAGCCTGCAAGTTTAGTCATGCTATTTAATCCCTAGCATGACTTTCATTTCGACTGCGTTTGTTTGAGTTAATTATATATTAAATACCACTAAATCATGCA
Organism: Xenia sp. Carnegie-2017; assembly: GCF_021976095.1. NCBI lineage: Eukaryota > Metazoa > Cnidaria > Anthozoa > Malacalcyonacea > Xeniidae > Xenia > Xenia sp. Carnegie-2017. The sequence goes on from NW_025813526.1 coordinate 12,829,301, forward strand.
AATTCTAAACGTGTTGATTTTAAATGTTGAAGTTTTTGCACCCTGTATTAATTTATAATCGAATAGGTCTGTGATGAGGGCGACTGTCAAATGCTTTGAAGTGCATATTCTTGGAGCAAGTACGTTACATCGCAATGTTTGACGATTTTAACAAAGGATTTTTCTTATTTACAATGCAAATGTCATGGAATATAGCGAACACTCCATTGTTCTCCTATTCCTAGTGGAATGGTTGCACAGTAGCCATACAAAGCCAATCATGGTTTTTGTTAAGCCAAATGTCTTTTTTGACAAATTTTCCATTTGAAATCGATGTCTTGAGATTTACCTAGCAATTGCATTTGAGCACGCCGATTGAATTAGACAATGGCATGGTTGAGTACAGAAAGCAAAGGCCTTTATATAACTATCAAATTATCATATACGTGTTATGTCGCTCGGTTAAAAATTTCATAAAAAAATTGCTACCTTAAAATACGAGGGTCTAAACTTAACATAACATTCCGTGGTGCGTTGGGACTTAACTATTCTTGATTTATTTCCAGGTGAATACTATAAGTGCAATCCGTTTTCATATCCTTCTATCTAGCAACCATGCACTCTTTTAAATCGTTTTTCTTACCCTTGTCGATTTTCAGATGTGATTGGCAGATTTGGGTTACCATTTCTGAGTTGTGTATGATTGCAAATACAATCATTGACTTCATCTATAATCATCATAAGCAGAAAGTTACAGAATGGAATTATGATCTTTTAAGCAGGGGCGGATCTAGGATTTTTCAAACATCAGTCATAAAACGTCGGAGGCACTCCGCCGGGGTCTGAGGCATTCTCCCTTGAGAATTTTGAATTTCAAATTCTAAAATGCCATTTTCAGCGTTTTAGGCAATACAAAGATGTATTTTGTGGGCATCGTTTTCGGTAAAAACAACACATTTTGCTTACGTTTTCGAAAAAAATGAAGTGAACAATACTTGAATGTTTTGCCAAATATTTAGGCTCATTATCATGCCAAATATATGGCTCATTAGCATGTCTAGAAGGCATAAAATTTATTTTAAAATGCTATTCAAAACAGATATAGTCTTTAAAAATTTCTACCAAGTTGTCAGGCATGGACCCCTAGAGGCCCCATTTAAACCTCTATGTAATAAGTTAAGTTAAATTTGGTGCTACAAGTGACAGTTCATAAATAAAGAAACTCAGACTTCAAACCATGCAAGTTTATTGTAACCCTTTACCCATCTCACATCAGAGCCAGCAAATTCACTTTTGAAAAAACTCAAAATTTTTCTGTCAAGATTAAGAAAATTATCAAAGTGAAAAATTGCAGTTAAGGACAGCTTAATGCCATGAATGTTTCTTAGGCATTTCACTAGACTATTATCTTCTGTAAGTATATGCAAGGTGTGCTATATAGCAATCACTAGTAGCATTGTATTTGCAAATACAAACAGAATGTAACAACAACATGTCTTTAATTATATAATTACATGAATGTTAAAATTGGTTCATGTCATGCTTACTGGTTATGATAAATATCTTTTCATATGATCAAAGCTCGTTTAAATGTAAATCTGAAATAATTTAGTTTAGAAATTATACTGATCATCAGAAAAATTACCTAGTGATCATGAAAAATACTTTGCTGCTGTTTGCCAAATTTCAAGGTTTATCTGCATACATTGGAAGACATTTTACTTTATAGAAAATGCTATTCATACATCAATAGCCCTTTGGAATTTATGGCAAACAATCTGGTATGAGCCGTAGATTACACCTTTACATCTCTACATGAGGTGCTCAGTTACTAAAGGGGACAATATGTGACATGGGGCAACATTTCATGTATGTGAATTACTCAGGTTTAATACCATTCTACTCAAATTGTCAAAATAAAAAGCTTCATGGATCTGAAAAGACTAAAAATCACAGGTTATAGTAAACAGTTTCTCATGTAATCAATGTTAGTTTTATCAAATCTTAAACAATATGTAGTATAACTGTCCAATGATTGAATGATGAATGATCGTAAACTGAAAATCCCCAAACATTTGTTTATAGTATGGTAAATAATAGCATGGCACCTTATGGCTACAGATATTTTGTCCATTGAAATACATTTGAAGGAATGTGGGAATTCGATGCCATAAAACGGCCACGATTCCCCAAGCATTAAAGAAATCATAGCTAAAAGTCCTTCGGCAACAACAATTTTAGAAGCATCAATCTGCTTACCATACGCCATATTAACATAAATCGCATCACACACTCGCATTAATTGACTTTGATATATTGCATTCATGCATACACTTCACTTGTCCTTCTTACGATTTTCGATGTAAATTTCTGCTGATAAAACTCAAAACAATGTTGGCTTGCTTTTGAACATCAATGACTGAAATGTCGCTCGCGAGATCGTCTTTGCCAAGCATTTACAATTCATCCATAAATTTTCACCCTCTTGAAAAAAGTTCCCAGTTTGAAAGCACCTTCATGTCAACATATGAATTTGTAAAGATTTCCATAAATTCCATCTGATTGTAGTTTAGTTTCTATCATGCTGAAATTACTATGAACGATCAAACATTCAATTCAGACAGTGAGCTTGACTATGTTAGTTCAGTTGGCTATCAGTCGAAATCGGTCAAACCAATCACAGTAAGACAAAAATTCAAATGAACCAATTGTAAGATAGCAATTGGACCCTATAGGTCCGCCACCCTATTATCGGTCGAGATTATTCCAGACTGTCCACTGATCTGGCCATTGACCAATAAAATAGCGTTTCTAGCGTTCATAGACTCCTTTATTAGTCGAACCAGTCAAGCCACCCCGCTTATCAGTCGGTTATTCCAGGTCAAGTAAAATTCAACTGATCTGGTTACCAAGGAGATATTCGTTGCATTAGTCATTAGTTTTCAATAATAAATAAAGCTGGATTTTTATCACGAAGTAAATGCGATAATAAAGTAAGAATAATTAATGATTTTTAATTAATATGAATAGGTAGTTTTTGAATTTCAAACATCAGTCGCGCGACGGATTTGACATACTCTAGATCCGCCCCTGCTTTTAAGATTAAAAAATCTACAGGTTGATGCCTATACAATCCATGAAAAAGGAGCACCTTGCGAAATTGCTTTTGGCTATATTGATGGAACGGTCAGACCAATTTCACGGCCAACAAAACATCAGCGAATTGTTTACAATGGCCAACAAAACATCAGCGAATTGTTTACAATGGCCACCAAAAAGTTCATTCTTTGGAGTTCCAGGGTGTGGCATTGCTAAATGGTTTGATTGCACATATTTATGATCCAGTTGGTATACTTATATTAATTAAATGAAAATCATACTATATTGTACAAGTAAAAACAGTCTATAACACCAGCAAATACTTTTTATATTACAGAAGGAAAAAAACATGATGCTAGTATGTTGGATGACTCAAACTTCCTTCAAGACCTAGAAAAATAGGCTTTTTCTCTGGATGGGAGACCATTTTGCATACATGGGGATCCTGCTTATACACAGATGATTCACCTACAAGCTCCTTTTGGCATGAGGTAATCACAGACAGAATGAAAATATTCAACAAGCAAATGAGCGAAGTCGGATTGTCTTTGGTATGGTTGTTTGTAAATGTGATAACTCATTCCGGTTCATGGACTTCAAAAAAAAACCCTCAAAATAGGTGTAAGTAGTGTTGGAAAAGCATATATTGTCTGTGCACTGTTAAGAAATTCACTCACTTGCATGTATGGAAATATAACATCCAGGTTTTTCAGTTAGATAATCCAACCTTGGAGAACTACTTTATGGCTAATTGATGAATGCCAAAATGAACAAAATATTTTAAACACACACACAACTAGCAAGTATATACCACGTTATGTAAATACTGAGAAGTGTAAATGAGAAAGATATTATGTTTCAAATAACAAAACATTAAAAATTCATAGTTACATAGATTACTAAAACACAGCAGTTAAGAATTCTTTCCTTGAAATTGACAACACGTACAATCTTACTTGGTTGTGAATGTCTGTATAATGTCATGAAATGCTGTTGACAAATTGCTGTTGTTGCTGAAGAAGTAAAGCTTGCCTCTATCATTTTTAGATTTTGTTGTTGCATCATTTTTAAGTTTTCTGTTTGTTGTTTGGCTGCTTGGGTACTCAATTTATTTTGTATTTCTTGCTCATTTCTTTTATTACTAGTTCTGCACGACGGATATCAATTTCCTCGCTTAATCTTTCTCTCATATATTCAACTAATTTACAACTTACTCGGCGTAGTTTCTTCAGCTTAACAGCTGAGTTTTACCCATCAGATTTTCTCTTGTTTGTTTCGCCCACTCGGTCAAAGGCTGTCAGCCTTGTCTCAATAGCATTTGCATTTTCCTTTTGCTTTTGAACTGATGCTACCTCAAGGAAGCTGTCCTCTTTTTGGCACAACTCTTCAATCAAACTTTCTTTCTCTGACAGCTCGTCGACATCAATGCCACTTGCTCTTTCTTCTCTTGAACTTAGCTTTTAAAGACTCCACCAGTGTTGAACACGTCTCTTATCTTTTAAAGTAAAGCTTCTACGTCACAAAGTTTTACGATTGTTATTTGTATTCTAATTGATACATCACCATTATTTGAAGACTGAGTATTATAAAAAGTCATCAAGAGATATCTAAAAAAACAAAACTACAAAACTTTACATCATGCACGAGTGTGGATAATGTATAACAAACACAACGACAAACTTTGTCATATCTTTATTATGTAATGTATTAACAATTTTGCATCTACTTCTTGTTTAATAAATTAAAATGACAAACGAAGTCAGTTGTCATTACATAACGTTTTAACCGTAACTATAATGTTATGGAATTAAATGCAATCTTGTGATGATAGCTATTAACTTCTAACAATAACTATGGTGTTTTAACGGTAAGTATTATGTTGTCACTGTAATAAAAATTATGTGGCTGTAACTGTAATTTTAAACTATAACTGACAACATACAGCTTTTAGTCTAGTAAGAGTGCTCTAAACATGTCATTTTCCCATATTAAAGTAACTGACAGCTTAACAGCTTCAAGCTCAAACTTCGTAAATCTGTTCATTTCGTTCCCATCCAGCACGAATTTTCTCTACTCGTTTATCCAAGCAAGGCAGCAACAATATAATCTTTAAAACGATGATGGCGTATCCGATAATGACAGTCAAAATGGTGGGATAGAAAAAGATCTCCAATTTCCATCTAATAATACCTTCGTAAGCATAGATTGTAAAATGAAGTAGAGAAAATATCAATGAAAAGTAACCCAAACCAGATTGAACAAAATTCCACTCTCTCCAACTCATGCGATTAAGAACAGTAGGAAGTGACGTTATACCCAAAATAGACAAAGCTGACAGTCCCAAGACTCCAAGCGTCAAGAAAGCTTCGCCTTGTGCAGTCATTCGTCCATAAACACGAACTGTTACGTTGTTGATATGAATGGACCTGTCTTGATAAACTCTACGATTATATTCAGGACCCCAATAAAGGATTGACGTACAACCATGCATTGCAGCCAGTAACAATGCCAGCAAACCAAGTTGTTTACGAGCTTTCATCCAAATGTCAAGCCACTTTGGAAAACGACGATACTTGGTACCTTAAAATAAAGTATTTCTGATGTGAAAAAAGCTTTTTTAATTTTAAATATGAATGCTTAATTGCGTTATATATCACAATGATAAACAGAATATTTGTATAAATGTTTATTTGTTAAATATATAAACTTGCGACAGCATAAAAGGATAGAACATGAAAGTTAAAATAGAGCTGCTCTCTAAGTGTTGTAAAATATTCTGTTAAGCCTGACTATGATTTTAAAATGTGCAATAATCGTGGAACTAAGCGCCTTTTGTCATTTATGTGTTGAAATTTTTTCAGAGATTGTGCATGATGACGTCTTATTAGTAACGGCCATCCTGCGCATACAAATTAATATAAATAACCGTACATATAGGAGTTAAGTAGATTATTATTACATCATTTAAGCACAAGCAATACTAAAATGTTTAGGAAAAAATTTAAATTTGCGTACCCTCAAATTTATTTGACTAAATGAATCGACTGCAGTTTAATGTTAATTTAGAAGTTACCGTAAATTAGCTGCAAAATAGCTGCAATGCATCCTGGGAGATAAACCATATCCAAAAGTCCAATCACAGTGAACACGTTCATTAGACTGACACTTTGTAATGGAAAGTTGGTAAAGGGAAACTTTCTTATTACTCGAATCAACACAAAAAACAGCAACATAATCAAATATAGAATTCCAAACATAATCATCGCTACTCGCCAACTAGGAAACAATTCCAATGGCTTTCCTTCAATAGCTTGAGAAACCTGTAATGATCCTTGGTCAAATGGGATAAACTGCATTTTCGAGATATTTGCATAACCTAAAGCAAAACGATAAACCCAAAATCCATGGTGTCCATTATTGAAATTAAATTCAGTGACTAAGATAACCAGAGGCGTAAGTAGAACGTTAATTGGAGGGGATGGTGCATATTCATATATTCCGTTGTGCCCTACTGATTTCTTTTGAAAGTGATTTGAATTTCAAAAGAATCAGTTGGGCACAAATGAATATATGAATATACACCCCCCCCAATTAACGTTACAGTTACGCCTCTGAAGATAACCCTTTTTTTACTACTATCATTTTAAAAAAGTTGTATGATACAATTGAATGGAACATTAATGATACAATTTTCTGAAGAAATAAATATTTAATGTATAAGTGCATTAGATAAAAAAAACTTTCACGATAGTATTGTCGACGACTGCAATGAAATTAAAAAAACAGGTTTTATGCTAGTCTGAATTAAAAAAATATTCTAAACAAATGCATTGTGATGATTGTATTACTATTACATTTAGATTATGGAAATTGTAATTTCTAATTCTCGCACTGTGCTTTAGACCATTTAAAGACGTCCGTGTTTTTAATTGAGGGTATAAAATATTCATTTTACTGACTTTCAATGGTTACATTTTAAAAAGGAGAGACACAGGTTATGGAGGCTTATCCGACCATCTTGCCCTTTTTAAGGTAAGCGAGGGCTTAGCAACAGTACCCCATTTATATGCCAGTTAAAGAAATTAAGCTCATAAGAATAGCTTCACAATAAATTGATTTAAAATAGGTGTACTGATTTTGAAACTTTACAAGCAATATTAAAACAATTTTTCAATTAGAAGATTATAGAAACTTGCCGTATTATCTATGTTAAACGTTCTATTCTTATGTAAAAATCGACAGAACAGCAATAATGACATTAAACGCGGAAGTAAGACAAAAAACTATGATATGCTGTTTCATGGGATGTTGTATATAGAGCAGGCTTTCGTGGAAGCAAGAGCTCCTTCTAGGAGGAATTACTAGTATTTTTGAATAGCCCATTGGTTCTGAAGAAATATGTTGATAAAAGTGGATTTGGGGATGAAAATTTTGACAAAAGGTCTTAGTTTATGCAGTCGTAAAAGTTATTTTCATTTCAAAAACCATCTTTTACAAACAGTTTGTTTGGCATGCATGTCGTTTAGGCTTTTGCGGTAACGACATTAACACTTTAGTAATTTTCGTAATATTGTTTGCGCTTTTCTGAAGATGAGCATCTTAAATGTGCAATGTTCTATGTTTAGATGAATTATCAAGAAGTTATTGCCATGAGCTACATAGCATTGCAAAACGTACACAAAAATCATATAGGAAAATAAAACTTCACTCTCAAGAAGAACTTTAATATCTTTTGATTTTGTGACTTAAATCTTATGTATGTTTTACGTCTTGTTATTGGGCGCCAAAGGCATTATAAATAATGCGTTATCCAAAGTATTTTAAGCTTGTTGAAGTGAACTATATGGAATATAGCATCTATTTAAACGTTCAATTATATTTTTGCATACATACATTACTTTTTAATATCACGAGAGAAAGAGAAAATGGTTCCCTCGAAAATAACAGACTAATACTAACAATTAAATATCTTGTATGAGAAATCATAAATCTCTACATAAACACGATAAAATGAAACAAATATGAACTGGCTTTTAGCCAAAAGTGCTACAAATAAAACACAATATTACAAAAATTTCACAACCGACTATGACTCAAGAAAAATCTCCAAAGAAAGTAATATTCAAGGGATTTGACATTTACTGTAAGATATAGTTACTTTGCATAGACGAACATCAACAAACATTAGTACTAATAAATGTACTCAAGGTGCAGCTTATTTTTAACATTCGAAGGTCACAAAGCCTCATGATTACGAACGTCAAACAAACTGTTTCGGAAAGTTACGCTTTCAAATATACAAAATTATCTTAAGAAGAAATCACCACTGGCCATTTGACAGTTTTTGGTCTAATCTTCGCAAGATACACGTATAACTTCTCAATTCTCCAGAACGAATACCGGGGCTATGAAAAAATACTAGCACGACTATTCTGCACACAAGTGGCAACTGGTTCCATGTTACTTTTTGGATTGTGCATTATTTATAGTTCTTTATTATTGTATTAGACGATTTAGCACAGCCATGCATTAACCGTATGGACTTAAACTTGATTTTCGTCTCTGCCATGTATCAAAAAATTTACTTTTGAATATCTCTACGCTAAAGTTGTCCTTTGCCTTGCTGTTTGACACACGTCCCTGAAAAGTTGCTAATAATGGAACATTTACCTTTTCTTTAGCTTCAGCATTGTCTCCACAAATGTAAACAGTCCGACTTCCTCCATAAATATCTTGTTCCAATGCCCATGCAGATATCACATTGAAGCCTTTCACAACGTGAGCCTTAGGTATTAGACTGGATAGGTACTCAGCATTTGATAATCCTCTGAAAGAGGTCTGCGTTTGATTGCTTACGTCGACAACAATCTTTCCTTTTAATAAAAATTAAGTACAATACCTTTGGATAGGTTAAATTTCTTTGAAGGAGAATTTGATTTAATTACTGGCAGGCTAAATTGCAGCAGGTGTCTATTCGTAAGATTTTTGATCGAAAGACTGTTAGTTACTATGACACTATTGACCAATACGTCTGAAAAATAATCAATAATTGCGAATCGATTATTCTGTACAATGTTCCAACCATTTTTTATGATCTTCATGCCAATCCTGAAAAACTGTGTTAAGATAATTTTTAAAAATTGAAGTCGATACAAACCATTTAGTTGGCTGCCCGATGATGCCACCAAGCTATCATATCCATGCATGGGAATAGCAAAAAAGATGATGCCAGAATGCTCTAAAGCATCATTTATGGATGCAATGTTGAACGATGACAGATGTGGCAATCTTCGACTTCTTTCAGGATTCCGGCTTCCCATAATGACGTCATAACCAGCCAAAGATAGTCGCTTCGTTAGTGCACGACTAAAGTCACCTGTACCCAACACCGTCAATTTTTCTTGTGGTCTGTTCTCTGCAGCAACCATGATTCTTGCCATCTCAATATGTTATTAGCAATTGGATTAATATTGTCTATGGTTAAAATATCAAAAATAAATAAACCGTTTTAATATGCTTCACAATAACACTACTGTAAAAATAATAAGATTACGAATTCAAACACGTAATAAAGTATTCTAAATTCAAAAATGTGCTAGTAACTACTACTTAGTACAGAAAAACTGAAAAAATGCACGCAACTGAAAAAGAAAACAAGAATTTTGAAATCTTGTAGATTTTACACGCAGTGGCATAACATTGCGTCATGCTCGTGCAGTTCTTTCATTGTAGATAGTTACTTTTTTCTACTGTGGTAAAAATTGTGTGATTTATTTCTTAGGTATTTAACGTATCAAATGTGTAAACAAGTCGACAATATCCATCAGTTACAAATCAGGGCAATTATTATGTAGCTTTAAGCAAACAATATTGTCGTCATTCGTGTCATTTTTAATCGTAACTGTCTCATGGCAATGAAATATCTATTTATAATACAGGATCCGGTCTTTCTTAAAAAATTGTACGTCTTGCAAACCTTCCTTGCACTGGAGATTATTGTTTAAGCTATTACGATATCAATGGCAGTTCTTGAAAGTTCATTAATAATGTTAAAATTTGACCAATGTGGGTTGAAAAGCAGATTATTTAGTGAAATTGAAAGTTGTTCACTCTCTATAATTTATTGAAATTCTCACATATTTTACTGATTTTAAATGTTTTTATGCTAATGTAAAGTATTTTTGTATTATAATATTTAAAATATTTTTTGTCAATTGCAAAGTAGGTATAACTTGCAACTTGAAAAAAATGGAAATATAATCATTTTATTGACCCCTAGTTATTTATGCGACGATATCAAAAGAGTCCAAATTTAAGAAACACTTTAGAAGTACACTGTTTTATTATATTACAGCAATGCTCAAGAACTAAGAAGATTATTCCTGACTCAAAGGACGATGTGAAGTAACTGTACGTGGAAATATTTTTTTGAAAAACATACAAAAGTTAAATAGATATTAGTAGAAAACATTTATGGTCCAATTTTTAGATGAGTAGAACTAATTTTAAAAATCATTAAAGTTTTAGGAAGTTAATAATTTTTTACGCATTGTATCGCTTACCTAAATACGTTGATATTGTCTTTCTTCCTTCAATAATTATGTGTAAATAACTTAGACTTTTAATATCACCTATACATTGTAAATTTGCAACGTTTTTGATTTAATTTGATTAATTTATCTGGTTACAAAGAGGCTTGACTGCAAATATACTAATGGTTCCATTACTCATGCGATTGTGACATTACCATTTCGAGAACATCTATGATCAGATCAATCTTTCCACTTATATATTTATTTATATGTATGGCTATGTATTTTGTTTTTATTGTTTTAACTCATAACTAACGAACAATTCAATCCTTTTAGACAGGCATTTTTATGCACAACAAGACTTACGTAGCTTGTAATACATTGCAAGGTAAACAACTGATTTAAATTTGACATGATTTGCGAAATCCTTACCTTTAAGATACTCATTAAACAACAGATACTTTAATAGTTTTGATAACTATTCTTTTAATCCCGATTCAAATTTTCGCTTGCAAAATATACAGTTTAATAACACGTACAAGCAGCTAAAACGTCTGGTGAATTTTGTAATGTTAATTATTATACTGCGTTGCAAACATATTTCTATCCTGCTGTGATGTCTTGTTAAGATTTCGCAATTGCTTGCGCTGGTTATTTCACAAGGTAAACAAATAATCTCTTATTTGCCAATTTTCCCCTAATTTGGATAGTATAATTTAACCGAGAAATAGATTCGGATTACCAGCTCAAAAAACTGTCAATCTTGTGGGTTATATGAAGTAGCATAACCAGCCTGCAAGTTTAGTCATGCTATTTAATCCCTAGCATGACTTTCATTTCGACTGCGTTTGTTTGAGGTAATTATATATTAAATACCACTAAATCATGCAAATTCTAAACGTGTTGATTTTAAATGTTGAAGTTTTTGCACCCTGTATTAATTTATAATCGAATAGGTCTGTAAATAGGGCGACTGTCAAATGCTTTACACGAGAGTGCATATTCTTGGGCAAGTACGTTACATCAGCAATGTTTGACGATTTTAACAAAGGATTTTTCTTATTTACAATGCAAATGTCATGGAATATAGCGAACATTCCATTGTTCTCTTATTCCTAGTGGAATGGTTGCACAGTACCCATACAAAGCCCATCATGGTTTTTATAAAGCCAAATGTCTTTTTTGACAAATTTTCCATTTGAAATCGATGTCTTGAGATTTTACCTAGCAATTGCATTTGAACACGCCGATTGAATTAGACAATGGCATGGTTGAGTACAGAAAGCAAAGGCCTTTATATAACTATCAAATTATCATATACGTGTTATGTCGTTCGATTACAAATTTCATAAAAAAATTGCTACCTTAAAATACAAGAGTCTAATCTTAACATAACATTCCGTGAAGCGTTGTGAAGGTATTATTGTTGAGCAAAATAACATATGTTATCGAATAAACGTTTGTAATTAGCTAGCATTATTAGGAGAATGAATGTTTTGTTCAATGACTGTTCATACTTCGAGATTAATATGAGAACTATATGTCTTATGTTGTTGGCAAATGGCAAATGCTCCTTTTAAATAATTCGATTTGACTATTTTGTGGTATTATGGAAAACATATATTGTTACCGCTTCGTGGGTAATGTGGTAGTAACTTAGGTTAGTCAATTTGTCGAAGTTTCAAGTAGAATAGCTACAAAACACCACGAACATATAGCATCGACTATTGTGAAATAATATGCCTACTTTATATTTAAGCTTATAGAATACCCAAGACAGAACGGCAAAAGGCTAGCAAAAATTCTAGAAAGTGTCGTGTTCATAAAAATCCTAAATAATGGTTCGAGGAATCGGCGCTTGTGTGCAGGACTAAAAACGAAGCAGAATTGTATGTTGAATCTCATGGTTGAATAAATTTATCCTCATTCTCCGATCGTGCTGAGAATCGCATCGTCGCTCTGACATCCGTCATAAAGATCAGTTAAACGCTTTTTTTGTAAAAAAAATAGATCAAGGCGTTACTGCTTATAAACGTTTTGTGTTATAAACAGTAACTATTGCGTTCAAACATTAAACTGAGTAACTAAGTTAAGTGTTACTTGGTACTTCTAACCGTGTTATACTGTCATACCAAATGTAATGATGACTTTCATATTACGCTTTGTAACTTACTCCTTCCCATCCAACGCGAATTTTTTAATCGTTTTGCCAAACATGGCATTAGAAGAATAATCTTTAAAATAACTATAACATATCCAATAAGAACGTCAAAGCAGTGGGATAAAAAGGGTACCGTACGTTCCATCTACGAAAACCTTTGTAAACATGAGTTGTGAAATAAAGTAGAGATAATATCAAAGAAAAGTAACCCAAACCAGATTGAACAAAATTTCACTATCTCCAACTCATGCGATTGAGGCAGTAGGAAGTCACGTGATACCCATAATAGACAAAGCTGACAGTCCAAGGACTCTAAGAGTCAAGGCTTTTTCATTGTGCAGTCATTCTGACATAAAGACGAGCTGTTACATTGCTCATTTGAATAAATTTATCTTGATAAACCCTAAAATTATATTCAGGACCCCAGTAAAATGTTGACATGCATTGCTGCCAGTAACAATGCCAGAAAACCAAGTTGTTTACCAGCTTTCATCCAAATGTCAAGCCAGTTAGAAAACGACGATATTTGGTATCTTCAAGGGAATCATTTGTGATATATGAAGACATTTCAACTTAAGAATAATCGATGGAAAATGTAAACTACTTAAATATGGTGCAATTATTTCAAATGTTTTATTAATATTGCAAATATAAAATTTTGATAAGGAAAATTACACAATATATATAAATTTGCAATGCGGTAAAAGCATGAAAACCTCAATAAAAATAAGAGCTCCTCCCTACATAATGTAAACATAAATTATTATCACTCATAATTTATAAATAATTCGTTACATTCCTTTTTTGTATGAATGCAGCATAGTCTAACAGACGTCATCACAGCCAGGCTTTTTAGGTTCTGACAGGATGCACCTATCAACCAACTTAGAAATAACATTCACAATTACTTTTAAAAAAACATAGTTTCATCGACAAATATTTTTTAATTTAATGCTTAAATTGAAGCCCATCAACAATACATTGAACTTTTAGTTTTTATCGATGAATTATAAGCTGTTATGTAGAGCAGATATGCATTGTGTATTACAAACGAATAAGCCAATTAAACTAAGTTAAGGGGTTTTATTTCTTTTATGGGCCAAACCAAAAAAATGAGTAATTTTTCTTTTTAACACCGATGACAAGAGTTGCGTTCAAAGGATTGCGTAGCAATAGATAGAGTTAATAAATGATAGTTAAATTTCGTAGATATTTTGAGATATTAGTTGAATGGTTGGATATAAATATATGGCAGTAGTTTAAAGAAATTTATTACTAGAATAAGAAAATTAAGTATTTGGTTATAAAACGTTTGTTATATTTAGCCTTATTTCACTGAATATGTCATGAAATGTTTTGGCATGGTAAACATGTCGACCACTAGTCCAGAAAAAGATCAACAGTCTCTATGGAGGATTAAATGATTTGTACTAAATTTCTATGCCAAAATACGTAATGTACGTATACCAAAAGATAACAACCTTTCTCCGTCACAACTACTCGTTGTTAATTAAAAAAGTAGTCATCGTCCATTTAAAAAATGTCATGTTTCTAGCATTTATGAGTGGCATAAATATGTTTACTCGTGCTTCATAGTGGCAGTCTCGTGATCCGTATTTGTACGAGATATTTCATAGAATTAAGAATATTATCTGAAAGTTTTTTGCTATGAAGTTATAGAATTGAACTATAAAAAAATATATAAATGTATCTTTATGTTTGTTATCATTGAAACAAAACCAATTCATAACGTGAGAAGATCTTCAATTCCAGTGACTAACTTTGTCAATTTACTTTGATTAACAGTTCACTCCATTTAAGATAAGGTTGCTCATGTCTTTCTGCTATGGTTAATTTATTTGCATTTTTAAGAAACAACATTATTTTTATGTTGTATTAAAGTAAGAAAGACAAGTGGTTTCGCCATTATATCAATATGAACAGCATCACAAAATGTTATAAGAACTAAGCTTACAGAAACTGGGTGTTGCCAGGTGTCAATATAAGAGCAGGCAAATATTCAATTAAGCATTTGCGTACAAGCAAAGTGTTCATTGAATGAAACGTTTTCTTGTATTTTATAGGTATATGATTTCAATTTCAGAAATAAATCTCTTCGTTCTTTGAGATCGTACAATATTTGAGTATGAACGATTTTGCTTAGCATATTTTTTACGCTCGTATTTCTTAAAATACTTTGATATTTTATATTTTTACTGAGATTACAAACAATTTCGTTCAAACGTATTTGTTTTTGAAATTGTTACATGAATCTGAATACAAAATCATACCTGATGTTTTAAAACAAGAAACACGTTTACAAAATAATAATTTTAAACAATCTTTGGATAAAATTTTTTGCTAGAATATAGTCGCGTTATTCTTTGTCATTTTATAATAATTGTAATATTAGTGCGATGTTCTGACGCTATATAAATCGCTGCGAATGTAGCTACGAGTTTAGTTGAGCACTGTAAGTTCTTCTTAAAAAAAGCGAATTTCATTCCACAACGGATTTTAGATTTTTAGATTATGTAAATGCAGATTTATGTATTAGGAGTTGCCGTAAATCAGCTGCAAAATAACTATATGGATCCTGGGAGATAGACCAGATTCAAAAGTCCAATAACAGTGAATGCATTAAATACACTGAAACTTCTTAGTGGAAAGTTAGTGAAGGGAATCTTTCTTATTATGTAAATCAATACGAAAGACAGCCACATAATCAAGTAAAGAATTCTAAAAATCATCATCGCTGCTCGCCAACTAGGAAACAATTCCAATGGCCTTTTTTAAATAACTCGGGCAACCTGTAGTGATCCATGGTCAAATGGGATAAGCTGCATTGTTCGAGATATTTGCAAACCTAAAGCAAAACGACACATAAATTTATGATAAATGATGGTATTATATTTCACGTGTAATATAAATAAATGAATAGGAATATGTAAATATTTTTCTGTTTATGTTCTCGAAAAACTACGAATAACGTTCCTAAACAAATACATAATAAATTAAAAAAATGGTAAACATCTATTAGAATAAAGTAATTAGCGTAGTGGATAATTTACCTTTTCTTTTGCTTCAGCATGATCTCCACATTTGAAAACAGTTCGACTTCCTCTCTAAATATATTGTTCCAATGCCCACGCAGATATCGCAATGAAGCCTTTTACAACGTGAGCTTTCGGTATTAGACTTGAAAAGTACTCAGCATTTAATAATCCTTTGAAAGAGGTCTGGGTTTAATTTCTTACATGAACAAACAGTTTTACCTAAAAAAGGAAATAGGCTTATATTAAAGAACACTTTCCAAATTTAAGTCTTATGTTTAAGCTCCTTACATCAAAGGTACGTCTGAGACTATCTCGCGTATCTTACAACCATACAATATACGTGTCACAAATAAACCAATCCAATCGTTACGACAAGTACTAACGAACATAAAGGACAAAGAACAACCCAACGAACGACAAGGTGCAGTTTACAAAATAAACTGCTCCGACTGCCACGCCTCCTTTATCGGGGAAACTGGCAGGAACTTGAACTTAAGACTTACTGAACACAAACAAGCTACAAAGAAACATGACAAAACTAATCACATTGCCGAATATCACCGAATCATAAAGCACAATATTGACTGCGACTCGGCAAAATGCATTACTTACAGTACTGACCATAGACAACGACTTACATTCGAAAGTTGGTATACCAACTTAGAACAAACCCCCCTGAACATATAACAGAAATTACCGCCACCTTACAAACGATTTATTCACAATACAAACAAACAATCAACTAAAAACATCACACTTCACACTAATTCACAATGACAATACACAATTTGACATCCACATATTACAACTAAAAACATCACACCTAAATCACACATCACAACTAAAAACATCACACTTCACACTAATTCACAATAACAATACACAATTGAAACCCACACATTTCCTGTATACACAATACAATGACTCAAGAACAAGATAACAAATTCTACTAACCTAACGTTTACTCCTCATTTGACTCTGAAGATGACTAACGCTAAGTTTGTTGAAACGTCAGTCAAAAATCACAAAAACAGTCCTTCTCAGGAGTATACCAACCTGGACGATCTACATTTACAAACATGTAACGATACTCCCTGGTTCGATTCATTCACTTGAAAAAACAAGATATTACACTAGATCAAATTCTCGAACCAAATGTTTAGATTTAAGTTGTTAAGCTAGGGTAGTCATCCAAAACAGAAGTGGTCAGGTATGTGTCACCCAACTTTCTATCGTGCTATCCTCTTTTTCCAAATATACTAACTCTGTTTTTATAAGGTGCGGAATCCCCTTCTTCTTCCCGCCACGGTTCCTCAAATTTTTCCATCGACTTGGTTTCTTTTTTATTTTTTAAAGTTCGAAAAGAAAAACTTACATTTTAAGCAAAATTCATAATGTAAGGTTTATCACTTGAGTTGGTTCGAATGCTAAGAGACGATAGATTTGAAAGAAACATAAAAAGTTTCCTTTCAAATTTAACACATAGCCCCTGTTTTTCCCATAAAATGAAACTTTGGCACTGTTTGTAGTATTATTGTGATTAATTCAAGTCGTTTAATTTTTTTCGAGCTGATGGCAAAAATCAAATTTTGAGTGGATCACGTCAGTGGCAGCTAGAAGCTTGAAACATGTAATTTATGACGTAACTCCTGAAATTATTTCGCCTTCAATAGTTTTGCGTTTAATCGGAAACAAATTGTTTTTCGGAAAGTGAACAGTTCTCTAGTTATAAATTTACAAATAAAATGTGCATAAGCAACAAGCGAATAAAAATAAAGATACGACGAAGGACATCAGATGACATTGTCAAAGCAAATTAAAACGCTTCTTTATACCACTGGAAAAGCGAAAGTGTTTTAAATAGAATTTATGCTGTGTTAACTATAAATCATAACAAAAAGAAATAACGTTTAATCTCATGTAAAACATAAGGTTTCATAAAATCTTAAGAAAAGTATGTAGGGCAAGAATTCTTTTAAAAACTATTAACAACCTAGGGCTTTTTGTTAAGTATAAAGTTATTAGTTTATTTAATTATTACTTTCTTTCTATAAAATTTATAATCAATGAAAGAATGTGCTGTACAATTGGATGGCATGTGTTGTGTTATTGGTTTTTAGTTGTTGCATAACTGGTTTGTATGTGTGGCGTAACCGGTTGATGCGTTGTGTGATTTCTTGGTTTCTGTCAATATGTTATTAAACAAGTTGATATGTGTTGCGTTGAGTACCATGCATGACATAAAATATACTTGTAAAGTAAATGTTTGGAATCAAAATTAAATCTTTCTTCAAAATTTTTTGGAAAAAATAATTAATATGTCATAACAGAAAAACTTTTTCGATTGTCATAAATAAAATGAGATCAATGATATCTTTATTGAATGCTAAATCTAAAATACTTTTCTTGCGCATTTTGTTGTATTTTTAACTCACATGTGTGTCTATCTAACAGTTTTCTCTAATTTTAAGAACTGCAGTGGCAACAGGAAATATTAAATGAAGAGCAAAACCAAGACGTTTGTGAACATGATAACCCAGAAATTATAGGTACGTAGAAATTTATGCATTGTATTTTTTAATCTTTGGATTTGATCTAATGTTGATTGATAGAGGAATAACACTGGAATCTTATTAAAATTTCGAGAGTCTAGGAGGTAGCACGGAACACAAGAGTTGTTCAGTCATCTATAATTAAAACAATCATCAATCTGCCTACGCTATAGTAGGAGTCATATACAAGAAGTGTTTATCATAGTTTATACGGATATATATTTATCTATTAAACTGTTTACACATCTGTTTTAGTTAAAATTTTTAGCAACTTTCAACTCATAAAAAAATTAATCTTTTCTTTTAATTTGAGTTAAAAAAATGAATAACTGATTTAAGGGGTAAACTTTTAAATTATTTACTAAAATATGTTGTTTTCGTAAATTATTTAATCCAAAATGACCTCTATCTTTCTAAAAGTGGACTTATGAAAAAATCTGTTGCTTAATTACGGTGGTTTTTATGTAAATGCTAAACATTTAAAATATGCTTCCAAAGTTTTCACTCTTTTATACTAGTAGCTTTTCAAACTTACTGGAATTGAGTGCATTATTGAGCATTTTATAACACTTATCAATGTTTGCTGCTATTTTATTTTTACTAAAGCGTACATTTGGTTATGTCTTACAATCAATACAATTTATAATCAAGAAAATGATGTGTTGTGTACTTACCTGGTATGTACGGCATTGGTTTCTATGTGTTGTGTAACTGGTTGATATGTGTTATATGAATGGTTGTTAGGTGTTCCAGAACTGGTTTTTATGTTTTGAGAAACCAGTTGATGTGTTGTGTGATTTGCTGGTATGTGTTTTGTAACAGGTTCGTACGTGATATGCATGTAACTGGTGGATATATGTTTTTAAATAGGCTGGTATGTGTAGTGTAATTTAATGGTGTGTTTTGCAACCTCGTATGTAATTTGTATTATTGCGTTTATGGCTTTTTGAGGATCAATTATCTCCACGAATTTAATGGAGATAAAACTCTTAACGATACATGATTTCATAGATGAGCACTTATATTTGACCATAGTACGCGCAAGCTCCATAATTTGACGGAGGGAAAATATTCGTATATGCATGTTGTAATTTAGTAGCTTCTATATTGAAATCAATTGTGGTTATGGATTACCGCGGACTAAAATATTCGAATACATAAATATTGCTCCACCCACAATTATCAATCTTGTGTCGCCCTTTCAGGTTTACTTATTATGAAAATTTTCTTATGCTTACTGGTAAGTTTATACAATGATGTACATGCATTTTGAGCGGTGGTATCGAGTCCTGTGTGTATTTTGAAAATTCAAACTTCTCTTAAATAAATATTTCTATGTCGTTTTAAGAATTGCAGTTTGAAACGTGGATACTAAATCAACAGCAAAGCAAAGACTTTAATGACCACGACAACTCTAAAATTATCGGTAAAAAATCATGTTTCGTACTTTAACAAGTCAAGCAGTTTCTATCGTCTAAATTGAACCTCGCTTTTAACCCTTATATTATAACATTTTGATTCATTTGGGATAATAAATTTCTTTTTACCTTATATTTTCATGATTCAATCTAGGAAGGAACTTTTCCTCTCAAGTAATTTTGTAATTCAACAGAACACTTTTCGGACTTAAATGAATTCTTATGATTGCATAGAGAAAGCCATCAAATTTATTACATACGTAAGTGTATATAAAGCATTTCCAATATTATTATACTTTGAGTTTGTTTCCACCTGAAGTTTAATCATACACACTATAAGTCACAAAGCACCTAACAAACTATTTTTTATGTATAGAAAGCAATGTTGAAGCAAAAAATACTTTTAAAGGTGCAGCATAGGACATATATGTACAAATTGCCTTTGATACCCATTGTTTTTTCACTGTGGTAAGTCAAGACTTCAAGCTGCATGCATCTTTTGCAAAGAGAAATATGCTATTGACTCCACATGTATTGAAGTGTAAAGGCTGAAACACACTAGGCAGTCGCTTCAGTAGCGCGTCCGAAGCGAATTGATGCGCACGCGTCAGTCTTTTACTGTGGCGTCTATTGAACATGGAGGAGATTTCTGTTTGTTACAGACACAAACATCACTTAAATTTTCTATTTTGGCCTTTATTATAGCTAATAATGTATGAATATTTACTCAGTACAAACTACTATGTGGTGAAGAGAGAACAAGCCAGTCAAAACACTCCAATATGATCATAGCCCATTACGCGTATGTCGTGGACAATCTTAATCTGTTCATTTAGGTTGTGCATTAGTGTTACTGTTTGTCGTATAGAAACAGAAAGATTCCAGTGTGAATTCACTATATATTGCCCTCGATTTCCAAGGTATAATCTATAAATTCCGTATGATGCTTTATGATAGGGAAAATGATATGCATTTAGAAGTTAGAATGTATCTATTGGCCAATCAGTGTAAAACGACTAAAGCGACCAGTGTCAAAAGTTCAACATGTTGAACTTTCAAAGCGACTAGCTGACGCGCTACGCTACTAGCTTAGTAGCCACGCAAAGCGGTAGTTTTAGACGCGCGACTGAAGCGACTGCTTGGCGTGTTTCAGCCTTAAGGAAACTACAACTTTCTTATGAATTTTCAAGTAATTTAACAGGAAGACATTGCTACTTATGCAAAAGGTAGACCACTGCAATAAGAAATGTGATGAACAATTGCACCAAATGGATGATACAATTCATAATAAAATAAATTTATAATGTTTGATGGTCTTGTCAATTAACTATCTTAATCAGAAATATATATATTTTTTGTTGCTTTTTCTTGTAACTTAATTCAAATGAATTCTTATAGCAAAGGTGTTTTGTAACTGAGTCTGATTGCACTAACGTGAGTTACCACATTGGCATAAATACGACTACAGCATATTCTTTAAGTCTTTGTCCTTACCTTGAAAAAAAGAGATAATGTATTTATTAGAAACGATGCTTTACAAACAAAGAGTTCGTTCGTACATAGTTAAAAGCACGCGGGAACAGATAAACTGGGAAGCGCAGGTCAAATAAATGTTTTCAATTTTTGGTTTTTACTTTGATTTTTATCATAGAATTGCTTGCCAAATGAAAAAAACAGACACTTTTTCCACCATATTTTTTCAGGGGGGAGTGAGAAATCATGAAGCAAAGCAGTCAATTTCGGATTGACACACGAAGAAGATGGCGATTTCTAGTACAGCAGTTACACGAGGAAGGCAATGCTTTCCCTCCGTTTTTAATGACTTGAACCTCGGAAAAAGCCTGCAAAAACTGCATTTCAAACAAGTATGTACTTCATTTATTTTATGTTTGAAGCTGTTTGTATTTTCTCTAAAGAAAACATTTGACAGACCATGAAATTGACTTTGAGAACATGTACACATACAATACAGCATTTGCGGTTGTTATTATTATTATTGTTATTAGGACTAATTACGTGAGTTTTGTTTTTTGTGAAAAAAATTACAACGATGTTCGTACGTTGCTTATAAGCGTGCTTCTTTTGTTATAAAAACTAAAGCAACAATATCAATCTGAAAGTGTGAGTAATTTAGGAAACTTCGAAGAAACCTTTCTTTGTTTCCAAAAACAGTTACCATACAGTTACCATACAGTTAACATACAGTTACCGCACAGTTAACATACAGTCGCCATACAGTTAACATACAGTTACCATGAATGTTAGCTTGCTTTTAGTGAAGCAAATAATATCATGGCTTCACAATTTATATTTTAAACAGGACCCATGGAAACCAAAATGGGGAAAGGACATGTTTCTTTAAACCTGACCTTCACAAAGTATGATTGAACACATTTTTTAATGTATATCATAATGTAACTTGTTGCTTGCTTGGTTAAGGTAAAAACATTACCGCCAAAATATAGGGGTTTTCTACTTGCTGTGACTGACTTTTGTAGTGTCTTTATTTGATAGACTAACCCACAGTTTTAGCAAGAAAAACATTATATGTTCTTTGTAAATTTTTGGACCAACTTTTATCCGATATTTTAAGAAAGCCATGGATCCCTTATTGTGCGCCTCTGCCAGGGTTGGTTATTGTAGATACAGTGTAATGATTGTGAAAAAAATCTGATTCTTTTTAGTAATAGAAGTTAAATTTTTGTGAAAATTTCAAAAATTGAAACTTGTATTCTATTCAATTACATGTGTTGAATTGGGAAAAGATTTACTTTCTGCATGTGAAAGAGAATTATGTTATGCTTTTGGATACTCTGGAAAGAGAGTCACTTTATATGTCGTTTTGTTTAAGGCTGCTGTTAAAATTTTAGAAATTACCACTCTGACTTTTCTTCCAAATTTTTAAAATTCTCCAAATGGCAATTACGTACCTTATTTTGAGTTTTTCCAATTACAAAAACCCTTTAAGTTTGTGGGGTATTCATATCTTGAAAAATGTAGTATAAATTGTTTCCACACATTTCAATTTCCTCCTTTCAATAATGTTATTTCTGCTACCAAGTGTGATATTTGGAATTTCCATCTGCTGGACATTTAAACTAATTGCAAATGTTCGACCTTGTATGTCCATCGAAGGTTATCCCACTGCATGTAAGTATGTTAATTTGGTTACCAACGGTGAAAATACCGAAGGAGAGTACAGCAGAATTGAACATTTGCTACAGTTTGAATCATAGATATGGTTTGAATCTTGTTTCAGTTGTGAATCATGGAGCCATTAAATTGCTCTAACATTCACGTTATAGTTAAATCCGATGGAATCATTTTGTTTCAGGTTGTTGATGTTGTCGTTCAAAGTATAAAACTGATCACGAAGCACGATTCATCTAGAGTTGCAGAACATGCATTCAGTTATGCCTTAGCAAATAACAGACACACAGCTATTGCAGTACACAAAGGAAATATAATGTAAAATTAGGCTTTTCCTCTGACATTGAAATCTTAGCAGTTGGTTGCAAATTGTTGCATGGTTCAGGAAAAGTGTTTCTTTTATCTATGGTAAAACAACAAACGATTGTTGAACTTGAAGATGATGTTTATCGGTCAGGTCCTATGTGGACAGTATTCAACCCAACATTTTCATAATTCTCCAAACTACTTAAGTACTCCAACAAGTTTGTGTTTTTCAACATCTTGCGAGTATCTTGCAGTTGGAAATTTTGCAAGTTTTGCATCTTTATGGTTGTTGCATAGACCTCATTTCTTCTTAAGCATTTTTGCAGAACTAAAATTATCAGCAATTGCCCAACAAAATCAGTTTGCAAACTTCCAATTCCTGAAAGTTCAAAGCGTTATTTGCTCTACAAAAACTAGGAATAGTTGATCAATAGGAAAATGTAACCATTGCTCGATATGTTCTGTTCTTTATTGTTGTCAATTAATACTGTATTGTATGTTTTTATTTCATTGCATAGAAATACTATAGATAGGAAATTGTTTATGGAGATAATTATCTAAATCAGGTTACTTTTTTGTTTGTTATCTAATTGTGACCAGGACGACTTTTTAAGTTCAATCAGCCAGCAGTACTATTATGTTTTTGCTAAAAGGGAAAATTAACCTGTTCATGAATATATAATATGTATAACTTCTAATTATATATTCGCCAGTTCGACTTTAAGTGTTTCGTCAATGAAACATTACACGTTAGAAATTATAATGATCGTCAGAAAAATTACCTAGTGATCATGAAAATTACTCTGCTGTTTTGCCAAATTTCAAAGTTTCTCTACATACATAGGAATGCTTTTCATACATAAATAGCCCTTTAGTATTTATGGCAAACAATCTGGTATGAGATGTAGATCAACACATCTTGACATCTCTACATGAGGTGTTCAGTTAGAAAAGGGGACAATATGTGACATGGGACTACATTTTATGTATGTGAAATACTCTGGTTCAATACCATTTCAGTTAAAATAAAAGCTTCGTGGATTAGAAAAGACTCAAAATCACAGGTTATTGTAAACAGTTTCTCATGTAATCAATGTTAGTTTACTCAAATCTTAAACAATGTGTAGTATAACTGTCCAATGATTGAATGATCAATGGTCATAAACTGAAAAGCACCAAACATTTGTTTATGTAAAGTAAGTAATAGTATGGCGCCTTATGGCTACAGATTTTTCGTCCATTGAAATATATTTGCAGGTATGTAGGATTTTGCTGCCACGTAACGGTCACGATTCCCCAAGCACTAAAGAAATCATAGCTAAAAGTCCTTCGTCAACAACTATTTTAGAAGCATCAATCTGCTTACCATACGC
This sequence comes from Xenia sp. Carnegie-2017, assembly GCF_021976095.1. Classification (NCBI taxonomy): domain Eukaryota; kingdom Metazoa; phylum Cnidaria; class Anthozoa; order Malacalcyonacea; family Xeniidae; genus Xenia; species Xenia sp. Carnegie-2017. The sequence continues at coordinate 12,853,927 of NW_025813526.1, forward strand.
CATATTGACATAAATCCCATCACAACTCGCATAAATTGACTTTGAATTTTTACATTCATGCATACACTTCACTCGTCTTTTACTAATAATTTTGGATGTAAATTTCTGGTGATAAAGCTCAAAAAAATGTTGGCTTGCTTTTGAACATCAATCACTGGAATGTTGCTCGCGAGATCGTTTTTGCCAAGCATTTACAATTTATCCATAAATTTTTACCCTCTTCAAAAAATTCACAGTTTGCACAGCAGCATTCATGTCAATATATGAATTTGTAAAAGATTTCCATAAATTCCATCTCATTGTAGTTTAGTTTCTATCGTGCATTAGAAAATTACTATGAAACGATCAAACATTTAATTCAGACAGTGAGCTTGACTATGTTAGTTCAGTTGGGTATCAGTCGAAATCGGTCAAACCGATGACAGTAAGACAAAAATTTAAACGAACCAATTACACGATAGCAATTGGCCACCCCGCTTATCGATCGAGATTATTCCAGATAGTCCACTGATCTGGCTATTGACCAATGAAATGGCTTAAATAAGTGTTCTTTAACTCCGTTATCGGTCGAACCAGTCGAGCCATCCCGCTTATCAGACAGATTGTTAGTATAATTCTAGATATGTTTTATCTACTGATCTTTTACTAAGGTGGTATTTGTATAAGTTCTTATACATAAAACAGAATTTCGACGATGAAATCCAAACGATTACAGAACGAAAATTTAATGATGAAAAAGTTGCAATCATTTAATTTGATAAATAATTTTTGAACTATAAACAAATGTCGCGTGATTGATTTGACATATCCTAGATCCGCCCTTGGTAACGATTTGCAAGTGGAGTTGACGCGCAAAAAAGCGTGAAAGAAACTAGGAAGTAAGACTAGCACGCAAAATCCTCAAATGAGCAATTCATCAAGGGCTTGCGCTTACAATCAACAACAAGCTTGGGGTCATTTTTTAGAGCAAGGAAACCATTCGTTCCGTCGACTGGGTCGCAACCAGAGAAGGCTGTGCAACAGCTTTCAACAAAAGTAGCGTCTCGAACGCTTATCATAATATAAGTAAGATTTCTTCTCGTGCAACAGCTACAACAATTCCAGGTAAGTAAATATACATGAATTGTACTAAGCCTGAGACTGAGTAAAAAATTTAAGTTTGAGGTGAACATTTTCCATTCTGGTGAAATATTAAACTTCTATCCATCATGGAAAGAGTTCTCCTTAGATCTAGAAATTTCCGAAACAGTTTATGTGCAGTATATACAGTTTAAAATACAACCAATTTCAACATCGCAGCATGTGCAATATAAATTGTCAGAGGTAGATAGCCAGATTGACTTAGCTACAAACTTTTGTAAAAAAAGTGTTATGAAACAATCCTAACGTGAGCGTATGTAGTTTGTGTCTTTAGAGCTCGTTTGCTTTAAGAAAAAAGATCTCATAGGATGATCCTCACTTTAAAATCACCAAGTATCAAGACTTTAAAAAGTACTTAATACTCTGCAGGAAAAGACAGTTGCAATAAAGTGGTGATTTAAAATGGTCGTTAAATTCTGTTGATAGTACTTTTAATGTTGTTAAACATGGCATCCCCGAGGAGATCTTACCATAGATGCATGGTACATTGGTTGGGTGCTCCTTTAATGATATAGCAACAAGGGGATAGGGCGCCTGGAAACTAGTAGATTCTGCTAAGCATTTAAATTGGTTGCATATAAAAGCTATTTTACTAGGCTTTCAAACATTTTCTAGGTTCTAGTAGACAATAAATCTACGATGTCTTGTGTTGATGAAATGAGCTCATGCCATGCTGAAGACATTATTTTATCAGCAAAAAAAATAAGAGTTTTGCATACTTAAATTCATCTGGAATATGGCAATCATTCCAGGTAGGTAAAAGAATATAGCGGATCTAGAGTCTTAGAGAATTCATTCAGATGACGACTGTGCTTAGAAGGAAGAAATATTTAGTGGGGGCTTTGTTACGTTTGACAAAAAAAACTTAGATTGTTCTTTTTCCTGGAGGTTAGATTTAAAACGGCTTGCATAAATTGCATAAATATGGTTTGCCAGATGCTAATGCAATCTAAGCAAATGGTTTTCATGACTCCTGGATAACATTAACATTTTTATGCTCTTTTAAACCTTCCTATTATTCGGATGAAGCAACTGGAGTTGTTGTCATCCTGTATCGGCATGCATGCAGTCGTGGTGGCCATGTTCACGTAATACTTAATGATTACGCTCTCATTTTATATAGGACACAGAAAATGTTAATACTGTGGTCCAAAAAAAATGACCTACATCTTTTACACCGTACCATGAAACTGCTTATGTGTCACTTATCAGAGGTTCTCTCAAAGAGCAAGGACTTTCAGATTTAGATGCAAAAAGCATTTACCAATTATTGCGTTGTGGAACAATGAATCAGTATAAATCTTATTAACGGCTGTGGAACAGTAATGTAGTAAGGAAACTGTCATTCTGTTTTAACCATTGTGGCCACTGGCTTCATTTTCGACATCAAACTTTTAAGAAACGCTTATCCTATGGTGTCATCAACACAGCACGTTCTTCTTTGTCTTTTATTGCTAAACTGAAGGACTCAATGCACTTGATAGGTCGCATATTGTTTATAAGATATCTCAAAAACCTGCTTAACAATAGACCTTCATTTTATATGTAAGAAAAGTGTGCTATTTTGCTGTTGTTCTTAAATATCGTAAAGCTTTCAGCCCATTCGATAGCTGAAGTCTCAACGACTTGACATCAAAGACTAAATTGCATTTTGTGTAATTTTTTGGCCAATACAGTGCAATCTGAAATCAGAAATATGGATGTGAATATCATTTCAGCAACAATTCTTATTTTAAAGCAATTACTTTTAGACAGGCTATGCATTCGTTACCAGTTGTGACAAAGAAGTGAATTGTGTGTAAAGGGTATTATCTTTACGGAGAAGAGTTATGCCTACAAACGGTTTGCTTACATTTGAGAAAGCTGCAACGAGGTTTTAATACAAAACCAGCTGCTTTTATATGCATTTATTTCTATACGATAGGATAGAAAAGCATCTGAAGCAAAGCATTGTTTTCAGTACGTGAGGAGAAATTGATAATATGTATGCTTTTTCTATGGCCTTGCCGAGTAAAATTTATTTTCACGCAATGCTTCAGCAGAAATTGTTTTATTTCACAAATTGCGCAGTGCTATGTTCTTTTTTCTCAAATGTGTACTTGCCCATTCTTTTTGGTCTGGCATAACTTTTGCTTAGACTCTTGATATTTAGAAGCAGACGAAGCAGAATTTGCCAGAAATTTGCGAAACATTAATGAAATCGGGAATTTGAATTTCTGGCGTGATGCAAAAATACACACAAAGAAAAGAGGAAATTTTTTATGAATAGGGGTGAGTTTGAATACACAATTTGAATGCTGTGGTTCATTTCTTCTAGAAATTAAGTGCTCTAATGCAAAAGTATCGATCCCAAATCAACATTTTTGCAAACAGCTATTTCTGGGAAATCCAGAAAGTGTTAAGAACCATTTTTTACACTTTCAAGTCCTAATTTGTTTTAGTGAGGCAGATATGTGAAGAAATCATTCGTTTTGAGAAGAAAGCATCAAATTTGAAACAGAAAGAGCTTATGGTATACTTTTACAAATTAGATATGGAGCCATTGCCAAATCACAATTTTAGGACTTTATGATCTACAAAACATTCTTTTCCGAAATGCACAAAGTGTTATAAGCACTCCAATGCTGACTTTACGCACGAGCATTGTATTCGACATCTCTGCTGACACCCACATTTATCTCATATTTATCTCCTGTATTCGTTGCAACTGATATGGGGAAGTATGGCTCGTAGGGGTTGGTCAGATATCGAAGTCAAAAAAAATTGATGAAAATGTTTTCAAAGATCTGATTGAGCATATTGTAGCGCAATCGCAAGCAATTACATACATTCCATCCTCTGGCTCAGTAGATCGAGGTGTTATTGCACTTGCCGACGAAAATTTTCTTGCCAATTCTCAATATCTGATCACAGCAGGAAATGGAACATTTCAAGAGTGGGTGGAAGCAACTTTATGGAACATCATCGTTATGATAAAAAGGCTTGGTCCATAATCACAGTTTGTAATAATTATGAAACGTAAGCCCACAAAAATCTTCTTCAAGTATTTGGTATATTCTTTCATTTTTTTTGTTTATAATGTTCCAAATCATCCCTTTTTAATATCCGCCATGCTTTTTTGGCATATGTATATGAGCACATTGCAATTCATTCCGTTTGACTACTTCTTACTCTGTACTTATGTTCCATATCTGTAAATACAACTTAAATCCATGTATTTATTGCTGTTACTTCGATTTGTTTGCTGTTAGTTTTGATTTTAGAATTGAATTGGATAGTGTACTCAACATGAAATATTGACAGCAAAATGCCGTGTTCTGGCTTAACCGTTGGTCTTCTATCATTCCTTCGTTATACAAATGATATTCTAAATTCATCCGTCGTATATTTTAAATTAGATTATTCGCCAGCGATTACAAGTGACGTGGAGCATTATAAAAGCCATAAACAATAAGTGCTTTTTTATTTACACAAGCTAACTGCATTATTACTAAGACATATAGACGTAAAACAATTTAAAAACTCTCTTAATTAGCATTAAAAGGTGTTTAGAAAGCGGATTTCGTTTCACCTCTCGCAAAATACAATATTTCTTTACTAATTTCATTAATCAAGAACGAAAACTAGAGGATCGAAGACGATCAGATACCGTCCTAATTCTAACCATAAACGATGCCGATTATGGATCAGCGGTTGCCGATTATTAAACTTAACTTCCAGGATGCTATGTCTTACTGAAAGTTGAATGTCGTGTCGTGGGGGATAGCAATATGCTAATGCCGTCGCGTTCTCCAAAGTACAGCACGTTTGTAGCCCTCTTGCAAGAAACAAGGCAAAATGCTAAACTTGCAACCTTGTTGTGGCAACGTGATATGGCAACGCTCGTGATGACAAGCCAAATTGTGCATGTGCATACATCTTAACCTCCAATCAGGCAGGATTACCCGCTGAATTTAAGCATATTAATAAGCGGAGGAAATGAAACTAACAAGGATTCCCCAGTAAAGGCGAATGAAGAGGGAATAGCTCAAATTGAAAATCTCCATTGTGTTGCAATTGCGAATTGTAGCTTCGACAAATACTTTCCCGGCACGACGGGCCTGCCTAAGTTGCTTGGAACAGCACGTCATAGAGAGTAACAACCCCCGTACGTGGCAAAGCCCTTGTGTTCGCGAGGTGTTTTCGAAGAGTCGGTTTGTTTTGGAATGCAGCCCAAAATGGGTGGTAAACTCCATCTAAAGCTAAATATGGGCACGAGACCGATAGCGAACAAGTACCGTTAGGGAAAGATGAAAAGGACTTTGAAAAGAGAGTTAAAGAGTATGTGAAACCATTGAAAGGGAAGCGAATGGAGATTGCAATTCATTTTCGGATACAGTTGCATGCACGCAACAACGTGCGCGCTCTTGGTCCACATGGACAAGATGTGTACGGGTGCAACGTGCAGGCGGCGCACTTTGGCAAGCGAGTGTTAGCATTGGTTGTTGTTGAGCGATAAGGTTGCAATGAAGATAGACGAATTTATCGTGTTAAGCCTTGCATTCGCATAATTTGATGACAACCATGTCACTGCAACGTGTGCTTTGCTGGCAACCCAACTTCTCGGTCCGACATGTGACTGTGGTGGACGGCTCGCCTGTGCACTCATACTGCTGTCGGTCGCGTGTTGGTGTTTGCACATTACATGTTAAGGATGCTGACGATCATACGGCTCTATCCGACCCGTCTTGAAACACGGACCAAGGAGTCTAACATGTGCGCAAGTCTCCGGGTGATTGAAACCTGTTGGCACAATGAAAGTAAAGACTGTCCTAGACATTTCAGGTGAGAAATCTCATCGAGACTGCATCATCGACCGACCTATTCTGCTATCAGAGAGGTTTGAGTAAGAGCGTATCTGTTGGGACCCGGAAGATGGTGAACTATGCCTGAATAGGGTAAAGCCAGTGGAAACACTGGTGGAAGCTCGTAGCGATTCTGACGTGCAAATTGATCGTCCAATTTGTTTATAGCGGCGAAGACTAATCGAACCATCTAGTAGCTGGTTCCCTCCGAAGTTTCCCTCAGGATAGCTGGAGCTCTTTGTGCAGTTTTATCAATTAAAGCGAATGATTAGAGGTCTTAGGGTCGAAATGACCTTAAACTACTCTCAAACTTTAAATTGGTAAGAAGTCCAACTTGCTTAACTGAAGTTGGACATTCGAATGCGAGCTCATAGTGGGCCATTTTTGGTAAGCAGAACTGGCGATGCGGGATGAACCGAACGCCGAGTTAAGGTACCAAAGTCGACGCTCATCAGATTCCACAAAAGGTGTTAGTTGATATGGACAGCAGGACGGTGGCCATGGAAGTCGGAATCCGCTAAGGAGTGTGCAACAACTCACCTGTCGAATCAGCCAGCCCTCAAAATGGATGGCGCTCAAGCGTCGCACCTATACTCGGCCGTCAAAGCGAGTACGATGTTTTGACGAGTAGGAGGGCGCAGTGGTCGTGACGCAGCCTTTGGCGCAAGCCAGGGTGAAACGGCCACTGATGTAGATATTGGTGGTAGTAGCAAATACTCAAATGAGAACTTTTAAGACTGAAGTGGGGAAAGGTTCCATGTGAGCAGCAGTTGGACATGGGTTAGTCGATCCTTAGAGATAGGGAAATTCCTTTACAAAGCATCCCATTTGAGGACCGCCTGTCAAAGGGAATCGGGTTAATATTCCCGAACCAGAACAGGGATACTGCCACCTAGTGGCACAAGCGGCAACGCAATCAAACTCGGAGACGTCGGCGAGAGCCCCGGAAGTGTTCTCTTTTTTAACGGACAACGTTACCCTGAAATTGGTTTAGCAGGAGATAGGGTTTCATGTCCAGTAGAGCCCCACACTTCTTGTGGGGTCCGGTGCGCTTTTGACGGCCCTTGAAAATCCGAGGGATTGGTTCATTTTCTCGTCTGGCCGTACTCATAACCGCACCAGGTCTCCAAGGTGAGCAGCCTCTAGTTGATAGAGCAATATAGGAAGTCGGCAAAATAGATCCGTAACTTCGGGAAAAGGATTGGCTCTAAGGGTTGGATTTGTCGGGCTGGGACTTGAATCGTGAGGTTTCGGCGTGGACTGACGGAGATGCGTGGCTTGCTGCGTGTCTACGTCGGACTGCGAATGGACTTCGCGTGGATTATCTCGGCTGTGACCGTCATGTCGACTCGGCAGGCAATTAACAACCAACTTAGAACTAGAACGGACAAGGGGAATCCGACTGTTTAATTAAAACAAAGTATTGCGATGGCTAGTGGTTGGTGCTGACGCAATGTGATTTCTGCCCAGTGCTCTGAATGTCAAAGGGAAGTAATTCATCTAAGCGCGGGTAAACGGCGGAAGTAACTATGACTCTCTTACACGGTCGAGTGCTTATACAAATTAGAGACAAGACATATTAGTTAAAGGCGTTCTATTGGCTTAAATATTTGCTAAAGTGCATATATTTGGAAGTCTCTGTTTGTATAAGTCTCGTCCTACTGGTCTAACCTCTACGTTGTGTGTAAGACTAGTAACTCACAGTTCTTTTTAGAACTGTCTTTTTGTGGGTGAAGCTAATAGACCAGTGCCATAGCATTGTTGGCCAAAAAAATTATACACTGTAATACGTCTTCACTTGGAGCTTAGGCCAACCAAAGACAACAGGCCATCTACGGTGAACGTGGTGAGGACTGTGGGAAGACCTGCCGTACGTTGAGTGCGCTCCTGAGTCACCGAAGGTGGAAACATGGAAGCGGTGATTCAGTAGAGCGCACTGCAATAAATGTTTGGGAAGGATTTGTTTGCTCGGATTGTGGCAATGCCTTCGCAAGCGAGAGGAGTCTAAATGTGCATCGTAGTTCAGCACACCCAGAAGAATACCATGCCTCAAGGCAACCTGTAGGCATGGTTAAGGCAGATGGAGTCACGAAGAATTGGTGTTGGTAGGTAGGGCAGAGTTGGAGATCCGCCAAAATAAACCCAAAGTGGCATTGGTTCGTGAACTCCACTTATGCTTTCCTGATCGCTCTTTTGAAGCCATCAAGTTGACGCGTACAAAAAATCCACGTTACTTGGAGATTTTGGCATCGCTTGAATTGGAGGGGAGTGATATGATAGAAAGCATTAGAGTGGATTCAACGGATGTTCAACCTCAGCTGGAGGATGGTGGTAACATCAACGCTACTGATGATGGTTGGGTAACACCTCTTCTTTGTGCTATCAAACTGGAACATCTCAGTGTTGATAATCTGGAATGGGTGGTTGCTGGTTGCCCTTACCAGATAATTCGGAATAAAATTGAGAGTCTGTTTGCGTCGTGGGTGGCTCATTTGGCTGATAAGGGAGGAAAACTGTATCCCCAACCCAGTCTAATTGTGTCCACCCTCAGTGGATTTTAGATCAGCGCCGACGTATACGTGTGCAATACAGTTCTATACAGATCTGTACGCCGAAAACCATCTGCGGCTGTGCACAAGGTGTTGGATGGTATATGGAGAAATCCTGAACCATTATCCATACCTTCTGTTAATGAGTTCCGAAGAGCCTGGCAGCCTATCTTTGAGACACCATCTATCGAAGATACACGACATACCGATTGCATTGGAGGGGTGCAATGGTCACTTGTTTTTCAGGTAACACCTGATGAGATCTTGAAGGTGTTATCGGCGGGTGCTCACCCCACCAGCAGTTAAGGATACTAAAACAATTTCTGTTACCCAGGTATCTGCACGAACTCGTGTTGGCACCAGTAGGCGATTGCTGGTTAAAATGGCTCAATACCAGCGTTAGAGCCAATGCACGCCAATGCTTGAAATTGCCAGGTGACACTCCAGTGGCTTTCTTTTATGGGGGTATTGCAGATGGTGGCCTCGCAATCTCTTCATTACGTTATGCCATCCCTGTAACGAAGAGGAGGCGACTTGAAAACGTCCTCTCGGCTGCTGATCCCATTTCACAAGCCCTGATTGGCTCATCTTTTCTTCAAAACTGATGAGTCAAACCGCCAATACCACTCTCACTGGGCACTTGGTGACGGACAAGCAGTCCTTGCTTAATGCTTGGGCTGCTGGTTTTCACACCAAGGTGGATGGGAGAGGTTTGTCGGAGGCACGGGCATGCCCGCAGGGAAGTCGCTGGGTAAGTAGTCCCCCCTGGAATATTTCTTGTGCTAACATCATCACTGTGATCAAGGCTAGAGATGGGCTCCTCTCAAGTAAGTCACGCAATTTGCGTGGCAGAGCTGGGGGAGATAGGCTTTGTGATACATGCATGCGCCGGAGACGACTCATCACATCATTCAAGTATGTGCGAGAACCAGCTGTCCTAGGATTCGTAGGAATGATAGGGTTGTTCACTTCATTTCGGCTGCGGCTGAGCGAGCTGGCTTCTCTGTCATGGTCGAGCCTAGGATTATTGGGCGTACTCTGGGCGTGCGGAAGCCTGACCTTGTCCTTTGAAATAAGGAAAGGGCTCTCATTGCTGACATCACGGTCACTTTCGACCAGGTCGGGGGAGTTAAAGCACATCGTGATAAGGTCGCCTATTATGACCAGCCGGAGATTAGGGAATGGGTGCACAAGGCAACTGGGGTACATTTCCTTTTCTGTGGTTGCCGCCAATTGGCGGGTATACTGTCACCTCTCAGTGCAGACTTTTGAAGTCTGTTCTGGAATTGTCCAGTTCGGGTATTTCACTTCTTTCCTTGGGAATTTGTGAGGAAACATCTGGGATACACAGGTTTTCACACAATTCCCCACTGAGAAAAAGGGATTGGTAGTAGAGCGGCATCGAAGGTAAACTTATTGTGTCGTCCGGCAAAACCGGCCTAATGCTTTAGCTTTTTTAATTAGGTTGTTAGAATTTAGGATAGGTTTATTTGCTTATTATTTTGCGGTCGTGCCTTTTTGGTTTTGCTCTTCTCCTGCTTGTTTTGTGGGTCGGCTTGTGGGGAGAGATGACTAGGTTGAATGTATGCTTTTTTTCAATTCTTATGATTTTTTGGCATTTGGGCGATCCAAGATCTGAACTAAAATGGTAGATGGTTAAAGGAGGCGGGGTTGGTGTACCCGACCTCGCCACTCAGGGTTTGATATTTCATCTATCACCACTGAGTGTAGACTCACTGAAAACTACATCTTTAAAGGAGGCGGGAAAATAGCTGCCCTCGCCAATTATATGGTAGCAGGCGCAAGGTTATGGATCGGTGTGCACAAATGGTAGTGGCAGCCTCGTGCAAAAGTCAATGGAATTGAAAGAGTAAATCATCATTGGATTATCCTACCATCTATTTAGAATGTAGAAGGAAAACGCAGAGTAATAGACCCATAAAGACCAACCAACGTTTTCCTTTAAAACCAGCCTCCCATTAATTGGAAACTCAAATGAATATTGATATTGACATCTACCGTAAAGCTAAGGATCGCAAAGTTGGGATGTAATTACTTAAGTTAAAGTGAATAAATAGCCAAATGCCTCGTCATCTAATTAGTGACGCGCATGAATGGATTAACGAGATTCCCGCTGTACCTACCTATCTACTATCTAGCGAAACCACAGCCAAGGGAACGGGCTTGGCAACAACAGCGGGAAAAGAAGACCCTGTTGAGCTTGACTCTAGTCTGAGTCTGTGAAAGAACATGAGAGGTGTAGAATAAGTTGGAGGAGCAATCCGTCGGTGAAATACCACTACTCTTATCGTTTTTTTACTTATTCGGTGAAGCGGAGCTGGACATCAAGTCCACTTTTTGGAATAAAGATCGCTCTTCTACCGGTCGATCCGAGCCGAAGACACTGTCAGGTTGGGAGTTTGGCTGTGGCGGCACGACTGTCAAATGATAAAGCAGGTGTCCTTAGGTGAGCTCAATGAGAACGGAAATCTCATGTAGAATAAAAGGGTAAAAGCTCACTTGATTTTGATTTTCAGTATGAATACAAACTGTGAAAGCATGGCCTATCGATCCCTTAGTCTTTATGAGTTTTAAGATAGGGTGTCAGAAAAGTTACCACAGGGATAGCTGGCTTGTGGCAGCCAAGCGTTCATAGCGACGTTGCTTTTTGATCCTTCGATGTTGGCTCTTCTTATCATTGCGAGGCATAATTCGCCAAGGTTGGATTGTTCACCCGCCAATAGGGAACGTGAGCTGGGCTTAGACCGTCGTGAGACAGGTTAGTTTTACCCTACTGTTGAAGTGTTGTTGCAATAGTAATTCTGCTCAGTACGAGAGGAACAGCAGATTCAGACAATTGGCTCATGCACTTGCCTGAAAAGACAATGGTGCGAAGCTATCATCTGTTGGATTATGATTGAACGCATCTAAATCAGAATCCGTGCTAGAACGCAACGATTCCTTTCTCTGGACGGCTTAAGCGAACTAGAATAGAGATGCTTGTCATCTCCAGCGTCACAATGTGCCTACGGTGCGGACTATGCACCAAAGCACTGCATTGATAAAGTCTAAATTTTCTAAAGCTAAATCCTTTGTAGACGACTTAAATAAAGAACGGGGTATTGTAAGCAGTAGAGTAGCCTTGTACTACGACCTGCTGAGTTTAAGCCCTTGTTCTAAGATTTGTTAGTTTTTTCTAAATTGTTGAACATCCTTGTTTGCATGTTGATTGGGAATGATAGTTGGCCTTTTTAATAACAGGTATATCTTGTGTTGTTTACCTACTAAGTCCTCAAAGTGTTGGGGAAAGGGAACTGTGTTATCTTCCAAGTATAATGTGGCCATGAGAGCACCTGCTGAAAAATGAAGTGTTATGTAGTTGCCACAAATCAACATGCCTTTTGTAACCAGGACACATGTTTGACAATGATAAAATCTTCAAAATAAATCACATTATTATGTGTATGACATGTGTAAACATACATAAAAGGTAAACAACAATGTACTTCGTTGTTATCCTCGTAGTGCAAGTGTGACTCCTGAACTTGGAACACAGGATGTATGGTTATACATTGTATGGACTGTATTGTACAGTCAGCAGACTGCTCAAAACTAAAAGACAAGCTTTTCATAATGCAAAAGTGGTAAACGCCATATTATGAGAGCCTGCACGTGCACAGTGTGATGATATGTACATCAACGTTGTGTTAAACAGTGATAGAACCTTCTCATAAGAAAGATGTTTGAGTGCAATTGCTGCATTCTGAATGATTTATGCAACCAGCTAACATCCTTACCTGATCAAATAATATTACGTTTAAAACTCGTAATTTTAGTTTTTTCATGTTAGAAAAAATCTATATGTCATGGTTAACCACAAAGACACCTCTCTGAGAGGGGGAAAATGAGTCACGTTGACCCTCAGAAGGCCTCTCTGAGAGGGGGAAAATGAGTCAGGGTGACCATCAGAAGGCCTCTCTGAGAGGGAATAATGAGTCACGGAGACTATCAGAAGGCCTCTCTGAGAATGAATTGATGAATTGGAGCTACAATTTTGTGCTATCTACGCATTTGCACACTTGTGAAGCCCGTACTGCACATATCTGAAACTCAAAACCAAAATTTTTTTTTATTGTGTAACTATATACTTTGCATGTTGGTAGTGGAAAAGAGTGGAATTTCGTATTTCTTGATAGCTCAAAAGCCCCCTGGTTGTCTTCATAGATGATGGTCGGCTTTCTTTGCGTTATTGAGATACTATCCAATAGTTTTCTAATAAAGACTACTTCTTTACAGACAAATACTCAACTTTTGTTGTTGATTTTACAACACACGAATGTCTTTTGCTGCACTAACTCACAGTATTCCAATTAATTTGATATACATACCCTGTAGTAGTTGACTTGTCACTATAGCTACAGCGCAGAGATCATCTGTATATCCTGAAAATATTGCTTCATTTCCATTTGTTGTAAAATGTAAACTGGCTATGCTATATCGCAATCGAAATGGCTGGTGGTAGCGCGTGGTATTAGTTCATTAGCTGAACGACTTGCGATAGGATACATACTATATTTTGCTTTGAGACGTCGTATTGGTGTTCGCATTGCCTGAGCAATCGTCGCTATTTTTGGTCTATGCTCCTCATGCAATATCAGCCGCTTATGACACTGTCCATAACTTGGACGCATCTTTTGGTGGGATGTTTGGAGTGTTTAGTCTATAGCTATGGGGTTTATTTAAGTATACATGAAGCCAAAGCCATAACAAAGCTATACTTTCAAATATGCATGATGCTTTGGAGGAAAAAACTCAAGCAATAGCCTTATACATAATATTAATCCTAACCTGGTTTTTATATAAACATAAAAAAAATGTGACTTTGATGAGATTCCAACTCACATCTAGTCCATCTTTTAAAAGCCGCCATCAGATCATCGTCCTAGGAGATATTGCTTACATTTTCCGGTGTTGAAAAACCAGAAGCAAATATGAGTATGTCGATTATGAAGGACCGAAAGAAACATAAATTAGCGAGTTTGACCTAGTGTGTGACAAAGCACCATATGGTTGGTTGGCAAAGTCGATGATTTGCATTGGCAGAGCTGTCGTCAACCTTCTCCTGCGTATGCTCTGTGACCATTACGATCGTCTTTCATTGTTGTATCCTAGTGTACTTGTAGTGGTGGTTGTTGGTTTTGCATCGGCATGCTCTACTTAATTTTTGCAAGTAGATTTTTGGAGCCTTTGCCGTATACATTTATTGATACAGGTGAAGTAAACTCCACAACACGGCCAAAGATGTTCAAAATATTCACGAAAGAGTTGATGATATGCAACAATCAATTGCAACATCAATTACCTCACCATTAGTTTTTTGCCTTCTTGCTGGTCATATGAATTGTATCTTTGATGGTTCATGCGTCCAAGGGTTGGTAGATAACTATTTTGTTGTGGTGATGATTCCTCTTTCATTACTGCAGTGGAAAAATTCTAACATTAGGCAAAGATGGATTCTTTGATTTTTTTTGCCCATGACCATGGGGCTGTTAGGATTTACGTATACATGACCGATACAATTCTTGACATCTGGCAATGTGACAGTCCTTTTAATTTAATCAATTCAGCCAGCCGCAAAGACAAATACAATTCTTATATTCACATACCTAAACATGAAAGCATAAATTCTCGTGCTATATGCTGTTCATTATCACCAAATGACAAATATTAGCTGTTTATTCATACTATTATACCATTAGAGATAAGTATCATTTTAAGGTGTACACTTTTCTAAAAAACAAACTTACAAGAAAACATGTTACATTTCATAACAATATGCTCAAGAAAGTTGAATTCATTTCAAGTATAGGCTTTTCCTCTGACAGTGAAATCTTAGCAGTTGGTTGCAAATTGTTGGATGGTTCTGGAAAAGTGTATCATTTATCTATGGTAAAACAACAAACGATTGCTGAACTTGAATGTGATGTTTATCCGTCAGGTCCTATGTGGATAGTATTCAACCCATCATTAACAAACCAAGTTGCCACTGTTCCATGTGATGGTTTCATACAATTGTGGAGCACTCTATCATTCAATGATGGCATTAATATACATTCTAGCTCTGACCAAAATAGTCTTGTTATGAGCGATGTTGCTGGATTACATGTCAATTCACAACCAAAATTTTCATCAGATGGAAATATGCTTGCTATGATGATATCGATGGTCGAGTTGTTATACTTGGCATTTTTACTGTTGAAGTACTCTGGACCGTAATGCTATCGCATTTTCAACATTGTACAAACATAAGATCGTCAGTTGGAAACCTTTGTCGACCAGCTGCATGCACGTAATCAATCAATGCCTACAGTAGCAGAAAAAAACCGGCTTTTGGAAAGTTTGCTAAGTATTGTAAAACTCATCAGGTAGGTAATAAAAGGTACACAGAAGGAAAAAAATTAGCAAGAAGTTTGAGACTCGATGTTGCGATTAACGTTCTAGTTAAGCCTCTGCTTCCGTGTTTTATTGAATGATCCATTGCATTCGTTAAAAGATCAAGAGCCAATGCTTTTGGTTATTAATGCATTACATGAAAGTCAAGTTGATGGCAAAAGTGAATTATTGGAATTGATTGCAGAAGAATTTGGCCGATTACCTAAATGGATTAAAATTTTTATCACCAGTTGCATGGACGTACGAGTCTCCTCTTGTTTGGGAGGGCACTACACTTTGCGCGCGTGTTAGTCTCTTGAACGACCCCACGACCACATTGCGACTATCAACATGGCTTCTAGTCATCAAGCTAAGTTACTAGCACATGTTTGCATTTCGTACGAGTTGTAAGAGATTGAAAACGGGGAAAATGAATAAAATGAAAAGGCAATGTTGGCTTCTTCAGTTACACAGGCAAAGGGAGCACAAGGAGATTTTCTGCACTTTTTCAAGAAGTAAGAACCGATGAAGAGCAGTTCAATCTGTATTTTGCATGAGCCCTCAAATATTTGTCAAATTGTTGTCTCATTTATATAATTTTGTCTCCAAGATCAAATAAAACACAAAAATTACAAAAATAATTTATAAGGGCTTTTTCGTAACCAGCTATATTTGTTCACGTATTTTGAGGAATTTGAGATATAAAATAACCAATCACTTGCCAGTGACTGAAGCGACCAAGGTCAAAAGTTCAACAAGCGAAATTTCTAAAGTGACTACTCACGCGACTAAGGGGCTGATTACATGAGACCGGCGAACCTGTAAATCGTATTGTCAGCAGATCAATCTTCCAGAGAAATTTCACAATATTCTGATGTATAACTACGCAAAACATTTAAAATTACAATAACGAATTTGGCTTTTATGAATTTCAGCGGGAATGATTTGTAGCGCTTAACAAACAGTTGTAATTTTACGCTCAAAATTTTGCCTTTTTCAATGCCTTGAAGTCATTTCACGCTTCAATGAATCCCGGCTAGCCGGGATCATTTAAACATCCTCATAAACTACTAGTGAGCATGCAATTTGGTAGTTTAAGTCGCGAGCGACCAAAGCAACTGTACACTGTGTTTTAGCTTATAGGTTTCATTGGCAACACTAAATTTTACATGTATTCCTGTTGTAATTGTTCTGCGTGCGAAAAAAATCTATAGCGCTATGAAGTGTCAAACGCTATGAAATATGTACAAAAACAGAAACTTTTTGCCGAAATAATCCCTTTACAAAATTTTTCATCTGAGCATTATTTCACTTTTGCGATATTTACGCTTCTCGAATATAGCCTTTACCATCATCTTTTGCTGAAATAATGGTAGAACTAATCTTCAATATTGGATGATGAAACTTTAGAACAAATGTCCAGGAAGTTACTTCTTCATTTCCCAATTTCAAGTATGGAAATCCAAAACCCTTTTCAATTTGCTAAGATATTGCTTGTTGGAAGTACAGTATGTGGTAAATCATCAACAATAAATCATTTGATGGATACTCGAGATGAATTTCCTTTGCTGAGACAAGTAATTATGAATCATCAACGAAAAAAACATCTGAGTATATCATTACTTTTCACAAACCAAGGTATGAAGTGAGCGATTAAGTTTTGAGTGTTATTGACACACCTGGCTTCAACGATGGTGATGGCGTTAAACAAGATGTGTGCAATTTTGTATCTGTTGTAAAATACTTTGAAACACATCCCAAATTTTCTTCTGAAAAAAAGATTTATCCAAATGTTGTTTTATACAGCTGATTGCAAAATTGGACAAATTTTTAACAGAGCATATTAGTTATAAAAGTTAAAGGTCTCATCCATTATTCCAGTCAAAAACGAAAATCAGGGAATTTCTTATTATTTAGAATAGTATCCTAAAATTCATTATGGAAGAGCTATACATCTCCAAAAACTCTTTGCCAGACTTTTCTCCTTTGGGCCAAGTAAAAATTGTTTTTAAGTCATACACAAACTTTATTATGACATGTGAGTCAGTACTTTCTGGTTTGCATTAATGGTGTATGGTGATTTAAGAACATTTTATTATTATCTTTAGATTTTGCACTGTAAGTCGTCCCATGCAATAAAATATTTTTATCATTCTTATACATGAAAAGTCATGAAGGAGAAGATTTCGTCTCATTATTGTTACGCGTCATGAAGTCTATTTTTAGATTTGACCAATCCTGTCCTCTTCCGACAAGTAGTCAGCCAAAATGTATTATGTCTTTTAGCTTTTTAACAGTTCTTTTAGAATTGATGATTTACTGTTCTCGTTTAAAAACTTCATTTAGAAATTATTACGTCATTATTTTGTCAATTCCCTCGATATTTCTTATCTTCAAAACAATTTTAAAGTGAAATATTCTACAACAGAAGTAAATTATTTGATCGGAGCATCATGAACAATAGTAAAGAATTCTGACATATTGAGCAATAGAACAGTTCTAAAGAGATGAATATGGCGATCTTTTAAAGTTTAAATAGCGTGACGAAATCTGTAGGCTATAATTATACCAACGTTGCTGGTTTCGTTTATTGCATTGAGATCGTAAATTGTTTTAAAATCAATATGAAAAGAAAGCTTCATACGTGCATAGTGTTACATGATAATACATAATCATGTAAATTATACTTATTGTTATATACTTAAATATATTAGTAGTTAACTAGTTAGTGATCTTTGTAAAATGCCTTACTCATACATGCATGTGTATGATAACCACAATAACAGGAAAAGCTTACGTATAGGACGTGGTCAACCTAATGACCACAGACAACGTACAGGACACATGGTTAATCAACTGACCACAGGTTACGCACAAGCGGTTAATCGTACGTCATTGTTCAATCACATATAAGCCGAGAATCGAAAGCTGTAGCTATGTTGGTGCTTAGTAGAAGTCCACATCAGAAGAAAGCCTCATGTAAAAGAAAACGAACTATTTACGAAGATAACCAAAGAATCCAGATATATATCCAATCCATCGACGAAAGAGTCCCTGAAAGTCTGAAAGCAGTTGTCTTAGATAAGTTTGAACATTTACACATTTATATTATAACGATTATATCAAAATTATTGGTATATTAAATAAATATCTTAAGAATTGACAAAAAACTTCTCCACATGGTTTTACTCCTTTTGTTACGAGCAATTGAACCAAAAGCGGCCTTTTTATTATTAGTCGGGACGCTTGTAACAAAATTGGGGCCCACCGGGAACGAACTCTTTCAAGTTATTCAATTGAGCAGAAGTCAAAACGAAAAGAAAATAGAATCCAAAACAAATCACGATCATTTCAACAACAATTATTAAAGTAAACTTGTGGACCAGTTGTTTCAACATGTCTGCATTTACACCAGAAGAGTTTATGGTGGAACCAACATATGATAATATTTTGAAATTAAGAAAAGATGATTTAAAAGCTTTAGGGAAATATCTTAAGGTCGAATTAAAAAGTTCAATGTCTAAACGCGAAATACAGCATGTAATTTTAAAAAGATTATGCAACGATAAACTCGTTGATGAAACAGTTTTAGAAAACCTAAGTATTTTCATGCAAAATACAAGAGGTGAAGTAGATAGCATTGCACAAACAGATGTTAGTCAGGATGAGTCGTACGAAAGACAATGGCAAAGAGAGGAAGAAGAAATAAGGTGGAGAATAGAACGCGAAAGACTTAAATGGGAGCGTGAATGTGCACGCGAAGAGAGAGCGTTTAAGTTAAGAGAACAGGAGATAGAAGTAGAAAAACTAAAACTTCAAGCCACAAATACACATGCCGAACATTCTAGAACAAATTTTGACATAACCAAGCATGTGAGAATGGTTCCACCGTTCCCGGAATCGGAAGTAGACAAGTGCTTTTTGCATTTTGAAAAAGTCGCCGAAAATTTTAAATGGCCTAAAGAAAGTTGGACCATGCTTTTACAAAGCGTTTTGATAGGAAAAGCAAGAGAAATTTTTTCTCAAATGTCTGTAATTGATTCTGCGGATGATGACCTAGTAAAAGATGCGATCCTGAAGGGTTATGAGTTGGTCCCCGAAGCCTACAGACAAAAATTTCGTGCTATTACCAAAAATATATCTATAACTCACTTAGAATTTGCTGAACAAAAAGCTCAACTCTTCGATCGATGGTTAGCTTCGGAAAAAGTCCAAGATTTTAAAACTTTACTGCAGTTAATTTTATTGGAAGAATTCAAAAATTGTATCCACTCTGAAACACGAATTTTCCTTAACGAGCAAAATCCTAAGACACTTAGTGAAGCGGCCCGTCTTGCTGATAATTTTTCGCTTACTCATAAATTTGCAGTTAAAACTAACCCACATCCGTTTTCACAAAGAAACACTCAAAACACACTTGATGGAAAACAAACACACTCGTCACGATTTTCATCGCGGTTTCCGAACAATTACGCACAAGGCAGACATAACTTAGGCCCGAGTTCAAACGTCGCATTTTACATGCGCCGAATCAAATGCGAGAATTATGTGCATGTAAAATGCAACGTTTGAATCAATTAAATTCGACGGATTTTAATTTAATGCGACTTTAGTCGCATATTCGATTGAGTTAGTCGAATATTCGACGGAAATTCGATGTTGATTCAAACGTCGCATTTTACATGAGCCGAATTTAATGCATAATTTATTTTAAGATATTTCTAAGCAAAAATCAATTATTTCCATGCTAAATGCCATGCGCAAAGTTGTAAAACATGGCGGCGGCGAGATGGTAATGGCCCTTGTATTTCGTGCACAAGTTTAACAAAATACACTTGTTTAAAGTGCAAAAATTTATATGTACAAGGAAAGTTTCCTCGAGATACACGAAATGTTTTTGAATCAGAATAAATACTCCAAACTTTCTTCCACCAGCCGGAATTTCTATCTTGTCTTCGACATGATCGATAAGGAGGGCTACGTATGAAGGCTTTTTGACCAATTAACGGTAGAAAACATGGGAAATTTGCAGAAGCTGCCGTCTCGTTTCTAATAGTTTATTTGCTGTAACATGCATCAATATTCATCTTTTCCTATTAACACGAATCAGATTTGAAATGCATAAACTCAACATTTTTCTGTTCGCCATTTTAGGAAATTAGAACAAGAAAATGAATAAACTATGAAAAAGTGGAAGCATAACTATAATAAATGCGACTATTAAATTCGACGTCTGAATCAAACTACGCATAAAACTATTTTAGTCGACTAAAACTCAGATTTGATTCGGCGCATGTAAAATGCGACGTTTGAACCGGGCCTTACAAGGCAACGGAAGTCAAACAAAACAAAATTTCCAAAGCATGCAATACCAAGGAAAGCAATATTCACCCGGTAATTCCCCATTTCGACAAGTAATTTGCGATTATTGCAAACGAAAAGGACACACAAAATCTGAATGTTATTTGTTGAAATCGAACAGACCACCAAGACCGACGGGAATTCTTTCAAGATCTGACCAAAATATAAACAATAAAAATAAATCTGTACACAAAATCACTCGTAAAAATGCACAGGAGAATCCGAACAAAGCATTACGCATGAAACACTACACCATAATATCACAACAACCAAGCACAAAGATTTCAGTGACAGTGATGGAAACTTTTAAACCTTTTATTCATGATGGTAATGTCACAATCAACTCCAACCGTCAACCAGTTTATGTTCCAATTAAAATACCCGAGATACAGGAGCTTCACAATCAGTAATATTGGGCAATACTTTGCCATTTTCCGAACAGTCATACTCAGGAAAGAATGTGTTAATTCGTGGCATAAGTTCCACTGAATACGAATCAATCCCCTACACAATATTAAATTGCAATCTGATCTTATAAAAGGTGATGTTGTGATAGGTGTTATCAACACTATGATGCTGCCTAGTAATAGATGGAATTCATCTATTACTAGGCAACGATTTGGCAGGAGAGAAGGTACAAGCAGGTCCCGTTTTAAGCAACAAACCAGTTTTCACACAACAATCCAACCTCACTGAGCAAGTAATCCCGGATTTATATCCTTCATGTGCAATAACAAGAGCTTTACAAAACGACAAGACGAAAGTCTCAAAACCACGGAAAATAATGACATGCAGATAGAAAACACGTTTCTTCACGATATTTTGAAAACGGAAAACCTTTAAAAATTAGCTTTATAGAGCAAGGCAGTATATCTAAGTCAGATCTTATCGAGACAACAAAATGACCCCAACATTTCAACACTTTATCACAAGGCTTCGGAAGAAGCAGATGTCAAAAGCGATCCCGTTTGTTATTATATTAGGAATGGTGTATTAATGAGGAAATGGCGACCACCACACACTTCGGTAAACGATGAATGGGCGTATCGATATCAGATAGTTGCACCTCAAGCATATCATCATGATATTCTTAGTCTAGCGCATGAAACCCCACTTTCAGGACATTTAGGGATTAATAAGACTTATAATAAAATCATTACACATTTTTATTGGCCAGGACTAAGGAAGGATGTTGCAGAGTTTTGTAAGACTTGCCATGTCTGTCAAGTAGTGGGTAAACCAAATCAAACTAATCCAAAAGCACCTCTACAGCCAATTCCAGCGTTTGAAGAACCGTTTAATCGAGTTCTCATTGATTGCAGGACCACTACCAAAACCAAAAGGGAAACGAATATCTATTAACTATTATGTGCGCTAACTGACTTCCAAAGTGACTCCTTTGCGAAATATTCGAGCTAAAACTATTGTACAAGCTTTGACCAAATTTTTTACGCTTGTTGGACTTCCAAAATCAATTCAGTCAGATCAAGGCTCAAATTTCATGTCTGGCTTATTCCAACAAGTTATGCATGAATTAAATATAACGCAATTCAAATCTAGTGCCTATCATCCGGAAACACAAGGAGCGTTAGAACGTTTTCATCAAACACTTAAAAATATGATTTGCATGTATTGTCAAGATAAAGAAAAGATTGGGATGAAGGTGTTCATTCTGTTTGCGGCAGGTGATTCTGTCCAAGAATCGTTAGGTTTCACCCCATTTGAACTTGTTTTTGGACACACGGTTAGAGGACCACTCAAACTTCAAGGAGAAACTCTTAACTGAGGAAAATAATCCAACGAATTTATTAACTTATGTTTCAGATTTCAGAAATAAGTTGACCACTTATGAAATTGCTCGAACAAACCTTGAATCAGCTCAAAATGTATGAAAGGAAAATACGATAAAAATTCAATTACGCGGAATTTCAAGGTTGGCGACAAAGTACTTGCGTTACTGAAAATACCAGGAACACCTCTTCAGGCTAGATATTATGGTCCGTATGTTATTGAGAAGAAAGTGAGTGATTTGAATTAAGTCATCATAACTGCAGATAGGCGTAAGAAAATCAACTATGCCATGTAACATATGTTAAAGCCTTATTTCGATAGAAAAAGAAAAGAAAGAGAATGGAAGTGTAGTGAGTAATGTATCTGAGGAAGAACTTTCAACTTTAACTGACACTGAAAGCTAAGCAACTCTGAAATCTTGAAGAATATTCCTTCCAAACTCACCCATCTTAATCCAACACAGAAAGCTGATATAGAAAATCTCCTCAACCAACATCTCGAGTTATTTCCTGATGTGCCCTCCGAGTCACCTTATTGTACATGATGTGGATGTAGCGATGCATTACCTATAAAACAACACCCATACCGTCTTAATCCTACAAAGAAAAATACCTCAATAAAGAAATCGACTATCTACTCGAGCACGATTTAATTGAACCCAGCCACAGCAGTTGGTGTTCACCGTGTATTTTGGTTCCCAAACCTGATGGCACTTATAGAATGTGCACGGATTATAGAAAAGTAAACACTGCTACTAAAACTGATACCTTTCCCATTCCACGTATGGATGATTGTGTTGACAAAATTGGTAATGCAAAGTTTGTTTCCCAATTCGATCTTCTAAAAGGATTTTGGCAGATACGATAGAGTGACAGAGCAAAGAAATATCTGCATTCGTTACACCCAGGGACTTTTCAGTATAAAGTCATGCCATTTGGTATGAAAAACTCTCTAGCGATATTCCAACGTTAGATTAATCACATCATAATGGACATCAAAGGATGTGAAGCGTATATTGATGATGTAATCATCTATAGTGATACATGGGAAGAACATCTGAAAATAATGCGGCTGTTTTTTCGAAGGTTATGTGAGGCTCGTCTCACCATCAATCTTGCGAAAAGCGAATTTGGATGTGGTCACGTGACATATCTTGGACATGTAGTCGGACAAAGTCAAGTAAAACCAGTCATTGCTAAGGTCGAAGCGATCTCCAAATTTCCTCAGCCTACTTCAAAGAAACACTTAATGCGTTTTCTCGGTATGGCTGGATATTATAGAAAATTTTGCCCAAACATTTCAACAACAAACGGACCGTTGACCAATTTGCTACGGAAAAATGTCAATTTTACTTGGACAACCTCCTGCCAGAACGCTTTTGACCAACTAAAAGCCCTATTACAACATTCCCCGGTTTTGTCCGCTCCAGATTTTCAACGCCCCTTCAAACTTGCTGTCGATGCAAGTGATGTTGCAGCAGGAGCAGTTTTGTTACAGGAAGACAATGATGGTGTCGATCACCGGGTATGTTATTTTTCAAGAAAATTTAATACTCATCAACAAAATTACTCCAAAATTACTCAAAATTACATCAACAAAATTACTCATCAACTATTGAAAGGAATGTTTAGCTCTAGTCTTGGCCCTACAACACTTTGATGTCTATGTTTCTTCATGTGGAAATCCTCTCGAAGTTTTTAGTGATCACAACCTTCTCGTTTTCATCAGTAAAATGAAGAACAAGAAACAACGTTTGCTCCGTTGGAGTCTATTATTATCTGAAGTTAACCTTGTTATCAAACACCTTAAAGTTAGAGACAACCTTATCGCTGATTGTCTCTCACGACCTTAGAACATTATTATCTTAAAGAAGGCTTTTCAATCTTTCTTTTTTTTTAAGGGGAAGGGTGTTACATGATAATACATAATCAGGTAAATTATACTTATTATTGTTATATACTTAAATATATTATTAGTTAACTAGTTAGTGATCTTTGTAAAATGCCTTACTCATACATGCAGCATGTGTATGATAACCACAATAACAGGAAAAGCTTACGTATAGGACGTGGTCAACCTACTGACCACAGACAACGTACAGGATACATGGTTAATCAACTGACCACAGGTTACGCACAAGCGGTTAATCGTACGTCATTGTTCAATCACATATAAGCCGAGAATCGAAAGCTGTAGCTATGTTGGTGCTTAGTAGAAGTCCACATCAGAAGAAAGCCTCATGTAAAAGAAAACGAACTATTTACGAAGATAACCAAAGAATCCAGATATATATCCAATCCATCAACGAAAGAGTCACTGAAAGTCTGAAAGCAGTTGTCTTAGACAAGTTTGAACATTTACACATTTATATTATAACGATTATATCAAAATTATTAGTATATTAAATAAATATCTTAAGAATTGACAAAAACTTCTCCACAAGGTTTTACTCCTTTTGTTACGAGCAATTGAACCAAAAGCGGCCATTTTATTATTAGTCGGGACGTTCGTAACAATAGAGTGAGTTAATAATCCTTGATGAATCGGTTTGGAAGAGAAAAGTTTCTGTTTCTTAGATTGTCGATACTTTATCTTTGATGCCATACGTATTAAAGCTGTTTTGGATATAAAGACGAGATGTTGAAATATTCAAGAAGCAATTTAAATGTTCGGTTGTGCAATCCCTTGACGGCTGCACGCAATTAAAAGTTTTTGCATAACACTGATTCCCCTTTTTAGCAATTTTATTTAATATCCACTATATTTTTTTGGATTCTACCAGATCATTGTTATACGTATTGAATTTTGTACGTAACTTACCTCACCTCACTATGCAAAGGAAACTTCATTTAAGATTTGTGCGTAATTGTTTGTACTAAACACTTGACAACCTTTTACATTGAATACAGACTGAGCATATATGAGGGCGCCTGTCCAAGATGGAATGGTATTTTTTACAATAACTGTAAAAATAATATGAAATAAATAACTCTTCTTTGAATATAATTAAATTATATGACTCGCTTATAAATGCGCAGTTTCATATATTTTTCATTTCATGCCGAAAAGTGAACTTATTTTAAGTCAACTGTTTGAGGTGGACGTGTTTGTTTTATCAAAGGAAATTTTCTTTGAGCACTAAAATTTGTGCAATTTATAAGAAAAAAGCTTACTCAGTTTAGTTTACTATTTCCTTTACATTGTGACTAAACAACAGTGCACTTTGTTGAACTTGACTAAGCAATCTTAATATGTATATTGATGTGCGAAAAAGAATATTTAGTACAGGCAAGCAACATTTGAAAATAATAGTTGCAAAACATAGATTAAAAATTCATGTTTGTCCCAACAAATTGGAAACAAAGCAATAACCTTACAAAGAAAATGATGGTATATATATACCATTGTGAAGATAAGTAAAATATAGCCAAAACAACCCACAAGAACAAAGCCGTCAATGGCCTACAATTCAACACAAGCAGAACGCAAGCAACTAACAAAATAAAGGAAAAAACGGCATCCATTACATTAAGGCTGCGTTTCAACCATACCCGATTTGCTTAAAGGTTTAACTGTTCGGAATAGAAGCTTACAAAGCTGATGTATTTAGTCTATTTGATTGTGTTCCTGACGTTGAACAATTTCACTGCCTTTAAATACAAAGAATATTCAACCTGCTGCGATAGGAATCCGGAATAGTGTAAAAGAGGCCTAAACATTAGTGATACAAGACCGTTTTTATACAAGAATCATAAAGCCTTGTAAATATAGCATATTGTAAAACAAATATTTTGATATATAAATCACAGTACAAAGATAACTGAAGGCTTACAAAATAAGACTACTTAACAACATAACTAAACCCAAATTAAACAACAAATCACGTAAATAGCAATAAAACCTGAAAACTCATTCCAGCGATACTTACAAAATCAAAGCTAAGACAGATATAAGACATATACAATCCAAAGAAAACAATTGAATGCTGACGAAGGAAGACACGAATATGCAAGGAATAATCATGCAGTAGTACAAGAAATATAGGAAAGCTGAGAAGAAACTAACTAACACAGAGAACATCACTGAAAACTGAAACGAATATCGAATGATCGTTGCTTTACAAACTATAATAATTTAATTATTATTCAAAAATACGTGAAGTAAAGAAATGCATGCATAAACCACAAAGTAAGATTAAAGTACAAGGACACGAGGACCATTGCCTTTGTATATTTGGACTGTAATTAAAAATTGAAGCCAGAAAGGAATCATCTTGTGCTTTCTTTAATGATAACTATTGTATGCAAAATCTGAACTTAAGCTTATTTGCTAAAGCATCACATGCCATAATCTCAGTTGTCGGGTAAAAAACTTTCATCAAAAGAGCTTCTAAGAAAGAATGACAAAGCACTTATATTACAATTAAAGGAAGAATGGTTGAAGTGGAAAATACTCATTTGCAATTATGTGTATGTAAATCCTTACTTTCCCATCGACAGATTCATAATCCATGCACACAGATTATAATTGAAAAGAATGCAACTATTGAATAGAGATTACAGCGGTCAAACTCTTTTCCCAGCATTTTTAGTTTTTGTCTTGATATTTCCTTTTGAAAGCAAGTCTCTCAAATTAAGAAAGATACACGAATCGCTAAGGAGTGAAATAGTTTTCTTGTGCTTGTTATTCGGACAGCGTTTTAATAATTTGAAATTGCATAGTTTACGCAATACTTGTTTTTACTTCGTTTAATCTACATATTCTGAATAACTTTATTAAATATTCTTTTCATATTTTAAACAATAGCATATGCACACTTCTGATCTTTTCTTATGCAAATTGTTGTTTTTTCAGTTTGCAAAACGCACTTAAATGTATTATTACTTTTTATGTTTTTAATGAACAGATTCTGTATTCCTATTTATATTTTCAGTTTTACTTTAGTCATGCTTTAGGTCAGCATAAAGAAGAATAGTTTATCAACATTTTTGTGAATGTACTCTATGTGACAAATGTATTGTAAGTCCAATGACAATGGTTGCAAACAAAAAATACAGTTGGCTTCAATAAAAGGTATTCTAATTTAAAATAGGTTTGTCATTACCATGCAAACAATAACATTCGCACAGTATATAAGCATATGCATTATAGCTAACCAGTTGTTATTTAGTTTTGGTTTGAGTGTTTGAGGCTTTATGGCTTCATCCAGTTTCTTAGGCTAGACATTTTTCCATATTACTTGCTATGTGAAAGGTTTCCGTTATCTGATTTCGTGAAAATGCGTTTCTTGTGTGCTATATCAAAGACTTTGGTAGTTTAATTGAGGAAAGGCCTTCGTTGCTTCGGTGGCGAGAAGCTTTAGTGCTTTCATAGTTGAACTATATATGGTGCTTTTTAACGAGGCCTGCCTGTGCTTAGAACACGTTAAAGCTTTTAGTAATTAGTCATACTCTTAGTTTGTAAGTTATTTAGATTTCATGGTAATTTAGCTACCATGGTTGTTAAAGACTTAATTTTGTTAAAGCATTGTGGTTAGTTTTATTTCCAATGCTTCAACTTGTGTGTATTTCAGGCCTTTATTATCAAGGTTTAATTGCTGTTTCTTACGCGATGTCAAGGTATTTTAGTGCAATATTTGTGAAATAGTAGCAGTTTGTGCAAATGGTTTCTTAATCATATATATACATGGTATTACAGCTATATTACGTGGAGTGAATTTAGCTTCCTCGAATTGTGAACTTTGTATTCTTGACTTGCAAATAAGCCATGTTTGTGGTTTGGGACAAAAGAATATTTCCTCTATGTGTTAATAGTTGGCAGCAGATTGAGAGGCGAGCAACTTAATTTGTTAAATCTCAAGAAAATGGTTGCAAGTGAAGAATTTTTGGTTGAAGAGGTAGTTTGCTTGAATTGAAAAGTTGAAGAACGAATTTGAATATATTTACAGCTTGTAAGATTCAAATTATTTCATATCGTGGCTAAAAGAAAAGTCACTCGTCTTTAAAAACTTCTATTTTTGGCCAGGCAAAAAAACTGGCAGAAGGGCTAACCTTTGTGGAAGGGCACATTTGTGAAATATACTTAAAATTCTTTGATAGTGATAAATAGCAAAGAGATGCTATTTGCAATAAACAAGCACATGTTGGCAGTGTTCATCGATTACTCCCAACCTTAATAACTATCAAACTATGTAGCATCACTAATTTACAATTTGTTATGTATTGTATTTTTTAAAGTGCTTAATTTTTCTGTCACTTCTTTTTGAAAAGAATTTGGCAATTACATCTATTTTGGGCATATAAGCGTGTTGTTTCTCAATGTTGGCGAACATATTTAGATGAATTTCTTAAGTGTTTGACAGCCCCCAATTTTGCGACGACCATTTACGCTAAATGTTCGTTTGCACGGGTAAGATAAGAGTTTCAGTGGCACTGTGTAGTATAGCATAATTGAGCACCTTGTCTTCGCTGATGGCATAATATTAAATATCATATATAGAGTAGTTTCAGCTGTAACATAATTTGGTTAGTTTATATCAAGTGATGGATGCTAATAAGTACCAACATTTTCGTTCGATTTAAAGAGTTATTATCCAAGTCATTAATATTTGCAAATTAAATTACTACGATTACGTCATAAACATGACAACATAAAAGTTGGTGATGACGTTATAATAAAGTAATCTCTGCCTTGCGATATACATTACCATATTGTAGGAATATTTTACATATACTCCAAAATGAGCATTTCTTCATTAATTACTTTCATTTTAACTGATGAAACATATGACTTTACAAACATATGATGAAAAGTTCTCGTCTTGCACGAATAGTTTGAAAGCTATTACGTTTTTTCTTCCAATTCTCAACATTTAAAGAAACATGAATTTTCTTTGAAATCTTAGCATCATTGCAATGCTCTATCTTGCACTGAAAATTATAACAATCATAATTTGCATTGCAACAACAAACAAACAAACAGCGAATATATGACTAAAGTGTAGATCTTTTACATGTCAGCAAATTTTATAAAGTACCTATTACATAACAGCAAAGTTATTTACATAATAAAACGTTTTATTTCCAGAAGTAAAACTATTTATTAACTTTGTGCTAAAGTCGACAGTCCAATAAATTTAATGTTAATTTGTAGAGCTTGAAATCAATCAAATCGCATTGCTCTTGAAGCTTTTTCCTCAAAAATATATAACCTGATTTTGATTGACTGCGAAATATCTCATCAATTTTCCTGATACTGTTGCCATATGCTCCTTTGCTTGTTCTAAAAAGGGCATTTATTAAAGCATAAACAGAACAATTTTGCGTTCTTTAGATTTCATCGTAGAGCTTATCAAGTTTTTTGCGTATGGATTCAGATTTCACAATATTCAGCGAAACTCTTGCCACTGTTGCCAAATTATTGTCATATGGTTAGAATAGCGACTTTCGATTCGCTGGCAACACTTGACTGTTGCAAGCCATGCTAAATTTAGCAACAAAAAGATTGTTGACTGTTGCTTGAAAATCGTTTTTGCAGATCTACGAACTCCTTCCGAAACCTAAAAAGTTGTTCGGTATACAATCGCACAAACCTCGTAAAATAATTAACCTATGCGGGCTCTTCCCCATAGCTAACACAAAGAATATACAATTTACATGTACTTGGAGTCGCGTTCAATTTATTCTTTGTTTAAGTAACTACGAAGATTATTTTAAAGCAGAATATATATTTAAAATGGCAGAAACATGATTACTGCTTTCTGAGCTAAGCGTATATAATGCCTAAAAATGTCCTAAATATAAAATGTAACAAAGATTGATCAATCTTTCTTATATATATAAGAAAAGCTTACCTCCAAAATACTCTTTATAACACGCTCATAATATTCAAAAATTTCCTACGGCTCACAACCTAAACATGTTGTTAGAAAGAGCTCTTGTAACTCATTACTTATCACTTGGAATTGCAATCATCAAACATTTCAAACAAGGCACTATGGTTTTTTTACTGTTCCAAGAATTGTTCAGACATTCTGCCATGTTCGTCAGATTACCTATAAAACACAGGTTAAACCTCTGATGTATCTAAATTACCCCAATATAATTACAGATGACTTTAGATTAAATATACAATTGTAAGTTCTTTGAAAGAAGTCTATTATCAGTAAAAGTTCAATTAATAGAAATTCAAAACAAACAGTGCTTTTCTAAAATATATTAATTTAAAATCGAGAAGGTACAATTTCTTTTAAAGAATACGGAATCAGCTATTGAATCAAGATTATTTAGAATTAGTATAGAATGCAATTAAGAAAATCTTTATTTTGTGGCTAACATAAAATTTGAAATTGTGTGGTGGTTTTTTACCTTGAGCAAAGCTTTAGCACATTGGTTTGCATTTCTTTTTAGCTCTTGTACGTTTGTTTTGCTTTGGTTCTCGCCGATTTCCCATCGTGCTATTTATTACATGCTAAAAATATCAAAAAACTGACCACGATATTCAAATTATTATTTCAATTTGAATGAATGAAAATGAAATGAATGAAAATCTTTATTTTGACACGCTGGCCTTGTCAACTGGGGTTGATTTCCACAAGGGGCGTGCTTTTGTTCAAAAACAATTACAAAATTTACTAAGAAATAAATTATCTACAGAAGAGAAGTTTAAATATTTAGAGAGTTTAGTTTATTCCATCAGTTACATAATAAACTAAATCATAAAATGCAAGCAGCAATTTTCTTTTGAAAAAGTGACACGCTTTCGCTATTTCTGATTTCTGCTGGAATTGAATTCCAAACAGAAGCCCCATCATACGCGAAGCTTTTCTTCAAGGAGTTAGTACTAGGCATAGGAACATTTAGACAACTTGTAATATTGCGTAGATTGTAATCAGTGATGTCTTTTTTATAGGTAAACAATCTAGTAAGTGAATTTGGTCCAGCATTTTTTAATAATTTAAACATCAGCTTTGCTTTAGCTTTTTTTCTAAGTATTTCAAGAGGTTCCCACTTCAATTCTTGTATTGCGTTACAATAATCGACATCAATGCCCATGCTTATGATAATTTTGCAGCTCTATTTTGAAGTTTTTAGTCTTTTGGACTGAGTTTCCCCAATACACCCAAACTTCACAGCAATATGTGAAGTAAGGATGTACCAGGGCATTATAAATAGAGATAAGTGTTTGTTTGTCTGTGTATTGCTTTAATTTTCTAAGGGCGGAGATACCGTCTGTTACTTTTTTGCAAATTTTATCAGTGTTACTCCTCCAAGATAAGTGTTGGTCAATTATTAAACCCAAACTTTCGTACTCATAAATTCTATTTATAACGTAATTGCCAATTGCAATATACAAATTAGAAGTAAAAACATTCTTGATCATTTGTTTCGAGCCTATGATCAAATATTCTGTCTTGGTTGAATTCAAACTAAGTTTGTTTGCTATCAACCACTTTTCAAGATTATTCAAGTCAGAGTTTACTGTCTTTTCTAGTTCAACTATATCATTATTTGAGGCAGTTATGCTAGTATCATCAACAAACATTTTTGGTTTACATTGCTCTAAGCATGAGGGTAAGTCATTTATATATATTAAGAAAAATAACGGACCTAGAATAGAGCCCTGGGGAACTCCACAGGAGAGGAGGAGTTGTTGGGATGAAATAAAATTTTGATTTGGCATCTTTGAGTTCGCTTTGACAGATAGGATTCAATTAGGTTGTAGGCTAGTCCTTTAATTCCATACAACTCAAGTTTTCTTAATAAAATTTTGTGGTCAACAGTATCAAAAGCCTTTTTTAGATCAATTTGGACTACAAGGTTGAGCAACCTTTATCCATGTTTGTGTACCAATCATTTGTAAAGTCAATTAAGGCAGTTGTTGTTGAATGTGATTTTCTGAAACCAAATTGACAATCACATAGGATTTCAGATTTAGAAAAGTAGTTGTAGAGTTGATCGTAAAGTATACGTTCAATGATTTTACTGAAGACTGGAAGAATTGAAATTGGTCTATAGTTTCCATGCAAGTTACGGTGTCCATTTTTGTAAAGAGGTATAATTCTTGCTGTTTTCCATTCATCTGAGAAGACTGACAAAGTTATGCACTTATTGAAAATATAGGTTAATGTTTCAGATATGACAGGTGCAGCTAGTTTTAAAATTTTATATGATATTCCATCACAACCTGTTGCCTTATTTGCAGAAAGTCCACAAATGAGATGGTACACATTATGGACAGTAGTTGGCCGAAAGGCAGCAAACTCTGATTTAGTTGTATTTATATAATTTTCAAAATTAGTTTTTGTGTTGTCTATTTCTTCAGCAAGTTTCGGGCCAATATTAGAAAAATATGTATTAAGGCCCTCTGCCATGCATTCTGAGGTTGAATTTGAGCAAGAAAATGTTAATACAACCTGCAAAATATTTTTGCCACCGTAGATGGTGTTTTTGTATAGTAAATTGATGTTGAGAATTGAGTCCTTGAATATTGAAACTGAGGGATTGTATCTAGAGTCATTTGAACAGTGTGTTGAAATTTGTGTCCTTATATATTTTAACTTTCTTCCATTAATTCCTCTGGGATATTTTTATATATGCATCATTTCAAGTGCAAGATTATTTGTCCCTGTTAACCGTAACGTCTGGTAAACAGATCCAACTGAGTTCAAGGCGGTATGACTGTAACTTGTTACTCAAAATAACGTTCAGACCATAGAACTTTAACTACAGACTGGAGATATTACTCCAATGATAAAGATATATGACGTCTATAGAGTGATTTATTGCAAGTATAAAACACGGGTGTTCTATGCGTGGATTGTCACGAATATAGTAAACACAACCTATACATGGCAATGATTTCTCAATATGTTGTGGGCATTTTATGTTTGAAAGGTCGTGATTTTAAACTTACACGATTATTGATTAAAAGAAATTTTAATAACACATTAATATTTCTAAAAATAAGCTGTGACAAAGGGAATAAGGCAACGAGCACTCATTTAGGGATGCTTACCTTTGTTGTTTTAAGTCTGCAAAATGTTTATATGTGTTATTTGGCATATAACCTATGAAATAGATCAAATAGATCATACCGCAGAAGATCTCGCGGCCTCAAAATTCGTCACCTTGTGAAGAGAGCATACAGTTTGTTTTCCTTATTTGCATCTAAGGTCTGTCCAATATTGGCAACAAATAAAGTCGAGCATAAATAAGCATCGCTCTCCATCATGGTCAGTGATCTTATAGAGTACGTCGATTAATAACTTGATTAGAACTGCGTAAATGCCAGAATCATACCTACAAAAAAGCTTAAGTGTTTGCTTCAAAAGATAGAATTCCAGGTGTTTACATGTTCAGTTGATTTAAAATGGTAACAACCCACGCGCTCAAAGCAATGTACAAAAACGAAATGGTTGCCAAGTGTGTGAGAGGTAGACATGACTGCATGCATCTTCATCGCTCGTAGATTTTTTGCATCGATGCTAAAACTTCAAAGCAACTGATAAATTTATGCAAATACATCTCAACATCCTTATCTTTCGATGCTTGTTCATCTTATTCAACATTCCAAGCTTTCAAATTTTAGAGCGACTTTTTCTTAGTATTAGTCCAATTTCAACATATGCGAAGATCATTACGATAGTAGGTATAAAAAACTCCATAATGGTGTAGACTGTGAAGTAGGCTAGCTCATATATTTTGATGGTTATAAGTCTATGAACATCGGATCTCCATTTTGATCAAACTAAATCAGAAAAATAAATGACGTAAGTGTTCATAAAAAGTTGTTGCCCATAACAGAATCATCTGCATCTAGGATAATGACACCATCGTATTATAAAAGTCCGGATGACTTTTTCTTACAAATAAAATACATACAACAGTGGAATTGCCGCCAAGGCCCATGACGAAAACGATTGCATGTATTATAAACTTGGTTAGTAGAAAGTTTATATTCTCCAGTCCATAATCGTTGCTTGAATTTGTGTGATTTCAAATATATCCAGATGTTTGGGTCGTAGAATTATTACACTTCGCAATTGAAAAGTAATTCGAAATTATTTAGTTAAGTAATATCTGAAGCTGTGAAATAAAGTCAACATGAAGACAATTAGCTCCTATTATAGTCGTCGATGATTAAGGTTGCATCTGCAAGAACGACGCTCTCAATACGAGACGTTGCGCTCATAAAACATGATTTATAGCCCTTAGAATATACACTGTTTTCAAGATGTTAACGAAGGCTAATAATTACAGCACTCATGAAATATATTTTCCAACGTGAGAACATCACTATCTTGTAAACGTATTCTACGTTCCCACTACGGAGATTTGTTTCCTGTGCCACATATTTGCCATCATTGCAGAAATTTAAAGCCATTTAAACACACTTCTTTGAAATTATCGTTACATGTTGACCAATATGATATATTTCAGAATTACAGATCAATGCAGTGACAACAATTCAATCTTTTAGTTTGAACATGCATATGTTTTTTGTGCTCGTTTGTCATTCACGGTTTCTGTCATTCACGTAGAAAAAGGAAGATTTTTCTACGTGAATGAGACAACCTAAACTTGAAAACACTTTAATGGCTTCGATAACTTTTTTGGGGCATCCTTCGTGTGTTTTTACAAGAATCAATATGTCTTCTATGTATAATATTAAATTACGACCATTTTTTGTAAAGAACAAAAGACAGGTTTCAGCAATTTTGCAATATTTCTGGTGCATGTTGAGAAGCCGTTAGGATACAAAGTGTACTGGTACATCTGACGCTCGTATGAAACCTTTTAAAAACTTGTGGTAATATAACTAACGCTATACTAACCTATTGTATGCATCTCTTAGATGTAGTATTGCCATCCAGCACACATTTGTGATTAATGACAATGAAGTATAGATAGAATCTATTTTCAAATGACTCGTAGTTACATACTCATTCAGTTTTTTCAAATTAAGAATTAATTTGACCTTATCATCCTTCTCTGGAAAGCAAAAAATAGGCTAGATAAATAACAAAACCTGTTCATAAGTGGACATCATTATGACGTATTTCGCTAAGAGTTTTGAAACTGCCGCACTGCAGTTGGGCGTTTGGGAGGATTTAGCTGTCGTACTTTTGCTTAATGGTACTTGGAACAGTATTCTCTTGATGATATTTTATAGCTATATGTTTCTTCAATTTTAGAAAACGTAAAATTTACTTGCCCTTGTCTTATACTTTTGACACTCTTTCATGTTTTGATCGGATCGTTAAAACGGAAATTATTTGATCACCAGAGTAATAGTGCACGCCTGAGCAGGCGTCTTGTTTATCTTTATTTTCATAAATAACACTGCCTAGGGTGACCACTTGCAAGCCAATTGCTTGCATGAGTGACCATGGCTATGATTGTCTTTCTTTGCATGGTGCACTAGAAAATCTCCATGCATATTTTTCACCTGTTGCGAATTTTCTGTGGAGAAGAATGCAATAGAGCACATCTTTGTCTGAAGATCAACAAATTTCTTCAAACATCAACTTCATTTATATCTCATAATTTACATTGCTTTATATAATCATTAGTACTACATCATACTTTTATTTTGTGTTATAAATATCTTGACTAAATCCGTGATGACAACAGATAATATAACATTAATACAATATAAAGATTGGTTGCATATCCAACCAGTTTTAATTCATACCGTCAATTAAATATATTTGTATTATGCAAGGATTTATAAGTGAGTAATACAAATATGTGCAATATCTAACGAAGTTTTTTCTCTCAAATTATCGTTGAATTAAACTAATGAAAATGCAAATGTTCTTCTTTCCATGAATCCGTTCAATCTTTATTATCTATCTGTGCATCTCGCCTCTTTGTTGTTAGCTATAATCTATTCATTTTTCTTCTAAATAATTTTGTTCAATTATTTTTAACAACTGTTTAACTATTATCTAGTATAGTCAATATTAGGTGTTTGAAACAAGGTTACATTTTCGATAAAGATAAAAGATTGCTACCCGATCGCTGACGTACTATGGCTCATAACATTTAAATAACTACTCCCATTTTCTTTCTTTTGTTAATTCGTTTATCTTTTAATCAAATTCACAATGAGGATCATTCGACATATCATTTATGTTTAATATAATTAGACCACCTTTCTTGACATCATGAATTAATTCATCAATCCCTTTTCCCTTCACATGACGACACAAACGCATATTACGGCGTCATATTTGTCAGCAGCTACGCCTAAATCGGTCGAGTTTTCTGAACCCAAACTTCCTCTATGAAGTGATTTGTTGAAAAAGAAATGTAAAAAAGATGCTAGAAAACATAAATGTATTCAGTGGCGCAGCCAAACCGAATTTTTGGTTGTGCTATGTAAATATTTTGGTGTTCACTGGTTGTGTGAATAGGGCATAAAAAATTAATATTCATAAGGTTTACGGAAGTCATGTGAACTCCATCCTATCTTTTTCTCGATCTAATATGGATCAAAATCAATAAGACCATACTTGATTTTGTACAAACGATTTACTTTTGGTCATACACAAATTATATCGTTTCTTTGTGCGTAAAATAACGTCATTTTTTACCGTGACAAAAATTCAATGATTTCATTCAAATGTGAGCTTTGCAAGACAACGCAAGCAATCGCAAACATTCTTCCTTGTGTTAAAAAAAGGTCAAAACCGTTAAGAACACTTATAACCAGGACAAGCAGACAATTTTAAAAAAGCAAAATAAAGCAGTTTCGAATTTAGACATCTCGTTTTCTTGATAATACAAGATGATACAAAAGTTTATACAACAGAATGTGTAATATTTCGTCTTTCTTCAAAAGACATCATAAGACTAAGCATTTACGAAGGAAGCTGTGAAAATTTTATATGACTGTTTACACGGGGAAATGACAGTTACGAAATTGAGAGAGTTAGTAGACGCAACAATTAGGAGAATATATTTACATTTAACTTTTCTTAGTCGTTAATTAGAC
This sequence comes from Xenia sp. Carnegie-2017, assembly GCF_021976095.1. Taxonomy (NCBI): domain Eukaryota; kingdom Metazoa; phylum Cnidaria; class Anthozoa; order Malacalcyonacea; family Xeniidae; genus Xenia; species Xenia sp. Carnegie-2017. The sequence goes on from NW_025813526.1 coordinate 12,891,044, forward strand.
TTTGATAAATGAAGGTGTTGAAATATCTTCAGAGATTATAACAGAAAATTTTTGAATACGAGCTGTCTTTGGTTCAAATCAGAAGTGCAAACATGGATAAGTTGCTAGCAACATCTTTGTCATCTTTTACTTTTAAAGTTGCTTTAGGTGGAAAGTGGTTCAGACAAGACAAAAGTCTGCTTGTTGTTTTTTCCAATAAGCAGGCATTACGATGGAAGAAATGCAAAGATGTAATATGTTATACAGACAACATATACGATACTTTTTCTGATTTAAACTAGAGAATATTGATAATAGACTACATGCAAAACCATGACCAAATGCACCGGTACACAGCTGAAACATTTCAATCTCAAATTGAATTTTATTTGGCTTTTTTGTCGCAATGGTATATATATGTAGTTCTTTAAGTTTTGAAAACTACGGGAACAATCTAACGATCAAAGAGTCCCTAGACTGTGTTAGCTACAGTTTTCTCCTGCGAAACAAGAAGTCCTGGTAATAGTTAGAATTGTAAATCTGTAATCAAATAAATACCAGAAAGCACTCATTGTATATTCATTAGTAGAACTAGTACATAGTTGAAGGTAATTTTGAAAATCCTGTTTACCTTGACTGTTGCTGTTGTGCTTTGGTTTACTGATTGGCGATTAAAACAAAAAGAAATATGGCACACCTGTTTGACCGAATGTATGCGGTCACAAAAATGTGAAAGGAGATTGATAGCTGTGATCTTATGAATTTCATGGTGGAGGAACTTCTCAGTAAAAATTAAGAATTAACAAGATCTGAAAACGATGGAAGTCAACTATAACATTGTACAGATTATGAAAAATGTTTTGAAATTTTGACAGGGGACGATCGATGAATCGTTTTAGCTGATCGTGCACAGAGAGTTGTCAATCGAGAACATATATGGCATGCATGCAATGTCAGAAGACTTTAAGTTTCTAAATTACATTAGACCTTCTCAATCTCCGAAGATATAATTTGAAAAACTGTTAAATGCAATTTGAGAAAGAGCTGATGTTGATTTGATAGCTACTGAGACAAATAGAGCTCCTTTTTCAACATCTTTTGATTTTGTTGACAGTGACTGTAATCTAAATTTTAAATCAACTCTGTAATTTTTCTGACAAATATAAAATTTTCTTGATGTTATAATTCGCTTTCAGTTGTTTGTGTACTGTTAATTCATGAAGACGTTTATGAAAAAATGGGAAATTGCATTTTCATAGATGAAAATTTATTAAAATTGAACAATTACGTATTTGAACGAATGAGACACTAAGGTACGTATGTGAACTGATGAGACACTAAGTACACTAAGGTACGTATGTGAACTGATGAGACACTAAGTACACTAAGGTACGTATGTGAGCTGACGAATCATGAGTTTATCATAAGAGACAAACGTGCACAATGTATGAAGTTGAAGCAACTGAAGTTGAGCCAGTAAATGACCAAGACATTTAAGTGTGCCACTCGAAAATGGAATTGAAGAGAAACGAGACTTGTTAACTTGACCATTTTCATTAAGAAAACGACAGGGATTAAATTGATATGGATTGTTAAAAACTCTCTCATCATGACTGATTGCCCACAAGTTGAAAAAAACCATTGTGTATTTTGGAACTCTGTACATTCAAACTCTTGTTTCATTATTTGTATAATGTGGTACAGCGAGTGGTAGAACTGTGCTCAGTCGCAAAACCTCCAAGACAACTGCTTCCAAGAACGGCAGACGATGTTTATCATTCATTTCCAAGGAATTTACTCCGACAACTTCATTTATCTCTTTATACTAGCGCTCTTGAACGTTGATATCTGACGCCAGGTATAGAACTGCCCAAATCAAAGTGGTGCTAGTCGTATCAACACTCGCACCATACATATCTGTCGATAATGTCGCAACATCTTCTTCTTTCATATCAAGTTCTTCACCAACGACAGCCAATCATTCATTTCTACCACTGTCAAAACATCGCACTAATGCATCACCAACACAACCAATATCAGTTTTTTTTGTTGAATTTCGCTTTCTTTTCAAAATAAATGTGCTTGACAAAATTTAAGAGATGAGCAACAATTTCTTTGATTATTTTCAACGAGCTTTGGAAGAACGGAGCTAACCATGGCAAAAATCGGGCAAGCAGCTTGCATTGAATTCACTGAACTCCTTCAATACTTGGCAAGTTTTTCTTTATTCTTAGGGTCTATGTTTTCTCCAAAAGTGTAGTTGAAATTCATCTCTTCAACTGCATGTTTAATGTCATTTATGGGGTCAAATTCACCATCGTGGTTAGCAAATGAGTTGCAAAGATTTTGCAGACAATAGTTTTTATCACAATTGACGTTTTACCTGTGTCTCTATAACTGTATAGACAATGGTTGAATGTTTTCTATTAGTTTTACATCACAAAATCAAAAGATTCTCAAATTAAACCATGAAACATTTTGTTTTCTTTGTCTTAAAACACTTGGAACGTTGAAAGTCTTCATTTTGCAAATATCACGCTTATGTGATCTATGTGTTCTATAGGATTGAAGAAATTCTATTGGCCAGCTAAATCACACGATAAAATGTGATTGGCTAGCAACATAAACAAGCAATGGCTGATCAATTTTTTTATCGAAGACGAAGTACAAATTAATAGTTGAAAACCGAGTTTTTTCTTTTCTTTTTACTAAAACATCACAACTGCCTCAACTAGGACTTTGTGAATATCCTTATTTTTCCATTCAGGGAGGTATTGCGATAAATTTTCAAATATATCCTCCAATTGATTGTTTTTATAAACATGAAATTTTCATTGAATGTCAATTCCGTGCGTATGTCCTTATAGATCATTGCTCTCGACCAATGAAATTGCTCAAATTCTTCTGACTATTATATAAATGTAATTAATAACGACAAAACTATCAAGTTATAGACATTGTAAGGAACGACATCGACAAATACTTGACAAGCGTATACTTTGATTATAAACGTCCTGGAAGCTTTGGAGGTGTTGACGGTTTGTAGCTAGAAGTATGTGAAAACAGACTGCACTCATAGTATTCCCAGTTAAAAAATGAAATAATAGTTAAGAGAACAAAAAGCGTATATACTTTACGTAAACCAGTGATCGGCATTGACGGTCAGTGGCTATTGTATCTTGCAGACATGCATTTTTTACAAAAGTACAATGATGGTTATAGATTTTGCTTATTCGCAAAACTTTACTTCACTTTATGGTATTGGCACAAAATAGATATCTTAACAGAAGGGCTAATCGTGTCCAGTTACGACTTTGTTTCCTTTTCAGCAGGCTGAGAGCAGGCTGAAAATAACGAAAGACAGCTCAACTCGAAACTCGTCATAACGCCTAACCAAATTCTTGCTATTCGGGCTTATTTTAACCAAACTCCTCCTCCGTTTTATTTATCTTACCATGCGAATCCACTCAGGAGTGAATTTACAAAACACTAAAACAAAAATCCATGAGGCTGTAAGCAAGATCATTAACGTACGCCAGTTTCTAACAAAGTACGCCATCAATGCAAGCACCAATGACACGTCAGGCAAAGTGAAACACATAATCTTCTTGGAAAGCGGTCGATAACGAGGACGCAAGAGCTCTCGGTAGATAAAGGGTAGAGAGAAATACCGTTCAGCACTGAACCGACAGCGAATTGCAAAGCGAGAGAATGACAAAATTAGTGGAGAATGCCGATGTCAAACCAACAACCACCACTACAAGTACACAAAGACACAACGACAAAAGAAGAGAGTAGTATTTAGAGAGCATTCGCAGGGGAACGGTAAAGACAACTTTGCCAATGAAGACCATCGACTTTGCCAACCAACCATGAAGTGCCTTGTCACACACTCGGTCAAACTAGCTAATAATTGTTTCTTTTGTCCTTCATAATCGGCATATTCGCATTCGCCCCTGTTTATCATACACCGGAAGTTGTAATACTTATCTCTTGGGCGATAATCTGAAGATGGCTTCGAAATAAAGTCAAAAAACGGTGCTATCCAGAAAACTGCTATCGTGGCAAGAGTCTCTCGTCGATTGACTCGTCTGGGCCCGGTGGGCTCAACAAGTAGAGCGGCGGATTTGTATCCCGAAGGTGCTAGTTTAAATCTCGCTTATATTATGTATACGGTTATTGTCTTACATACCCCTTCCAAAAAGCAATGTATACTTAAAAGTATATCTCTAGTATAGCTTCATATATACTTAAATAAACCTTACAGCTATATATGAAGTACCCAAGACATCCCCCAAAGGACGCTTAAGAGTCATGAACAGTATTATAAGCGGCCGATATTGCATGAGGGAGCATACACCACAGGCAAGACCAAAAATAGTGACGATTGGGTAGAAAATGTGAACGCCAATACGACTTCTCATACTTGTCATGTGAATGTTTTATACATAAAACATTCACATGACATTCATTTCACGAGAAAACATTAGCCCAACAATATTGACCTGCTCACCACTGTGTGACTTCATAGCTCAGTGGTCAGAGCACTGCACCAGCACCGCAGAGGTCATGGGTTCGAATCCCGTTGAGTCACCTGATTTTTTCAGGTCCTGAGACGATTGCTTAAATTGTCCAGCTAAGTGCGAAGATCATATCTCATTTAATCTCATTTAAAGAGAAACGTATGCTGTCGATGATTAGGTTTTTTGAAGTCTTTTGTAACGCAGAACCAGTTAATGACTTTTGACATTTTTATTTGGCTATCTATAACTGCTATTTTTTCAAAGGGATAAAAAATGCCACAGTTAAAGAGGTGGATTTCCCGATGATACTTTCACTTAATGGCGTGTTAATTGAAACACTGCATAGATAGGTACTAGCCAGCGATTGTCATAACTTAAATTTTTGTTTTCTTAAAAAAGACCAAGTTCGTATAAATGAGTTACCGATTTTTCTTAAAAGCAATAAAAATTAATTATTCCATTTACAATATTTTTGTAGGTTTTGAAACTGAGACATTTATGTATATAGATCAACTCAACAAAAAAAAATTAAAACATAACGTACGTTGGGTATGTTTCTCGGTAATAATTGTGCTATATTCTCTTCTTGATTAATGCCCCAAGTTAGGATTGAGCTCCATTTTTAACCATAACAGAATGTTTCGTCCAGTAATGACAGGCATTTCGAGGAAGTATTATCTCATTTTTTTCTTTGATCACGGTTCTGGTCAAAAAACGACCAACTTTGTCTTCCTCTCCAGCCACCAGCTTAAAAACCCAAATTTCATCTCATACGATGCAAAGCAGTTTCCCAGGCAGCTTATAAATCTCCGTATTCTGCTTCAGAAAAAAGCGGACAGTGTCATTTTTCTTTGAAGCTTATAAAATATTTTGTCATTTGGACATAAGCCGTTTAACATTCAATCAGATAAATTATATAATGGAGTGATACGCGTATGACACGAGAGCGATACGCGTATCATACCCAAAATTATGTTAACAAATACGCGATATTTTGTCTGTATGTGTCTGTAGTACATCCTTCCAGGTGATGCTTAAAAGCTCGGACAAGCCGAGTTAGATGTTGCTGACGAGGATGCTGCCATACCATTACCGCCGGTCAAAGTCTTTTGGACCATATCATATTTTTCTCCTACTATTAATGGGATTGTGAAAATTCTTATTTCCACTTTAGTGAAGTAAATACTGTTGTAGCGTGTGTTGATGAGTTAGCTGGACAATCTAATGATGGAAGCAGTAACCACAGTGTGTTCTGAGTAAAAAAAAAACACTACAATCCTTGCAAAATAATTTTATATCCAACTTATCTTCCCAGACTAAGTTGTAATTGTAACAAAACGGTGGTCGTTTGTGAAAACGTTTTATTTTAGGTATGAAGACACCAGAAGATCTTTATCGTTAAAGTTACTTAGTCAGTTACGATCTCAGAATTCAGCTCTGGGGTATCAATGGTACCAATGGTTAAAGTGACGACAATAGTGGGAACCTTAATGGTCGCATTCTATCAGAGATATCAATGAGTCCATACGTTATTCTCCTGATGATACAGCTAAAGATTGGCTTAATCAGTTACTCCCTCTCGATGCTGCCATTGTTCATAAGTTTTTGTCTGGTTGTCCACCTCCTGAATCATGTGATGTGTATCCCTTTATAATTTTTATTTTTTATAAAATCAAAACATTTGTTTCGATTTTGTCTTTTTGCATTATTGTTATTTTGTAAAGAATTAAAAGATGTTTTTCGTGTTTGCACTTTGTTAGATAAACCCGAGAGACACGGGCAAAATCTCGACTTAGGTCCCGAGTTGCAGTGATCTGCTTTCTAGTTCTTTCGAAGTTTTAAGTACAATGAAATCATTTTGTAGCTCGTTTTTGCAGCCTCACAGTACGAATACACGAAGCGAAAGTAACACATTTTTATTTTGCCTAAAAATCTCAAATTACCTTAAATCGAGTGTGAAATATTTCTTTTTTTTTTTGAATTAACCCCAAAAGTCCATCGGCAACAACAATTTTAGAAGCATCAATCTGCTTACCATACGCCATATTGACATAAATCGCATCACACACTCTCATAAATTGACTTTGATATATTACATTTATGCATACACTTCACTTATCCTTTACTTACGATTTTGGATGTAAATTTCTGCTGATAAAAGTCAAAACAATGTTGGCTTTCTTTTGAACATCTGAAATGTCGCTCGCGAGATCGTTTTTGCCAAGTATTTACAATTTGTCTATAAATTTTTCACCCTCTCGAAAAAATTCACAGTTTGGACAGCAGCATTCAGGTCAATATATGAATTTGTAAAAGATTTCCATTAATTCCATGTGATTGTAGTTTAGTTTCTATCATGCATTAGAAAATTACTATGAAACGATCAACATTCAATTCAGACAGTGAGCTTGACTATGTTAACTCAGTTGGCTATCAGTCGAAATCGGTCAAACAAATCACAATAAAACAAAAATTCAAATGAACCAATTTTAAGATAGCAATTGGACTCCCTTATACGTCTGGCAACCCCTCTTATCAGTCGAGACCATTCCAGATTGTCCACTAATCTGGCCATTGACCAATAAAATAAGCGTTTTTGGCGTTCATAGACTCCTTTATCAGTCGAACTAGTCTAGCCACCCCGCTTATTAGTCGGTTATTCCAGGTCAATTAAAATTCAACTGATCTGGTTACCAACAAGATATTCATTGGATTAGTCATTAGTTTTCAATAATAAATAAAGCTGGATTTTATCACGAAATAAATGCGATTATAAAGTAAGAATAATTAATGAATTTTTAATTAAAATGAATAGGTAATTTTGAATTTCAAACATCAGTCGCGCGACGGACTTGACATACGCTAGATCCGCCCATGGCCTGGCTGTATTTCGGAGATTGGTGGCAGAAGCTGAGTAGCAATTACACTTTTTGTATTGAAACATAACCTACGATATTTCCAAGAAAAAACTTTTTTTCTCTGGTTGCATACAATAACACAATATGTTCAATTTATTATATGGCAAGCGTCAATTTCGGAAAAATGGCGCGCTTTGATTGGCTCAGAAACATTTTTGCCGGTCCATTTTTTTCCCGTAATCGACCACGGTCCAAAACGCGTAATTTTACAGTTAAATGTAAACAAACTTTGTAAAGCAAACAAAAACGCAAAATAGACGAAACAAAACCCTTTACAAATGTGATTCGAAGAAAAACACTTGGAAAACAGTTAAACTATCTAGAAGATACAATTTGAAACGATTTATTTTATGGACGAAAACTAGAAAAGTGAAAATCCACCCGCAAAACAGCAAGGACGAGAAAGAAAGCAAGCTTCATTTCAGGTAAAATAATGCCATATAATAATCCTTTTAAAACCTCTCTTTCTCGGTCTTTACTGAGAAGTATTGGACCTCTGTCTTTTATTGTGATTAAATGACTTTAGGGTCCTTGTATCATTATTAATCGTGGTCAATAAGCACATTACTAATACAAAGTAGCTGTTTCTGCATTTAAACATGTTCAACAGGATATTTTTTGTATTCTAATTGATATGTCACAACTAAATGTCTATATAATCTAAATGAAAACAATAATCACAATTGATTAAGAAAAAGTTTATAATACTGCTTAAACACACTCAAATTTTTGAAATGCACGACAAGTTCACGAATCTTACAATTCAAATTTTCGAATTTTGTCAATTGCATCACTTTTTCATAGAGAAAAGTGTCGTTATCAAATCAACTGATGACTTTTTAAAGCTGCAACAGCATGCATAAATATAGGAAACAAATGAGATTATGCTAAAGCTCGTACATGAAGTTGATGCACAAAGTATTTCATTTGCGTTATTTCCAAATTTATACATGATTTAGTTAGTTCAACGTGGGGAGGGAGTACAGGAAGTGAATGAGCTGTTTCAACTTGAACGGCTGACAGAGCTTCTGAATAGTCATTGCTTACGTGAAGGTAGTTTTATAATTTAATAAGAAAAAATTTCAAATATTTAAAATTACAAGTTTTGTTATGAAAAGTTATTACCAACTTTGCTAAAATAGTCAACACATAAAACAAGTAGGTTTAACTTAATTTTTCTTATTATATTACCACGAACGATGTTCAGTAAAATAAAAAGTTTCAAAAGACCATTTAAGAGAAACGGCAATGCTTAATATAAAAACACATATTCAAAATCATGGTGGTTTTTAAAGCTTTGTTCCGTTTTAAAGACATTAAAAATTCGATTATTGAGAACTCTTAACCGGTGTATATGTCCACAGCTTTTATTTCAAAACATTTTGGCTGCATTTGTTTATGAAAAGGTTTTATACTTGATTTAAATTGATACTGAAACTTCGAGATCAACTACTGCAATCGGACTTTTCCTCGGTTATTCTTTCATTATAACTATATTGTATGATGATTAGAAGTTCTTATGTATTTTGCTTTACATATTGTTTACATACTACTTCCCCCTGCAAAAACATATACTATCAAAAGCTCAGAGCTTTCTATATATCTGAACATACTTGATTTGTAGTACAGCATGGACAAGAGCTGATGCATCCCAAAATCGATCCAATAAGACTGATAATCCCCATCGAAGCAGAGGAAAATGTGATGATACCGACCACTGCATATTGACCCGTGCCATTATCACACCTGTCTACATTGCAGTCATACAAGAAATTTACATGGCAAAATCTTCAGCGTTCAGTCAAAACAAGAATTTACGTAAGGAAAAGGAAACTTTAAAATACTAATGAAAATTTTGGAGTGAATTTATTGCACGTACTATTTCTTTCCATTTTTTAAATAACGCCCAGTTGCATGTTATACAAAATAAGCATTTTCTCGTGCTTGTTTACATAACTTAATGTTTAGTCATACTAGATGCATTTGAGAGTGTTTAACATAAAGTAATTAATTAGTACACTGATCTAAATATTTCCCACACATCCTTGTTAAGACATTTAAATGTGCACCATCTTTCCCGACCATTAGACCACAATCACTTCATACTAAATTTGTGTTGAACATGAAGTGTTTAACATAAAGTAATTATTCAGGACACTGATCTAAATATTTCCACACACATCATCGTTAAGATATTTTTAAATGTACACCATTTTTCCCGACCATTAGACCAAAATCCCTTCATATTAAATTTGAGAAAAATAAAAAGTAAAAATATTCACACCATAGTGACATTTCAATCTTACCGTAATAATACGAATAGTAATTATGGCAATTGTCCATTGATTTCCATTCCCCAGCGGAAAAATACAAACATGCAAAACATCCGATTGTGCCAATAACGTTCAAAGAAAGAGTAGCTCCCAACTGAAACGAATATTTGAATCTGACATGGCAATTTTTCAAGTTTATAAGGGAATTTTGAAAATGAAAAACTGTGCTAATGAAAAGTTGGAGAAATGGGTTTGAGGCAAATAAAATAACACCAAGACTTAACAAAGGAAAAGAGAATCAGCCTAACACGAAAATACGTCTTCATACAATAAGCCTTTTTCCAAAATATAAGATACATCATCCTCGCATATAAACATACATAGCCACAACTTACCAAGGCTGACGCTTTCTTAATACCAGTTATGATGCATAATACTCCAGGTGCAATCATCTAAAAAATAATATATGAAAATCAAAAAATACTGTAGTCCCTCTGCTAAGAGGTTAAATCTTGCCATTACTACTACACAAGCATATGCCGTGTAATTTATGACTACAATTCATAAATCTATTTAGACAATGATTTTCATTTATTGTTTTTACTTTATATAAGAAGAAACGTATGTGCATAACCTAAGCTATTTCCCGTTTTGAATTCTTTGAAATCTACTCTTTTATAGGGATTGTAAAACTGAGCTGTGAGCAACAATCAATTAGTGAACTTCCATTTGCCCTTGGGACGTTAATGCTTTCAAGTGTTATCAATATTAGTATCCATTATTTGCAATCGTTAGTTGCATTTTTCGGCTACTAACGTATACGCTATTGTGTTAATTTTAAAGATACAAAGTGTAACTAATCTTTAAGAGATTTATGAACAAAAGCAAATTTAAAATATTTTGTTTGTTAATATATGCATATTTGCATCGGTTCACTAATAGTATATCACTGACACTCAGCTCAGTATCCCAGATGATTTGAACACATTGCGGATTTTAACCCGCATAGCGAGTTTTCTGAAAACTGAACTTGATAAGTGAACTTTAAATACTTAATAGTAAGTTTTTTTAAATTAGCTGGACCTGTTGTATGAAAGCCATTTAAGTCAAAATTCAAGTCTTTTTCCTGTCTTTTAAAGATATTTTATGTGCTACACACCGAACGTTTTAATTTTGAATAAAATTTTTAAAATTTTGACTTTACATCTTTGATACAACCTGCCTTAGTTTAGTAATCATGATTTCATTAAATTTTGTTTTAAATACGAGGTATAGACTCTAGAAGCAGTTTTGTTAGTGTAGTTTTGTTCTTATAAATGTATGCTTATTATGCATGCCCTTACAAGTATTTGTGTAAGTACTTATTTTTACAGCTTGTATTATATATCTTTTTGTAACACTGGCATTAATTGTATGACCTTCAATTTTCAATTTTCATGTATTTAATGCCTAAATATCTTGGGGGCTAAAATTCCACACGAACTATTAGTATATATAGAATTTCACTGATCGACATTTTATTTGTGAAATGTTTCACGTGTGAAATGCTTTCATATGTGAAATATATTCTTATGTGAAAAAAAATCATATATGAACTCATTTCACTTATGAACACATTTCACATGTGAAACACTTCACAAATGAAGTATTTTAATTTCACATAAGGATTTCACATATCATTTAATATATGAAATCTTAATGTGAAATCCTCATAAAAGATTACTGCACAAACGTACATTTTTCTGTATTTTGAACTTCAATGAGTATAACATGCTCTAAAACTCCTCTTGCCGAATTTGTTGTCTTTACATGTGTTTCTAGAAACTTCCACGAGAAAAATATTCTGTTGTTAAATAACAAGATGTTTTGCTTTTTATGAGATTGCTATAAATCCTTTTATTTATTTCTATATGAAAGATTTGACATATTTTAAGAAAATTGCTTTAAAATAAGAAACATGCATAGGAAAATCTTTTCTTATATTTTGAAGAAAATCTTAAAATTTTTTAAAGAAAATTGGTAAGAAAAAATTTTCATATTTCTTAAGAAAAAAATTTTAAAAAAAATTCGCAAGAAAAGAAATCTTAATATTTCTTAAGAAAACTAGTAAGGAAATTTTCTTATAACAAGTCCATTATTTCTTAAAATGAGAAAACATTTCCCTGTGTATTCGTGAAGGGGGTACTTAACAGCTAGAAGATGTGCACCAAGGGTCCACATACGCAAGCAGTTATTGACTGGGTGTCCAAATCCGCTGGGTAATGTAAACACAAATAGTTTCTCTCAAGTTTCGCTATGACATCTGAAACTTTTATTCTCACACTACTTACTTTATTACTGGTCTTTTAAAACGTTTCTGAGAGCTTTAAAAAAAATTTTCACTTTAAAGCCAAGTGTATCGTTGAAAAGCTAACCGTCTATTGATTATCCTATTGTTAAGTTCTAAAAAGAACTGTTATTTATGAAGATGAAATATGAATACGCCAATGAACTCAGAGGTCAAGACTAATAACAACACCCCATCCCAAGACCCCACTAATCTGTGGAATAAACATCAACAAAAATAGGACTTTTGTAAGGGAACGTAACTCATATATAATATACAATGATTTGACGGTTTTCTTATTTCTACTCCTTGTTAATCCTGTTTTCCAATTAAACTTTACTATTTAATTTTTCAAGTCAATAGTTGTTCAAATCAAGCAATGACTCGTTTAACAAAGAAGTAAATAGCCATAACATTTATAAATTCGTAGTATTGTTGTTACCTTCAAATACATTAGCAAATTTTCTCGTGCAAGACCATAGCAAATTGTATTCAAGAGTGGATTACAACGAATTTTTATCAAAACATATTTTTTTAAACTATCGCTTCGACGTCATTTAACTTATTGTCAATTTCTCAAAATCATCAAATATTTTTACTCTAGTACTCATAGGGCCTGTTCACACTGGTCGTTTAGATCGATCTGAGATCGATCTAACGTAAAGCGAGCTAAGTGTGAACCTTCGCTAAAATTTGCGATCGATCTTCAGATCGATCTTAGTCAGATCGCTTCGAAAGGTGGTCTGAGATCGATCTGAGATCGGTTTATATGTGAACGTAAGTGAGCTTATTTCGATAGAACAGTTTCGCTCCCATGCCGTTTCCGCAAAACGGAGACGCAAATTTTTCTCAAAATTTAAAATCAAAACAGAGAAAAAAGCTTGGAAAATGGCGCAAAAACGAGAGGTTTGGTCAGAAAAAGACTGTTTAGCCCTCCTCTCAGCGTACGGTACAGAAGAAATTCAACAAAAGTTGAAAGGTACCCACAAAAACGCTGATGTTTATAAAAAAATCAGCATGAAAAAAAAAGGATAGATTGTGATTGGACGCATGTAGAACTAAATTTAAGCATATAAAATCTGAATACAAAAAGTTCAAAGACACATTATCACGATCAGGAGCTGGGAGAGGCAAGGAACCTAAATTCTTTAACGTTATGGACAGTTTCTTGGGTGAAAGACCAGAAGCAAGAAGTCTAAAAACGTCATCGATACATCTGATGAATCAACGTGTTCATCAGCTGAAGCTGAAATGGAAAGCATTAACGTGCATGATAATAATGGTAAGTTATCGTGGATGAGTTGATATCGAGTGTTTTTTTTTGCAAAAGAAAATATTGGTTTTGCGTTTAATAGCAGACGAGCTTACAAGAAAAACGGACATGGGAGAATCATTGAAAAAATGTCCTCAGTGCGATGAGTTTGTGGAGCTTAGGACAGCAGGAGCCCATATTGGAAACAGCACTGCAGTATACGCTGATGATGACAGACTCGTTTGCCCATATTGCGATTACATTGAAGCAGGTAAATAGTAGAGCATTGCATGTGTGTACTATATTTTGTTTTATTACGTCGTAACATTTATGAGATATGTAGATGTCAGTAACGCAGATGAGAAGTTACCTAGTGAAGCAAATGAGGAATCCCTACCATCTCAATATGAAAACAAATCAATGCCAAGGAAAAGAATACCAAGGGGAAAAGCAAAGCCCTCCAGCATGCAAGTAACATTCAATAATGCAATGAAAGAGCACAACAAATATCTCAAGGAGTCTGATGAAATGTTTTTGTCAGAAATGACAAAAGAAGCAGATAAAGAGCGAGAGTTGCGAAAGGAAGAGCTTAATGTTTATAAGGAGTCAATGTCACTTCTTGCAAATGCAATAGCAATGAGGTCTCAGCCTGTGCAACAACCATTCTACAATATTCACCACAATGCTGAAGTCAACAAACATATTGCAAACTTTGATCTAATTTAAGAACATGAGTAATTTAGCTATCATCAGCTTATTGTGTTAACAAAAACTCAGTTAAAGAATTTCTAATTTGCTCTGCACTTGTGTCTGTATTCTGTAAAACAAATTCTGAAATTTCATCATGAGGAATAAGTTGAACATAATCTGCAAAAAGTTTGTCAGCTCTACTCTCACAAATATTGTGTACAACACAACATGCTGCAATTCTCATAGGCAAATGATCTGAATCTGTTTTTTAAACGGCCAAATGCACACTCCACAACTTGCCTTGCTCGACTTATGTAGTAATTAAATTTCTTTTGAGCAGGACTGAGATTGCCATCGTTAGGATGCCTCTTCATCAACCATGGTAACAGTGGATATGCTTGATCACCAATAAGCATGAATGGTACATTGCAACCACATATCTCTTTTCTTCCCTAGAGTATATGAAGACCATGAATTTTCAAGTGGCTATTATTAAATATGCAGTAAAATTTGCCTCTGCCCTAAGATAAGCTTTTTATTATAAGAACAGAAACTTACATTTGGGAAAAGTTTTCCTGCTTCAGCTTTTGAAAACACTCGAGTTTGACAAAACTCTTGCATCATGGACTCGACCTGACCACTTTATGCAAATGTCAGTGAATCTTCAAAATTTTTTAAATAAACATTTTTTACTTTTTGAGTGTGTGTAATTTAATTCACTTTGTGTAACTTACTTACTCAACTAGTTAAAACACATGTCTAAATTAATAAGAAACCAATTTTACATCAGTCACTGTTAAACTCCCCCATGGGATCTAAAAATTGTTAGAAGGTGAAAAATGTCAGTTGCATAACAGGGAGGCAAAAACTTATTAAGTCAACCTTGACAAAAGCAGTACGTTTTGGTACCTGTATTGATGATCAACAACAGCTTGGAGAACAACAGAGTAGAATCCTTTTCGATTGTAGTAATCTTGTGCAGAATTTGAAGGTGCTACAATTTGAATATGAGTGCCATCAATGGCTCCAGCGCATTGAGGGAAGCCCCATGTCGTTAGAAAGGCATCAACGATACTCTGCAGTCTATCGCCCGTTGGCCAAAACAAGACGCATTAAAACATCAACAATAGCTTGGCAAACCTCGTTCACGATTTCACAGGCTGTACTTTTTCTTATACCAAAACGCCAAGCTAAAGAACGCAAATCTTCATTGGTAGCCAAATGCCAAAGATAAATTCCTACTCTTTTTGGCACAGGGATAGCCTTTCTGAAATTTGTATCTTCTCGCAAAAGAGTGTCATAGATCTTGTCGCAAATGAAATCGAATGTTCCCTTAGACATACGAAAATTTTGTGGTCACAACCCATCATCTTTCCACAAATCGATAGTTTTTTCCCAGAACAAACCGGTGCAGATGCTTGCATCCACCCAGAAACGTCTTTCACTCATTAATTTATTTCCTAGAGCGCCAATAAACCAAAAATAAAAGTGGCCGTCCCTTTTTACTTCGCTGCTTTCTCAGTTTCAAAAAATATTTCTTTCTTCTTTCACGACGCATTCGCATCTTTTTGTGGTATTCAGATGTAATATTGAAAATGGTTGCGATCACTTCGTCCGCCATATTTGGATTGCAATAATATAAATATTACACTTTGTTGTCAAGGAAACTAGCTCGGCTTATTTGAACGCTCACAAAATTGAGCTTGGTCATTCACAAGATCGATCTGAGATCGATCTTCTCGGATCGATCTTAAAGCGAGCTAAGTGTGAACAGGCCCATAGAAAAGATCTTTATGACGTTGTCATTAGACACAAACTGCTCTGATAAATACAGGTTACACGCACAATTTCATTATGCATTCCTTAGTATTCATCTATGCGAATATATAACAATAACATCTATACATAAAATGCTTCAGTTTTCTATGTTTTAAACTCGATCAGAATCAATGAGTTGGTGATTAGCTGCTGCCCGCATATTAATTACGCACGAACCAAACATGCCTTTACAAAGCAAACAGAACTTTTGTTTATTTCTCGTTCGATCATAAACAAAGTTCAATCAAATGATGTGTACTTATAATGTATAGATTTATCACGTCAAATTCTCCTTATTTAAGATTTATGAAGTAGCTTGTTCCCTGTTTACTGAAAAACATATATAAAGACACTTTGACGACACTTGTCTTACAGTACAATGGCTTCGCTTGTGTGACGACGCCAGTAAATGAATTGTCTCAGACAAATATTGTGTTTCATATGAAACAGCATGGATATTTTGACAAGATTTAGAAAGTCTCAGTCATCAATGGATTTGTACACTATACTTTTCATATTCTAGTTACTTCAGTCGAGACACGTATAATGTAAATTATTAATTCACACTATAACAACGCTTGCATGATACATAACTTAATTGCTAAATTTTGATATTTTTGTTTCCTGTTGAAATGAACTGGGATAAGTAATCTAAAAAATGGCATCTTGTATTTCTATGTTAAATTTGAACATTATTTTGCTTAGCAACACACATAAATTGAACACGTTGACACGTTAATAATTTGCCAAACATACGTAAAGAGAACACGTTACTGCTCCAAGTCCAAAATATCCACTCGCATCTTCATTTCGTATAAATCCACATATCAAAGTTGCTGCGGTCAAAAACAAAACTGTACAACCCATTCCAACAAAAAATTTCGATCCCTGTGTGCTTAGTGCCATTTTCACAAACCGTATTTGTAATAACAGAGATATGAATAGCGGAAACCACCACGTGGAATAAATTGAATCTTTTGTTGTGACGTTCCTGTTCAGTGATAACTGGATAGGATACTTCAGAATAAAGATCTCGTGTGAAGTCTGGGACGGTTTATGCAGTATCTTCGGATGGAATTAAGAAGCGTTTAACGAATAATTACTGTTGTTTTGAATTTCTTTCACCCGTGATTGTGTACTCCACTTCTTTTTTAAGACAAGTTTAGGTAAAACATCTCTCGACCATATTCTTCAAAATGCTTCATCAATTCGTTGACAAAACTCAAATCTGTGGCATGGGTTCTTAGTTTATCTAAATGGATCTTGAGGTATTATGCTATAAATACCATTCGGATATCAATATCTTCCATCACCGTGATCTGTTGGAATTCGACCGATGGGTTTCTGGTTGACTAAATTTGCAATTTCAGAATTGTATCACCAAGAGCCTTTTTGATGAATATCTTCACAATTTTGACCATGGACTCTGTACATTCATTCTGGTTATGTGCAAGAGGTGTTATGAAAGGCCATTTCATACAGCGGTCTGCACAAAATTCTTAGAGCTGTTTTACAACCCATTGTTTAATCATAGCCCGTAACTCGTGTCTGCTCCAACCATTTGAGAACTACGAGTATAAAAGTAGCTTTGGACATCCTGTGAAGGAAAGGAAAGTACTTGCATAGGTTCCAAAACACCAGCATTTACAGCCAGTTTACAATGTTTAGCACGGGTGTTAAGACATATAAAAATAACGTCGTGGTGCTTGCATGTTTTATTACGACCAACTTTTACGTTGATAGGACCAGAATAATCGGTAAATTTCTCGATGGTAAATTTAATGGTACAGTCGATGGTAAATTTGCCACAGACATTTGTAGCAAGTCGTTGGTAAATTTGCCATCAACTGAATTCCTACTTTTGCTTCGATTTTCGGCAAACTCATTACCTGCTTTTGATTACTTTTAAAATTCTGTGAGCTTTGATAATCCAGTATTTTATTATGCTTTTAGCTACATTTGCTGCAACACAGTTGTGGCCAACTTCATGAGCTTAATCATTATGATCTTTGAGACATAATGATCATCGAGACTATGGATGGATCAACACGATTTTCAACTCGAATTATATATTTTTTCGACATAAGGAGAAAGTGTTTTAAATTTTCATTTCTTTAATCTGCCAAAGAGGTTTGACTGTGCTTGCTTGATCCAATATATTTCTGCTTCGTGAAGCTCTTCGTAAGTTAAAAAATAAGCTGTAATTTTGTTAAGATTCTTTTCCATTTTGCATATCGTTCACAGTCGAATATAGGTTGTGCAATCATAACAAGACAGGTTATCGTTACTTTACTTCTCTCTTTGTTGACTTCTTTAGAATAAGTTACACCTGTTACTATAGGCCAATATTTTTCAGTTTATCTTAAGAATCATAATCCATTGATTCGTCTACCATTAAGCGCTCTGGGTGTGGTGCTTTTCGTAAGATCATCTGCAACATTTTTATCAGTGTGACAATGATGCCAATGATAAGCATTTAAATTTCACTGAATTTCTCTTGCTCGGCATTTGACAAATGGCGTTGTATGCAAGGGACATTCCTTCGATCCAGGCTTAAGTTACTCTGCTGTCGGAATAAAGATTGCTTGGTAAAATGTCACCTAATGTGGGAACAAGTTCCGAATGACATACGGGATGCATCGAAGAATGTAATTGGCTGTGGGTTGCCTATAACATCAGTAGGAGTAAGGAGATAGTGGGAGTTTGACTTTATAAATTTCTCCATTTTCCTATTGAATTCATGCGATAATTCTTCATCCCAAATGATACTTCACATGCCAAACTCTTACATATCAATTTTAACCTTCACCAACATTGAGATCAAACATGCCTGATAAATTACTTAGTATAAATAATTTTCTCATCTGTAAAGGCTATATGCCAGATGTGCATTTTCTTCCTTTAAGCTTTGGTCAAACGAGGGCAACATTTGCATTTAACATCGGTCATCGTACATCATGCAAAACATTTTTTACAAATATCTATTATGAGTTAAATTTTGGATATGATGTCATCGGATAAAAATCTTTGCAGAGAAATCTCCGTTTCTGTATTTTTATATGTAAGTACAGGAAAAAAAATATGAGCGAACAATCATGCCTCATTATTTTAATAATTCAGCATATTGCATTATATTCTATATTGTAATATTACATGTGGCACTTTAATGTAATAATTCCATTACTGCAATGTGTGCTTAGTGTTACGGAAAATTGCACAGCAAGACATTGGTTTGCCTATGCGCACATCATGTATGGTCTTTACTTGAATATTCTGACCTTAAAATTACTGTACATACATACAGAGATTAAAGCAATTAGAACTTCAAATAATTTAGTAAGTCGACATATTTTATAATATATTATATTACAATTTATTATTGTTGCATATAAGCAGGTGTACATCTTGTGTTTCAAAAGCTAAAGTCATTATCTCTGCACTTTGGCGATAGCCTGTAGTACACATTGTATTACTCTGTACTTTTACCTATCAAAGGGAGTCATTTGACTTTGGCTCGCTCAGTATAACACTGGCATTATCATGTTGAGATTTATATACAGAATTATATTTAAAAATAGCTACGCAAAGCGCACATGTGGTTAGCCACAAAATAGACGGCAAATACAATGAACATTTGACTTTGAAATATTCCAGATTGCAAAAATGTGTTATGAACTCTATCTTCAGTCTAATGACCGATTGAAATAAGCCTTTCCAAATCAGGGGAGCACATACCAAATAGTTTGGTAGATGCTGAACATGTTAGTTTTTGACTTTAGTAGTAGAAGTGAAGTAAGTTAATCGACCTCTCTATTAGAACTGGATATTGCATAAGCACTGTACTTTTTGAAAATCGTTTCTATGCTCGTATAATTATATAATCCTATACACATTTAATATACACGACAACTTTTTTAAAAATAGACATGTTTCGACATCTCATGATGCCATCTTCAGTATGAATGAAATAATAGGTGATACAGGGTTTATAAAAGTAATATGATACGTAAATTAGAACAATAAAAGGAAATAAGATAATATAATGAGGAGCGTCCGAGCGTATTATAAACTAAATATTGTATTGAATTTAAAACTTGAACATTGAGGTCAGGGTTAGTTTTGTTAATGTGGAGTGCTTTTCTTTTAAGAAGTTTTTACTTGTTTTGATGCAAATTTTGGCTATTTCTTGCAAAATATAATTGGGCTAAGTTTGGGCTACTTTTAAAGGTAGCTCGGGCGGGTTTGCAGGCTACCCATCTAGCAACACTGGAACTGGCATTGTAATTGTACTGCAACGTTTCAAGTCTGAACTGAAGGAAATGATGACAATTAAACGCAACAGTTACTGTGATTTCTACAAACATGATTCTTTGCGGTGACATTTGTCTATTTTTACTATGGAATTGCTTTTTTCTTCCTAACCATGCTACGTGCATGGACTTGGACGATGAAGAAACAAATTTCGATAAACCCAGTCTGCCGAGAGGGCATTTAAAGCCTCTTGGATCACATAAGGAAGCAAATTTCATCGACGAACTGTACGACACTCCATCAGCTTCGGATTTTGGAATGATTATGTTAAGATTTCAAAACCTGTTGTACTGAGGGTGCCGTTAAGGAGTCCAACGCATTCAAACTGTGGACGAGCAAATATTTGGATGATACTTATGGCAACTTGGAAGTAAGATTAGAAAGTAAAGTAGAAACGTCAGGAAAAGTCCCTATTGGGGCCAAAGGACTTGGAAGAGACACTATTGGTTAGTATTTTGACAACTCATCCGTACCTAAGCTAAAAAATCATTGCTGTCATCAGCAATCTGACATTGAAAGTTATCAATATTGAAAGATTAGTGTGCATATGTGATATAAGTGCATCCTGATAAGTTCACATAATGCTGAGTACTTTATACTTAAATTGTGCATTAAATTCCTTTCATCACATAACCATGATGATCATGCCAGTATGACCTGCACTTTCCTTGTTTACATACTATACTAGAATATATAGACCTATATATATAGACCTATATAAATCCCAATTTGTACCTGTATGAAATTGGGATTTGATGAAATCTTTGAATTAATTCTTCAGTTACGAGGCCAGGGCAAAGCAAAATAAATTAGTAGTTACTTTTAAATTCTAAATAGCTTTATAGGAATGCTATTGGCTAAGAATTCCGAAAGAACATTTAACCATTGTTTCATTATCACTACCACATATGGATCTAGGATTTTTCCAATGTCAATACCAAAACTTCAAAGGAAAATTAAATATTTATTGTTTAAGAGCAATACAAATCCTAATTTTTAAACACTCCTTATGCCTAAAAACAACACATTGATATTATTTGGAAAACCTCTAAAGTGAACACCCCTCAACAGTTTTCCAAACATCAGAGCTCTTTATCATTCCTAGAAACACTAACTTAATTGTTGTTCTGACACAGAAAGCTTTTAGAAATTCTTGCTAAGCAGTTGAATCTAGGCTCTACAGGTATGCTTTCTCACAGTTTTTACCTGTATGATGTTCAGTTAGAAATGCTGACCATCTCCATAGCATTTCATGGATGTGATATTCCTCAAGTTCCCCATCATCCTAATTTGTTACCCTTTCCTTATGATCAAATATCACTTTTTTAACTACTGTACATTTCAGAATAAATACTTTTTCTTTTGAGAAAAATCCAACATTTTTTTTGACTAGAGAGGAAATAATGATGATCATAGTAAAAGCTTTCATATAAGAACAGCGTAATGGAAGTTATATTTCTTAATAAAAGTATTTTGTATCTTAATGTAATGCTTGTAGTTCTATTTTTTTACTAGACCATTCTTTTGTTGATGCCAGGGAAGGCATGCTATAAATGTAAATATACTAGTTGCATTGAATCTGACAATATAAACAGAATCCATTTAACATACCTTAGGTACTCGTATTAACATGAAATATACATAGATGATGACATGTAGTAAGAGGTCTCAGATTTTCATAACAAAGATCTTCTCGCATAGGCAAAACTGTTTATCTTGAATTCCAAACAATGTATTTCTTCATAATCAGCAGAAAAATTATTAAATGAACATTAACAATACCTTGGTGTTTCGTCCAATGCCTGGGATTATCAACATGCTTAGGAACACATTTTTACTCATCAGAAAATGTTTTTCAACATGGACAGCTCTTATGAATTTCTGTTAAGCAATCTGGTTTAGCAAATGGAGACTCACACATTGAGAGTTAAGTTTAATAAAGGGAACATATGGGAATCAATGATTTCATGAATGTGAAATAGCTCAGATTTACCGTGCCGTGCAAAATATATAAAGAAATAGCTTCATTTATCACAAATTCATAATCATTCGTAATAATCAACTCCTTCTTAAATAATCAATCTTAGTCTTTTCAAACCTACGTAGAACAGTGTATTGTATAATGATTAGCCATTTATTATAAAATGAGTATATGAACCAAAAGCCCCAAACATTTGTCGATATTAGAATTGATAACACCTTGTGGCCGCACATTTGTTCGTCTCTTGAAATTCATTTTTGAAGGAAAGTAGGATCTGCTGATATATTAACCAAGGTTCTCCCATGATCCAAAAATCGTCGATTTAATTACTATATCTTTTCGCTATATTTATTCATATACTTGCATGAATTGACTTTATATTTATAGCCATGCGCACGTTCGGATGATCCTCTTGCTCTTTGGTACGTATATTTTTTAGAGCCACATGTTTTCATAGCAATGATTTTTCCTTTCAACAGTAATGAAAAAAAAATGTTGGCTGAACGAATGATGGCAGTTGTTTAAGACATTTAGAAAAACTTCGGCTGAAGGTATCTACGTACGCAGAATAGTAATATTTGCAAAACGTGAACACTGATTTAACTCAACAAGCTGCTTCTAAATTGTACGAAACGCATGAAAGCCTTTACCATCAAAGGACCATGTGTTTTACCCCATTGCAACACCATCAATTTGCTTGTAAAGTTTACATGTAGTTGGAATATTGTTTGAGTTTTTAAGCTTCTTGTTCCGTAAATTATTTGAGAAGGTTCGTCCCTCATTAATTGTATTTTTTTATTATTAATGGTTTCAGTTTCTCGTCAAACATTTTGTTAGAATAATTAAATGTACCAGACACTGAGAGAATTGGTTCTATAGCCCTTATTCTTTTATGTGTCATAGGAAAGCCATACATATTTTGTAGACCAGATCGCTTTAAATATTTGTTTCACAAAATACTGTACGTATATTACAGAATTTTTTTATCTTTAAACATCTAAACATATTCGTATAGTTATGAAATTATTTAAGTGACTAGTTATTGTTTGTATGTATGTATTGTACATGACATCTAACCATTAAACATTCGTTTGTCAAGCCCCAGTCAAGCAACACCCCCTCCAATTTAAAATAGTCAGTATCAGTCAGAGTCATCCACTGACATTTTTGCTATGAGACTTAACTGTACAATGAATTTCCTACGTTTATTACGGTTACAATTGGTATATATCTAGTAAAATCTGTCGTCTGAGTATTACAAAAACATTAAAAATTAATACAAAAATTATTAACAAAGTTTGTTATTTCTAGATACATTGCAATTATTTTTGTATTCATTTACTGAAAAGAACAATGAACAGAAATTATTTTCTAGAGAATGTATTTGATAGTTTTGCTGAAAGTTATGCATTGTATAAATAAATTATCTGCTGAGTACTTCACTATTTAAAAAGATGATTATGGTAATACGTAAGAATGGTTGTATGGTAATGATTTTTTGATCTTTCCCGTAGATTTAAATCATGTTTATAATCATTTGAAAGTGATACTTTTACAGGTTTTATCCTCGGTTTTTTCAGTCGATTAACTTGTTAAAAATATTACCATGCTTATAAATAATTTTGCCTATGTTTTTTCATTCACATTTTGATGATTTAGAACAAAAAAATATTTTAAATTTTGTTAGGAAATTTTGTTTCGAAATACCAAGACAACGATGCTTATATTATTTCGGAGCTACCTACGCCAATGTGGAAAGATATATTGGTACCATCATGTTTAACATGTGGCTCATTTTTACACAGTTTCGTAGAGATTGATCTATGGATGAGTTCAAAAGGAAGCCATAGTCTTCTACATAAGGTTTGTTGGAATTTATTTGTGATTGTTCTTAATGCAGATTTATTTGTCTATACTCTAAAGTTGAGTTTGCAATAGCCTGTGCCATCCAATCTGTTCGTATAGTTGTCATTTACAAACAAATGAAAAGGTGTTTTTGCTGTTGTACTGGCTTGTGAAGAGTATAGCATTTATATGATTACAAATCTTCCCGTTGACAGAAGGAATCTCGACTAAGCTGGACGGACAAAAAGCGTCTTGGTTGTATACAAACAAATCAAAATCATATAAATAATACTTAAGTAAGCCGTAATCCCATTCAGCATACCGTCAGAGAAACATTCATTTTGGTGTCTAAAATATACAGGCCTTAAAAACACAAAGCAAAATGACAATGTCAAAGTTTGTTACTCCCGTTTTCGCATTATTGTATAAAATTCCTACTTTTTTTGTTATTATTAAAGGACGCGTTTAACGCCATCAACTGTCTGTACAACGGAACGAAAGAATGGAAACTCATCGATTATAAATATGAGGCCATGATTTATAAAGCTGAGGAGTCTGAGTATGAAATCGGGGTTTCTCATTGATAGATGTACATTCTGTGGATCTAGTTAAGTATCCTTTGTTGAAGGACGTTCCTTGGTCACACGTTATCATTCACCCTGGTGACTGCCTGTTTTTACCCAAGAGTAAGTTAACCCTTAATAGTATGGCTTAACATTACAGAAATGCATAGAAATTAATGAACCAAAATCAATGCAATTTTTGTGGGTTTTGAAAATAACCGTAACTAAGAACTTTGCATGCACATTATTTACTGTATACAATGCAGTGGTAGTTTGCTTTAACAAAGAGTGGGATTATAAAAATCTACTAGTAGGAACACGTCATTTTGGTGCTAAAGCTGACTTGTTGCTAAAGATTTTTAGTCATTGTTGAACAAAGGCATCATTGAGGAAGCTAATTTTATAGTTTTTCTACGGACTCTGCGTATTTAACAAAGCTGTAACTAAGAAAAACTTTTACTCAATAATAAATCTAAATCTTAGGTTATTATCACCAAGTAAATTCATTTGGCAATACCAATGTTGCCGTGGCAATCCTCTTTTCTCGTCTCGATGATCTCAAAGAGTTTAACAACACTGGATGTGGCAACCAGACTTCATCCCCTCTATCTGATATGGACGTTGACTGGAAATACCCTGGTTACGGAAAATTATCCATGGGAAATCCCTCTCTCGAGACCATGAGGTAAAATAACGATCGTATGCCAAAGTGTATTTATGTGTTTTTAATCATACATCAACGAATTGTTCGCCTCAGTGCCCGTAGTTATCGATATGGCATGTAATGTGTTCTTTTTAACATTTATATAATCTGTTCTACACTTAGACAGTGCAATTGAAATTTCGTTTTGCGCTTTACATCCAAAATTTAAAAAAATTATCATCAAGTGTAAAAAAGGTACATAAGGTGTACAATGCGTAGCCTGTCAAATTTTTTTTAACTTTTATAACTTTTTCTGTATTTGCCGAACGTTCTCGTTTAGATTGCAGGTCACGTAACTTATTAATGGCATAGAAAAATCAACTTAGTCCTAGTTTTATTACATCGCCAAACCATCACAAAGCATCGCCAACGCTTATCACCAATAGTGTGTAGTCATCGTAAACAGCTCGAGCTCAAACTTGGTAAAGTTAAATTGGACTTAAAATTCCTTACAACATGTAAAAGGCGCTCAGCAATACCACGTTTCATGTGGTTTAAGGTTGCAAATCGCCGTCTGCGTTGTTTTAGCGCCTATCGACAATGTCAAAGCAAACTACTCCTCGAAGAAATAAACGACAAACACTCCAGAATACGCGTGCAATCTGCACAAGTGACAATGACTATGTTTAAAATTATTTGTTGGGCTCTAATATTTACATTGAGAATCCGTTTCCCGCCTGGCACCTCATTGGCAACAATATTGATAAATCGATATGACAATAAAACGCTCAAAGAAATCAGAAAGTATCATCGTAAACACTTTTTTTCTGATTGCATTGCCGATAATCGTTGGGCATAACGGAAAATAAAAACAAAGCACAATTTGTAATGCTTTTCATTAAAGTATTAGCGTTCACTGACCGTATAAGAGTACTTACTGTAGCAAAGCAGTCTTACTAAAGCAACCTTTAAAATTACCTAAAAGTTTTAGTTACAAATGCATTATCGTTTTTCCTGAAATCGTTCTTTTGCAATAAACTTAACATCACCCACAACTTAGTTTAAATGATTTTTTAACGTATATGGAATCATACACAGATAAATCAACTGGTTTATCGTAATGTATGTTGGGTTGCATCCAATTATTTCTGTCTTGTATGACTATTTTACGAGCTAGTTGTGGCCAAACAGATGTGTTCTTTGTTTTATAATGAAATAACAATGAAACTTTTTCTTAAGATATTCAACTGCAACGTAGATTTATCTAAATTTTTAAAAGTTTATGGGAAAGAGTCGTTCTTTTGATCAGTAGCGTAACTAGACAAAAACAATTGGTCGTGATATAACGAAAACAAACAGAAGTACAGTTGGTTGCAACATAAGTTGTCTGTGCCGCTGGTTGTGTACGCTTTAAATGTGCGACTTTGATTTCTCATGCTTTTGGCGATCGCCCAGTAAATAATGCATGTTGACATAATCAATTTGAGTCAATGTAGTGGACTTTGGGCGAAACAGTCAATAAATGCAACAAAATAACTACTGTTTCTTCACACTAGCGCACAACTAGTCTTTCCTTTCCTTCACTCTTTCCACCAAGACTGTTGTAAATCCTTATATTTCGTTTTCACTTTGAACGTAGGGTTGGTCGTGGTAAACAAACAAAATATTTCTACTCTATAGCGTTGCGTAAACTGCAAATCCTCCTAAGCTCAGAAACGATTTCTCTGACTCTTTGATCTTCAGACGCGACGTTTGATTGTCCTTGATTGATTTCCATGTTCACAAACAAAAATAAATCAAATAACACAGTAAAACGATGAATAATTCGACAATATTTGAAATACTCGTGCCAATAAACTTGGCATGACCCAAGGGGAAAATTAGGCGATTGAGCATGCGTAAGACGCAATGCAGGCTTATATATTATTAGTGATTTTTGTTTTGATCATTCTCGCCTGATCAGAGCATTTGACCAAACCAAGGCTGAGTATACCCATTTTAACAGGCTGTGAGGTTTTCTAGCCAATCAGCTCTTAGGAATACATAAATTGTTCATGGTGGCCTGAGTATAGCACGACCAAAATTAGGTGAATGGCGTACCATGTGCTTTTAGGCAATGATTAGCCCAGATTTCGGGCAGAAACGTAATATAGTGTAAGTAACATGAATTATTAGAAATGGATTTTGTTTTAGCTAATATCTGTTAACATTATTAACATTATATAGGTTGAAAACATTTGGTTGTGCACGACCTCTATAGCTACGCTATTGCTTTTGATTTATTCGATGACAACAATTAAGGAGATTAAAACGTCAATTCTTACAACCATCCGATTATACCAACATATAGACGATGATTTTCTGTTTGCCGTTGTTTTTTAACAGTATTTTGAAATTTTACAGAATTGTGGTTAAGATCGGTAATTAGTTCAAACTACTATAGGAAATATATTCTACCACTCTAAAGATGACTACCGCTAAGGTTGTCGAAACGTCATTGAACAACAACAAAAACAGTCCTTCTCAGGACTATACTAACCTGGACGATCTGCATCTACAAACATGTAAACGATATTCCCGAGTTCAAACCATTTACTTTAGAAGTATATTTGTCACATAGTTTATAAAGAATATTATTTATCTACAATAAATACGTCAAATATAATAGTTCCTAACGTGCTGAAATGCTTAGTGTCGATTAGTAATTGCTTTCCCAACTTTTTATGTTCATTTCTATCTTCATGAAATTTAGGAACAACTTGAAAATCACATTGAATAAAGAAAAATACCCACACTCGCAATCGTCTCTAACGATGCTTGAGGTATGTAATTGAAATACCAATCTATTTTGAAAACAATTTTTCTAATGTGAAAGTTTTTAAAACATCTCATTACCAATCCACAAGTTCGATACAACGTATACTGAATGTATTCTATTTGGTTTATGGTATTTTCCTTTTAATCCAACTGTGATACATATGCTATACACTCTTAGCACTCTTTTAGGAACTGCTTTTACTGAAGGGAGATGGAAAGGCCTTGTTTAAAGAGGTTGGTCAATACATGTTTGAATTTTCTGTTCATTTAATTGAAATTGTGGTTAGGTTAAAGTAAGGACCTGCATGACCATTATGTTTGGCATTTAGGTTACTTCATATGATATAATCCGGACGATTGTGTTTAACTGCAAGTAACCCATCTATAATTTATTAAAGTGAATGCCTTTACACATAACAACTATTTCATATACACTTTGTGCGAACTTGATACAACTATTCATGAACTATATTGCTGCGTAGAACTAGTTTTCGTGCTTGTGTCGTTTTTTATGAAAATCATTGCCATAATGTAATAAAAGACGGAAATGTCCAGATGTCCATAAAAACGGCACCAGCATGAATTAATTATATGAATTCACAGAAATAATTATACAAAATGACATCGCTTGTGTTCAAAGCAAATTAGAAGACAATTATGTGTTGCTGGGATTTCATAATGTTTTTAAAGTATTTAAAACAAAACAGTTTAAAAGTACTGAACACAATGATTTCCTAACGCCTATACAAAAAATAGTCATATTTTACATAATGTGCTAGGAACAAGGGTGTAACTAAAGTAACTTGGCGGAACAAATACGTATCTAATGCAGGCTAAATTATCTTATGCAGATTTTACTTAGTGCATACATAATTTTTTTGCGGTTTCCGTTTGTTAAGACACGCCGTATAAAAGAGTGATAAGCTGCAATGTCAAATAGAAAAAGAAAAACATTTCCATGACTTACTAAATTGAATATTGTCATATTGCTTGGGGTCATCAAAAGCAAGGGGCAAACAAAAAATACCCCCCATAAAACAATATCTTGTTGTATGGAGACATTAATAGATTCTTTCATGGTAAAGAAAGTGTTTGTTTCAGCATAGTCCGTGCTATGTGGTGGAAAATAATTGCTTCTAAGATAGGTTTGTTTATATTCTAATATGACTACGACTACAAACACACAAGTTTAGCTATTTCAAAAGATAATCGCCAACAAAAAGATTTATTTCTTGTTATGGCCAAAGATACAAACTATTCTTAATCCAAGGATTCAAGCTTCCAACTCAGCCAAAAATAAAGCTTCGAATTAAGCCGAAAATCAAGGTCAAAATGAGGTTTGGTATCATACCACCTTAGTAGGTGGCATACTACCAATTAGCAAAACAAACTACAATTACGAGTTTCACTGTTTGGGTAGGAGCTTGAATCCAACTCCTTGGCTCAACAAATGCGTATCCTCATTGTGAAGCCAATTAGTATATTTGAGCATTATCAAAACTTACACACCGAAGTAAATCATTAGACAAACACCCTGAATACTGACAAACGATAATGATATGGTTTTCAACTCCGAGGAATAGATAGAATGAATGTAAGCAACAATGCTGATAAAAGCAATGCAGTGATTGTGCAAGCACATTTTCTTCTATTTCTGAATAGTTGTTTTAATTGCTTAATTGAAGTTGAATTAACGAACGTTAACATTTTAACGTTTAAATATTTTTGTTGTTCTTTCCGCGCATATCTATAAGTTTGATGAGCTACTAATCTATTAATCCTATTTGTATGTAAGGGCTACTTTTTGTTTGAACAAAGCACTTTTGATTTCTGAATTCCGAATTCAGAATTACTTTTGTATTTTGCAACTTATAAATTTGTATATATCATCAATAAAGTATGGCACTTCGAAAACAACTCCTTTTTACATACTCCTTTAATCTCGTTTTAGTTGAAGTTGTATAATTTAATTTGGCTATCAAGTGTCTATTATAATAAATGACTCATTTCAATAGTGCTGCTACAGACCTAACTTTATTCATTGTTAAAATTCTGTAACTGCAAAACAACACGTTCTTAACATACACTTGTATGATATTTCTTGTTGTTGTCATCCTGTTCATACGGCAGTTATTAATGCAATCAGCAGAGAATCATGCGAAACACTGCATTTTAAAATTTTTACTACGAAAAAGGAATAACAAAATAATACGACCAGTTAGCTCGAAAATATCACATGTACGCCATTTGTTTCCTTTCAAATTTTTTACTCGTTGAACTGACTCAAAGTAAAAAAAAATGGATTGTTTATCTTAGGTTAATGCCAAACTTAACAAGCCTGAGGATAATCATATCACAGAAGAAGACCTTGACTCACTATCAAAAAATGATCTTCGTGACATTTTTGTAGCCTTTGAACCCTACGAGCCGTCAAATCATTACACCTATGAGTACTCCTATATTAAAGAAAAGGACATCAGGTGTGTTACTTCTGATTAACATTATTGCGTGTTTTTCGAAGATTAAACATTTGGTTTTGATAAATCTTTAAGGAAATTAAGGGAGCATTTGTATTGCCATAGAATCGGTTTTTTTTAGTCTAGACGAGTAATTAGTTGAGTATGCCAAGTTACCTTTTTATGACAAAATGGGCGTGTCTTACATAAGACATAGTGAAAAGCAATTTCTAGAACATATATTTTACAAATCGAATTCAAGAATTGATTCATTGAATTATAAACTAATAGTTTAGTTATGCAACCTCCTTGATAAATATATCATTCAATTTTCTGCTCAGAGTATTTAAAAGTTTTTAAAGAAGTAAAAGATCTTCTGCCAAGACAGTAAAATAAAGCTATATGATCTTTATAGTTTTATCCATTGCTGTCATTTTACGTCACATACCCCATGCATATCGTCACGTAATGCTTATCGCGCATAAATTTTAGTCATTAAAGTTACGTGTAGGCGCATAGCGTGAAAAGTCATATGCAGGTTAGTTTAAGAAGTTCTCTGTTCAAACTATTGAACTAAAATTGGTGGAAGGCTACGTCAGTCGAAATTTTGATGCCAGTAGAACCCAGTGTTTCCCGGCAATGTAAATACACGGCCAGTAGACATAAGCGAAAAAAACTTGTTACAAACGTGATTTACAAACGAGTCTCGCCTAACGCGTAGTCACGCGTGTGTAATACAAATAATATGACCTCCAGACACGCTTGTCACCCACAAAGTTTAAACCAATGATTTAAAACACAGTCTTCCAGATGTCTACTGACCGTGTCAAGGTGAGGCAAGGACGCCATCTTGAAAGATGGCAAAAAGCAAAACTCAAAATGAAAAGTAAATTAAAACAAATTTTAAAAAACCCATCCTGTCAAACATCCCATCATGTAATTAGAACTAAATAAGAATTTCGAATTTATGCTGTTGGTAAGAAGAACTTAGTAGTTGTTAACAACTTTTTGTAGGTCATTGCTTAATAAGTTAATCCGATTAGATGGCGGAGTTTATCGTGAAAAATGGGAAAAATTATATCAAGAGGTGAGGTTTTAGAACAATTTTTCAACCATCGTAATAAAACTGTCATGCATTTTGTATCCTATTTTTAACTAGTTATTTTAGCCTTTCCTGTTCTTGCGTGTAATTGACTTATTTGCTTTTAGAGCAGTATAGGTTTATCGTCAATCTTCTTACCACAACACTTGTTCAACTATTTTATTCTCTTCAACTGAAAAATGTTCGATTTATAAATTATTTCTATTTTTAGGATCTTGGTGGAACAAGAGCTTTTGCTTCTCAGGTGTGCTAAACCAGATTTTAATTATTTTGTGCTTTCTCAAAGCTAACGCAAATTATCCATCGTTCATTAATTACTAAAAATATAACATAGTATGTCTATATATTGTCAAAAATTTTCCAGTTGTTTGAAGGTTTCCAATCGTCAAACAAGAGCATGGCGTCCACTGAAGAAGTGATGAAGAATATAAACACAGTTCTTGAACCATACATTTACTACAGAAATAAAACTGCATTTGACCTGAGATCTCATTATGATGCTGTTGATGATGATTATGACGAGGACGATAGTGAGGTCAATGACGACAGGAAGCATTCTACCGATAATGAATGGATATCGATAGACCACCATAAACATCCCGTGATAAAAGGTGATGATGATGTACATAATTCTCACCAAGGTCAAGATGATAAAAGGGGAAGATTCACTCAATTAAGTGGTTACCAAGAATCAGACGACGACAATCTGGGATATAAGGACAACGAAAAACTAAATGATGGTCGTAATGTCGAATATCATTCTTTCCAAAAACTCGAGCATCATAACTATCCTACACATAATGAAAATGAGGAGGAAAATTCTCAGAAAAATGAACTGTGATGTTTGTTGTAACATAATTTTTTGTTGTACAGTAGTTAGCCACGTGTTTATTGTTTTATCAACTAAAGTTTCGTCTATTACTACAACTGTCACAGTACACCTACGCTTATAAGAATAATTTGCTATCTTCAGAATACACTAACTTTTTGAAAATCTTAAACAATGTAATATTTCCTCTCGGGATATGTTTCTTAAAGTGATACAGAAGTGAAATTTTCATATTTCGTTTTTTGACACTAACATTTTATCTTTACAGATCATTTTAAGCTATTGCACACTTAATTTGATCGACGGGAACGCATTGAAATTTGCTTTCAAACTTGGCACTTCCGCTTGTTTTGATGCGAATTTCACTTTGAGCGCGTGACGTCATTTAACGGACGGAGGTTCAATATTAAAGCTATCAGTTAATAAAAATATAAGCGAATCAAAATATTTCCAACACGAGTTTAACATTTTTATGACTTTTTTTGCAAAAGTCGAGTATAGCTGCTGAAAAAAGAGTAATACAAATAAGTTTACAACATATACAATCTGTTATAGTTTTATAAACTTCTAAATAACTTATAATTCTCGATGAACTGGGTGCCGCATCCTTGTGCAGTGTGTGGTTTAATACACAAGCAATGTTATCAGGAACTCGTTTAGTTCCAATCTATTAGAGTTTTATAAACTTCTCGATTACACTTGTAATTCTCGAAGAAATGTATGCCTTCCTTCCAGTAGTCCGTGGTTTTAAAACCCATGCAATATTATCATAATGCACATAATATTAAAAGAATCTTTTCCAACGTTAGTAACATAACGATACACTGCAAGTAAAAATATGGCGAGTAGTCAGAATTCTGCAAAAATACGTCGATGAGGGCAATATTTTGCTGCTGGTTGGCCAAACAGAAAAAGTTGTACAAACAGTCAATACACAGAGGGTGTCTCAGTACATCGTTTCCCCATGAATGACAAGGAGAGGCTGAGCAAATGGACAAAATTTGTTAGGAGACATAGGCCAAAATTCGTTCCTCAGCAGTACTCTGTGCCATGTTCAATGCATTTCGCTGATTTTATTCACCGTGAACGCAGCGGTTGCAAAATCACTAAGTACAGTATGAGACAACAAAAGGACATTTGGATGGGAAGGAACTTTCTTCAACACCATTCTTTCACTATAATTTAGTCTATTTAAATGTTTAATAATGAATCAGTTAAATAACGACAATTAATACAAATAAAGTATATTTTGTACAAGCCAAATGAACATATAATACAATGTGGGCACTGATTTGTATTATGAAATTTTACACAAGAAACATACTGTACTTATTAGCGATTATTATGTAAAGGCTTCTGCCGCTGAACAGAAAGTTAATAGGCGCGTCCCAGATCATCGCCCTTGTAATAGCAAACCCCTATAAAATAGACGACAAATTTCTCTATAGCAAACATGTTTCGGCATACTTTATGCCATCTTCAGTGAAGTGAATAAATATAAGAAGTTTACATGATAATATGTTATAGTAATAAAGCGGAAGTATCGAATAGTTATGATTCATAACTTATGAATAATTATCTACAATTGAATAGGGTGTTATAAAATGTTTGTGTTATTTTTATCAAAGAAAAAACTACAAAGAAAATGAATAATATCTGATAAAGTAGCAATTGCTATTTACAGATCAAAGATAGTGTTAAGATGCTGTATTTGTTTGATGAGGTTAGGTTTACGCTTCTTGATATAAAGGGCTTCTTTGAGTTTAAGGGCGAAAGGAGTGTGAGCGGTGTCTAAGATACGGAAACAGGATTGTGTGATTGTTTTTGCAGTGTGGTGACAAGAGTAAGTGTCTGAATATGTGTGAGTTTTTGTCCGTGGTTGTGTGTTCTTTAATCCGTGTGGAAAGGTGGCGGGTGGTATCCCCAATGTAACTGGAATTACATCCAGCACAAAAAAATTCATAAACCATTTTGGATTTTAAAATAATGGGTATAGGATCTTTGAAACTAAAGTGATTTTTGATTTTGAAAGATGAAAAAACTAGTTTGATGTCTAAGTGATGATATTATCCATTTAATATGAATAACTACAGCAATATAAAACAATTTGATTAACTACAGGCATAAGTATTTTAGACATGAATACCATCATGTATCGTTATATTCCAGTTGTAATTCATCGTGCACTCATATTGAACAAATGTTCTTAAGTTTTGTGTCTAATTTTTTTATTCTATGAATATTCATTCATGTATGAGGTCATTGAATTAGCCGAAATTTTAACAGCAATATGGTTGTTTGTGCGATGATTACAGTTATATGTACAACTGATAGTCAGTAGTTATGTTAAAATCAATTCAAAAAGTCGAACAGTTAAAACTTTCCTATGAAACTTTCCCTGCTTCCACATTAAGATTTTTTTATATTCCTTTGTGAAATTTGCATTTTTTACGAAACGTTATTGATTGTAGCTTTTCTCTTTCGGATATTTCAGTTATTTGACATTTCCAGCTATGTACTTCAAAAATTACGAATAAAAATTGATCGAATTCAGCTATTTATCTTTGTTTACTTAAACTACATTAATGTGTAGATTTCTCTTTTGAAATAAATAATTAAAAGCAAGTTGACAATAACTAATTTATAAGCCAAAGCACTTTGGCCTGCTGTTGTGTTGATGATGAAAGAACGTGTCATAAAAACATAGAAATCATTCAATTCATGCGACATAAAAGTTTGAGAACGTGTTTGTATTTACATATTTATATCTTTATTTGAAGTATATCAAACAAAGTCCGTCGGCTAACTGCATGCTGTGTTGTTAATCACATAGTTTAAACCAATGCATATGAACGAAATATCACGTGATCATTGTTATTGAATAAATTGTGGTGTATAATATTCACTGCATGACACATCCAAACAACATTTTCTTCTTTTGTCAATATTTTCGAGCAAAACCCTTCCTCACAGTAACTCTGTTTGCCTTCAAGACTACCTCATAACTATAGGAAGATGCTATTTTTTGCGCTAATAGCTTGTTGCATAAAACGATTAGGAAATTAGTTAGACTTAAGTTCTCCGCTGTTTGTTTCTGTTAAATTTATGCAACGTTTCATTTTTAAAAATGTTCTATGAAAAGTAAAATAATTGTAAAAAACCCAGAAATTATCAATATCCATTGGCACAAAAGTCAATAAGTTTTTGTAAATCATCTAAGAACAAGTTTAATTTCTCTAATCGAACGAAGACCGATGGCTTATTCTGCTATTTTGTTAATTGTATAATCTACATACCAAGTATAATTGCCTTAAACTAAAGATCACTATCATAAGAACCAAAAAATAACGCAATCATTGTTATTCGATGTGGTATGATTTTTGTCTACGTTACCAAAGAACATTTTGTCATCTTATAACACTTGACTATAAAAACCCTAAATTTAAGATTATGTGGAGTTTGAGTTTGTAGAAATCGCGAATCTTAGTATTTTATGAAACTTTTAGAAGTTTATTTTTTGGATAAGTATTTTATATATATTTTTTATAAAAATTGATTGTATGTACATATCGAAAAATTTGCTGCCTAATCG
The DNA here is from genome assembly GCF_021976095.1 of Xenia sp. Carnegie-2017. Lineage (NCBI taxonomy): Eukaryota > Metazoa > Cnidaria > Anthozoa > Malacalcyonacea > Xeniidae > Xenia > Xenia sp. Carnegie-2017. Next base: position 12,926,962 of record NW_025813526.1, read on the forward strand.
TTTTCCATGTTTTTCTCAATATTTCTAAGAAAAGTGATAGCATATCGCTCAATCATCCTTATATTTAAATTAAAGACAATGAACAGGAATTCCTTTCTTTGAGTGAACAATCACGGAGACTAATGCTTGCCAATAATTTTGTTCACTATAACTCGTCAGCATATAAATGTTCTGGAAATATCAGGAGTATCGTTTACTAACACAAACTAACAATAGCAACCACAGTCCCGCACGCAACGTTTGGTATTATTGATAGTAGATGTCAACCAGATCTCAACGTACAGAAAATGTGGTTATAATTAGATAATTCAGGGGGTTAAGGAATAAGTGCGAGCGTACATTTACAATAAAGTAGAAAATTTAGTAAGAGCGTCCGTTTCGACCTCCGTCAAGATATTTATCAACCATGTTGTAAAACTAACAGAGCCTGTTTATGTCGATTCCCAATCCAACCACCAGTCCTTACACTGTTAACAACTTCCAACATCAATCAACAAACGTCTTACAGTTCTTTCTTTAAAAGAACACGTTTATAATGGTGAATCATAATTTACAAAAATGCCGTGAAATAAAGTAACTTTCATGCTGTACTATGATATAACTCATCAAATGGAACATTGAGACAAATCAATTGCAACGTTAAATAAATTACTATAAAAATTTGCTTAATGGTAGCTATTACCAGACTACTTTTTTTAGTTTTCTATGTTGTTCAAACTTTAAACACCACAAAAACCTACTTAACGTTATCTGCATAATGATTTCTTTACGCGTATAATACAGTGTACGTTTTTTGCTGCTATGTCAATGTTAAAAAAATATCATTCCTTTTTGTTAGAAATGTTTTATTCTTGTAGTGATTAATCAAGAAATATTAGATTTTCGAAAAATGTTCGCTTACATTTTCAATAATCCACTTACTCCTAACATTTTTATAAACTTCAAAGAATTTATCTTTGGACATTAAACCGATGTCACTTCAGAACATTTAGTATATGCACGTGTTATACATTAGAAAATATTTTGTTATAATGATCATTGAAGAAAATCAAAACACATATTATGCAATTTTGAGTTCAATTGGGCGTGTTGGATCATGAACTCAAACTTATAACTACTCAAATAAAAATAAAGTTTGCTTTTATCTGTGCTACTAATTGATTGTTCGATGTTCTTTCAATAATTATCCACTGTTATGTATAATTGCGTATACATTAGAACCTAAATTGTGTTATTAAATCCATGAATATATCCTCCATCATTGAGAATTGTCACGTCAAGAGTAGCAAATGTTTCTTTACGTCAAACATTATCCAGCTCCTCTTAACAAATATTTCAACCATGCATTTTTAAACGGCATACCTGAATGTTTGCTAATATAAATTGCCGTGATTGCTTTTGTACAAAATGTATAAAGTATGGAAGACTAGGTGTTGAGAAATTGTAAAATGTTGAGAAAAACGACAATAGATCTAATACTGCATTGTCACTTTGATGTGAAATTTGATACTACTACTTATATTAAATTGAATTTATGGCTAGTCAGTTCAGTGCCCTTATAATTAGATGACCTAAGGCTATAATATGTAAATAATATCAATGATAATAGATACACGTAGTACAAAAATGCTAAATGCAATCGCAGTCCTGTTTATTCCTTGCGTTGCATATTAAAGAAGCTTTGTTCGAAGAAAGTGTGTTAATATTTTTAGCTATTGCAGGACAATTTTGGTATATTTGTTAGTGTTGAAGTGCCACAATTCCACAAGGTATGTAAAACCATGTTATGTTTTGCTTCAAGCTTTCTTGTCTTTGTATTCTCGTCTCAACCTGAAGAATGTTTACATACTTTACCATCTTAAATGTTGTCATGTGAGACATCGAATCACACGAAACATAAAGGTATGTTTTAACGGTCATATTAAGTACATAATGTGGATAACTGTGTGTATCAAAGTTAGCAAACTCCTATCACAGTTAGCAAACTGCTTAAACTCGCAAGTCTCAATTATGAAACTAAATACGATATCGATATTGTACTTACGAATAGCTAATGTTGTGTTACATCTTTAGAATAAAATTACGTCAATTAAATGTCTTTATGCTGATCTTGTTTTTTTTTAGTTGACAAACCAAATCTTTATAAATCAAATTATAAAAAATGTTGCATGAAGCTTGTATATATCACTAGTTAACTTGCTCTTCATGCATAATAGTTTTTAATAATTGTAATAAATCAAAATTAACATTACTTAAGTTATTAAAATGTATTCAACAATATAGCACTTTCGCTGCTTGCAGCAATACAAGGTGACTTATACTGTAGAGATTTGTCGTCTCAAATTTCCATCGTCTCTATTGATATACGGGCAGTGTTTACCATTAGATATACAACGCAATAAATCATGCATGTAATACAATATAAGATAAAATGACTTGCATTTTTAGAGATGTTCTTCTCAGACATATTTATCATACTAAACTTGGTTTGTTTAATTAATTTTAAAAAGATGGAAATATGCTAATCTTCATTCCAGCAGGCACCATATATGAAAAACCTAACATGTTTTACAATGGCTTAAAATGCACTCAAGCCTAACTTGGTTTTGAACTTTTAGCTAATAAAAATACAACAGGTATCAATATGGCATTCTATTCTATTGAAAGTTGTATAAGTATCAATAAAGTCAGTAATGGAAGCCTGGACGTACTGAAAATAGTGACGTTCAGCGACGTATTTATTGAGTTATTGAATCATTACGTTTGAAGGTTACAATTGGCACCGCATGCTATGAGTATTGAAGAGCTAAAAATCTGTCTTTATTTAAGAATGCTGTTTACACAAACGCGTCTATATCACATAGGTCCACCTTTGGAAATTTATAATGATTTTCTTTTGCAGTCAACAAGTTTATTTGCTGCAGTAAAATGCAAGACTTTGGAGATTTGGGTTTGTGATAAACAAAGAGCATTAATATCCTCACATGCATGCATAAATAACATAGTTGTAGTGCACTAAAACTTTGAAGTTTTCGACATGATGCTGAGATTATTAGTACATTCATTTACTTTATAGCTATAAAAACGGCATAAATCCATTGAGAAAAATCATTGTTATAATCACAGGTTTTGGTTTGACATAATTACTTGAAAAATATTCAACGCTAAATCTGAAAATTGCATTTATGTCCTGTGTTATGATTAAAATAACATCTCTCTACACGTTCATATTATACCATCAAATTTTTCAATAAAACTGTCTTTGTCTTCACCTAAATATAGAGACTCTTCTTACACGATGAAGAACCTGTTGATTGTTGTATTGCTTTTGATTACTTGTGTCTTTATGCCCAAACATGGACAAGCAGTGAATGAACGTGATATCACCTTCAAGAAAGTTTCTGAAAATACCCTACGTCTAATATTTCAAAGAGGGATTGCAGGAAGAAGTTTAAATGGTGGCGTGAGAAAAACGTGAAGCAGAAGAAATGCCACCAGGACGACGACTTCCTACAGGAAAAAACGTTGATCCACATTTGCATGTTGAGACAGCTCTCACTGACAAGTTCATTAATGTATCTATTTAAATATATGTCTCTTTGTGTAAGGCTTCGTTATCTTTTGAGTCTACTTTTGATATTATCCATTTAACATGAATAACTACAGCAATATAAAACAATTTGATTAACTACAGGCATAAGTATTTTAGACATGAATACCATCATGTATCGTTATATTCCAGTTTTAATTCATCGTGTACTCATATTAAACAAATGTTCTTAAGTTTGTGTCTAATTTTTTTATCTATGAATATTCATTCATGTATGAGGTCATTGAATTAGCCGAAATTTTAACAACAATATGGTTGTTTGTATGATGATTACAGTTATATGTACAACTAATAGTTAATAGTTATGTTCGCATTGGTAAAATCAATTCAAGAAGTCGAACAGTTGAAACTTTCCCATGAAACTTTTCCTGCTTCCCCATTAAGATATTTTTATAATCCGTTGTGAAATTTGCATTTTTTACGAAACGTTATTGAGTGCAGCTTTCCTCTTTCGGATATCTCAGATATTTGACATTTCCAGCTATGTACTTCAAAAATGAAGAATAAAAATTAATCGAATTCAGTTATTTATCTTGTTTACTTAAACTACACATCAATGTGAAGATTTCTGTTTTGAAATTAATAATTAAAACAAGTTGACAATAACTAATTTATAAGCCAAAGCACTTTGGCCTGTTGTTGTGTTGATGATGAAAGAACGTGTCATAAAACATAGAAATCATTCAATTCATGTGACATGAAAGTTTAGAACGTGTTGATATTAAAATATTACTATATATTTATATCTTTATTTAAAGTATATCAAACAAAGTCCGTCGGCTAACTGCATGATGTGTTGTTAATCGCATAGTTTAAACCGATGCATATGAACCAAATATCACGTGATCATTGTTATTGAATAAATTGTGGTGTATAATATTCACTGCATGACACATCCAAACAACATTTTCTTCTTTTGTCAATAATTTCGAGCAAACCCTTCCTCTCAAAAACTCTGTTTGCCTTCAAGACTACCTCATAACGATAGGAAGATGCTATTTTTGTGCTAATAACTCGTTGCATAAAACGAGTGGGAAATTAGTTAGACTTAAGTTCTCCGCTGTTTTTTTCTCTTAGTTTTATGCAACGTTTCATTTTTAAAATGTTCTGTGAAAAGTAAAATAACTATAAAACCCAGAAATTATCAATGTCCCTTGGCACGAAAGTCAATAAAGTTTTGTAAATCATCTATGAACAATTTTAATTTCTCTAATCGGGCCTTAATCTTGTCATGAAAGATGTCGTGTAGGTCTTTCGTTGCTGTAGCATTTGCATTAACTTGTTCTTCTGTAGTTGCATCTGTTTCATTCAAGTTTTGCTCTTTTGACGTTTTTCCCGCTATTTGTTATTTAAATCCGATGATGTACCGAGATATAGCCGACACCTTCCGATTACGAGCACACGGAGGACGAGTAACAATTATAAATTCAAGATTGAGCTTTATCGTCATAAACGCTTTGATATGATTTCGATATGTTTACGAGGGTATTTGTTGACTATAACACCTCAACATAAATGTTCTGGACATATCAGGAGTATATCGTTTACTAACGCAAACTAAGAATAGCAACCACAGTCCCACACGCAACGTTTGGTATTATTGATAGTAGATTTCAACTAGATCTCAACGTAAAGAAAATGAGCTTAGAATTAGATAGTTCCGGCGGGGGGTTAAGGAATGAGTGCGAGCGTAAATTCACAAAAAAGTAGAAAATTTCGGAAGAGCGTCCGTTTCGACCTCCGTCAAGATATTTATCAACCATTTTGTAAACCTAACAAAGCTTGTTTATGTCGATTCCCAATACAACCACCAGTCCTTACACTTTTAACAACTTCCAACATCAACCAACAAACGTCTTACAGTTCTTTCATCAAATGAGCACGTTTATAATGGTGAATCATTATTTACAAAAATGTCCCGAAATAAAGTAACTTTCGATGATACAACTCATCGAATGGAACATTAAGACAAATCAATTGCAACATTAAATAAATTACTATAAAAAATAGCTTAATTGTAGCTATTGCCAGACCACTTTTTTGTGTTGTTCAAACTTTGAACACCAGAAAAACCTACTTAACGTTATCTGCATAATGATTTCTTTACGCGTATAATACAGTGTACGTTTTTGCTGCTATGTCAATGTTAAAAAATATCATTCCTTTTGTTAGAATGTTTTATTCTTGTAGTGATTAATCAAGAAATATTAGATTTTCGAAAATGTTCGCTTACATTTTCAATAATCCACTTATTCCTAACATTTTTATAAACTTCAAAGAATTTATCTTTTGACATTAAACCGATGTCACTTTAGAACATTTAGTATATAAACGTGTTATACATTAGAAAATATTTTGTTATAATGATCATTGAAGAAAATCAAAACACATATTATGCAATTTTGAGTTCAATTGGGCGTGTTGGATCATGAACTCAAACTTATAACTACTCAAATAAAAATAAAGTTTGCTTTTATCTGTGCTACTAATTGATTGTTCGATGTTCTTTCAATAATTATCAACTGTTATGTATAATTGCGTATACATTAGAACCTAAATTGTGTTATTAAATCCATGAATATATCCTCCATCATTGAGAATTGTCACGTCAAGAGAGCAAATGTTTCTTTACGTCAAACATTATCCAGCTCCTCTTAACAAATATTTCAACCATGCATTTTAAACGGCATACCTGAATGTTTGCTAAAATAAATTGCCGTGATTGCTTTTGTACAAAATGTATAAAGTATAGAAGACTAGAGTGTTGAGAAATTGTAAAATGTTGAGAAAAACGACAATAGATCTAATACTGCATTGTCACTTTGATGTGAAATTTGATACTACTACTTATCTTAAATTGAATTTATGGCTAGTCAGTTCAGTGCCCTTATAATTCGATGACCTAAGGCTATAATATGTAAATAATTTCAATGATAATAGATACACGTAGTACAAAAATGCTTAATGCTATCGCAGTCCTCTTTATTCTTTGCGTTGCATATTAAAGAAGCTTTGTTCGAAGAAAGTGTGCTAAAATTTTTAGCTATTACAGGACAATTTTGGTATATTTGCTGGTGTTGAAGTGCCACAATTCCACAAGGTATGTAAAACCATGTTATGTTTTGCTTCAAGCTTTCTTGTCTTTGTATTTTCGTACGAACCTGAAAAATGTTTTCATACTTTACCATAATAAATGCTGGCATGTGAGACATCGAATCACACGAAACACAAAGATATGTTTTAACAGTCATAATAAGTACATAATGTGGACAACTGTGTGTATCAAACTGTTAGCAAACTCCTTAAAGTCGCAAGTCACAATGATAAAACTAAATACGATATCGATATTGTACTTACGAATACGTAATGTTGTGTTACATCTTTAGAATAAAATTACGTTAATTAAATGTCTTTATGCTGATCCTGTTTTTAGTTGAAAACCAAATCTTTATAAATCAAACTATAAAAGTGTTGCATGAAGCTTGTATATATCACTAGTTAACTTGCTCTTCATGCATAATAGTTTTTAATAATTGTAATAAATCAAAATTAACATTATTTAAGTTATTAAAATGTATTCAACAATATAGCACTTTCGCTGCTTGCAGCAATACAAATTGACTTATACTGTAGAGATTTGTCGTCTCAAATTTCCATCGTTTTTATTGATATACGGGCAGTGTTTACCATTAGAGATACAACGCAATAAACCATGCATGTAATACAATATAAAATAAAATGACTTGCATTTTTAGAGATGTTCTTCTAAGACATATTTATCATACTACACTTGGTTTGTTTAATAAATTTAAAAAAGATCGAAATATGCTTATCTTCATTCCAAAAAGCAGTATATATGAAAAACTTAAGATGTTTTGCAATTGCTTAAAATGCACTCAAGCCTAACTTGGCTTTAAACTTGTTAGCTAATAAAAACACAACCAGTATCTATATGGCATTCTATTCTATTGAAAGTTGTATAAGTATCAATAAAGTCAGTAATGGAAGCCTGGACGTACTGAAAATAGTGATGTTATGCGGCGTATTTATTGAGTTATTGAATCATTACGTTTGAAGAATACAATTGGCACCGCAATATATAAGTATTGAGAGCTAAAAATGTCTTTATTTAAGAATGCTGTTTACACAAACGCGTCTATATCACATAGGTCAACCTTTGGAAATTTATAATGATTTTCGTTTGCAGTCAACAAGTTCATTTGCTGCAGTACAATGAAAGACTTTGGGGATTTGGGTTTGTGATAAACAAAGAGCATTAACATCCTCACATGCATGCATAAATCACATAGTTGTAGTACACTAAAAACTTTGAAGTTTTCGACATGATGCTGAGATTATTAGTACATTCATTTACTTTATAGCTATAAAAACGGCATAAATCCATTGAGAAAAATCCCTGTTATAATCACAGTTTTTGGTTTGACATAATTACTTGAAAAATATTCAACGCTAAATCTGAAAATTGCATTTACGTCCTGTGTTATGATTAAAATAAGATCTCTCTACACGTTCATATTATATCATCAAAATTTTCAATAAAACTGTCTTTGTCTTCACCTAAATATAGAGACTCTTCTTACACGATGAAGAACCTGTTGATTGTTGTATTGCTTTTGATTACTTGTGTCTTTATGCCCAAACATGGACAAGCAGTGAATGAACGTGATATCTCCTTCAAGAAAGTTTCTGAAAATACCCTACGTCTAATATTTCAAAGAGGGATTGCAGGAAGAAGTTTAAATGGTGGCGTGAGAAAAAAACGTGAAACAGAAGAAATGCCACTAGGACGACGACCTCCTATGGGAAAAAAACGTTGATCCACATTTGCATGTTGAGACTGCTATCACTGATAAGTTCATTAATGTATCTATTTAAACATATGTCTCTTTGTGTAAGGCTTCGTTATCTTTTTGAGTCTACTTTTGATATTATCCATTTAACATGAATAACTACAGCAATATAAAACAATTTGATTAACTACAGGCATAAGTATTTTAGACATGAATACCATCATGTATCGTTATATTCCAGTTTTAATTCCTCGTGTACTCATATTAAACAAATGTTCTTAAGTTTTGTGTCTAATTTTTTTATCTATGAATATTCATTCATGTATGAGGTCATTGAATTAGCCGAAATTTTAACAACAATATGGTTGTTTGTATGATGATTACAGTTATATGTTGAGGTTAGGTTTACGCTTCTTGATATAAAGGGCTTCTTTGAGTTTAAGGGCGAAAGGAGTGTGAGCGGTGTCTAAGATACGGAAACAGGATTGTGTGATTGTTTTTGCAGTGTGGTGACAAGAGTAAGTGTCTGAATATGTGTGAGTTTTTGTCCGTGGTTGTGTGTTCTTTAATCCGTGTGGAAAGGTGGCGGGTGGTATCCCCAATGTAACTGGAATTACATCCAGCACAAAAAAATTCATAAACCATTTTGGATTTTAAAATAATGGGTATAGGATCTTTGAAACTAAAGTGATTTTTGATTTTGAAAGATGAAAAAACTAGTTTGATGTCTAAGTGATGATATTATCCATTTAATATGAATAACTACAGCAATATAAAACAATTTGATTAACTACAGGCATAAGTATTTTAGACATGAATACCATCATGTATCGTTATATTCCAGTTGTAATTCATCGTGCACTCATATTGAACAAATGTTCTTAAGTTTTGTGTCTAATTTTTTTATTCTATGAATATTCATTCATGTATGAGGTCATTGAATTAGCCGAAATTTTAACAACAATATGGTTGTTTGTATGATGATTACAGTTATATGTGCAACTAATAGTTAATAGTTATGTTCGCATTGGTAAAATCAATTCAAGAAGTCGAACAGTTGAAACTTTCCCATGAAACTTTTCCTGCTTCCCCATTAAGATATTTTATATTCCTTTGTGAAATTTGCATCTTTACGAAACGTTATTGAGTGCAGCTCTCCTCTTTCCGATATTTCAGATATTTTAAATTTCCAGCTATGTACTTCAAAAATTAACAATAAAAATTTATCGAATTCAGTTATTTATCTTTGTTTACTTAAACTACATCAATGTGAAGATTTCTGTTTTGAAATTAATAATTAAAAACAAGTTGACAATAACTATTTTATAAGCCAAAGCACTTTGGCCTGCTGTTGGGTTGATGATGAAAGAACGTGTCATAAAAACATAGAAATCATTCAATTCATGTGACATGAAAGTTTAGAACGTGTTGATATTTAAATATTACTATATATTTATATCTTTATTTAAAGTATATCAAACAAAGTCCGTCGGCTAACTGCATGCTGTGTTGTTAATAGCATAGTTTAAACCAATGCATATGAACCAAATATCACGTGATCATTGTTATTGAATAAATTGTGGTGTATAATATTCACTGAATGACACATCCAAGCAACATTTTCTTCCCTTTTCAATATTTTCGAGCAAAACCCTTCCTCACAGTAACTCTGTTTGCCTTCAAGACTACCTCATAACGACAGGAAGATGCTATTTTTTGCGCTAATAACTCGTTGCATAAAACGAGTGGGAAATTAGTTAGACTTAAGTTCTCCGCTGTTTGTTTCTGTTAGTTTTATGCAACGTTTCATTTTTAGAAATGTTCTGTGAAAAGTAAAATAATTGTAAAAACCCTCAGAAATTATCAATGTCCATTGGCACGAAAGTCAATAAAGTTTTTGTAAATCATCTACGAAGAAGTTTAATTTCTCTAATTGGGCCTTAATCTTGTCATGAAAGATGTCGTGTAGGTCTTTCGTTGTGGTAGCATTTGCATTAACTTGTTCTACTGTAGTTGCATCTGTTTCATTCAGGTTTTTGCTCTTTTGACGTTTTTCCCGCTATTTGTTATTTAAATCCGATGATGTACCGAGATATAGCCGACACCTTCCGATTACGAGCACACGGAGCACGAGTAACAATTATAAATTCAAGATTGAGCTTTATCGTCATAAACGCTTTGATATGATTTCGATATGTTTACGAGGGTATTTGTTGCTTATAACACCTCAGCATAAATGTTCTGGACATATCAGGAGTATATCGTTTACTAACGCAAACTAAGAATAGCAACCACAGTCCCACACGCAACGTTTGGTATTATTGATAGTAGATTTCAACTAGATCTCAACGTAAAGAAAATTTGCTTAGAATTAGATAGTTCCGGTGGGGGTTAAGGAATGAGTGCGAGCGTACATTTACAAAAAGTAGAAAATTTCGTAAGAGCGTCCGTTTTGACCTCCGTCAAGATTTTATCAACCATGTTGTAAAACTAACAGAGCCTGTTTATGTCGATTCCCAATACAACCACCAGTCCTTACACTGTTAACAACTTCCAACATCAATCAACAAACGTCTTACAGTTCTTTCATCAAATGAACACGTTTATAATGGTGAATCATTATTTACAAAAATGTCCCGAAATAAAGTAACTTTCGATGATACAACTCATCGAATGGAACATTAAGACAAATCAATTGCAACATTAAATAAATTACTATAAAAATTAGCTTAATTGTAGCTATTGCCAGACTACTTTTTTGTTTTGTTCAAACTTTGAAAACCAGAAAAACCTACTTAAAGTTATCTGCATAATGATTTCTTTACGCGTATAATACAGTGTACGTTTTTTGCTGCTATGTCAATGTTAAAAAAATATCATTCCTTTTTGTTAGAAATGTTTTATTCTTGTAGTGATTAATCAAGAAATATTAGATTTTCGAAAAATGTTCGCTTACATTTCAATAATCCACTTACTCCTAACATTTTTATAAGCTTCAAAGAATTTATCTTTGAACATTAAGCCGATGCCAATTCAGAACATTTAGTATATAAACGTGTTATACATTAGAAAATATTTTGTTATAATGATCATTGAACAAAATATAAACACATATTATGCAATTTTGAGTTCAATTGGGCATGTTTGATTATGATCTCAAACATTCTCAATTTTATAACTACTAAAATAGAAATATTTGCTTTTATCTGTGCTACTAATTGATTGTTCGATGTTCTTCCAATAATTATCCACTGTTATGTATAATTGCGTATACATTAGAACCTAAATTGTTTTATTAAATCCTTGTATATATCTTCCATCATCGAGAAATGTCACCTCAAGAGTAGAAAATAATGTTTCTTTACGTCAAACTTTATCCAGCTCTTCTTAACAAATATTTCAACCATGCATTTTGTAACCGCATACCTGAATGTTTGCTAACATAAATTTCCGTGACTGCTTTTGTACAAAATGTATAAAGTATGGAAGACTAGAGTGTTGAGAAATTGTAAAATGTTGAGAAAAACGAGTTTAGATCTAATACTGCATTGTCACTGCTGTGAAATTTGATAATACTAGTTATATTACATTAAATTTATGGCTAGTAAGTTCAGCGCCCGTTATAAGCAGATGACCTAAGGCTATAATATGTAAATGACTTGAATGATAATATATATACGTAGAAAAAAAATGCTAAATGCAATCACAATACTCTTTATTCCTTATTGTGCATATTAAAGAAGCTTTGTTCAAAGACAGTGTGTTAAATTTTTTTAGCTATTACAGGACAATTTTCGGTATATTTGCTGGTGTTGAAGTGCCACCTTTTCACAAGGTATGTAAAATCATGTTATGTTTTGTTTCAAGCTTTCTTGTCTTTATATTTTCGTCTGAACCTGAAGAATGTTTACATACTTTACCATATTAAATGCTGGCATGTGAGAAAAGCATATGTAAATACATAGACGTATATTCTTTACAAATCTTACTTGAAACAATAGATATTCACATCGAATCACACGAAACATAAAGATATGTTTTAACATTCATATGTAGTAGCTAATGTGGATAGCTGTATGTATCAAACTGTTCGCAAACGCCTTGAACACCTCATGCATGTAATACAATATAATATAAAATGACTTGCATTTTTAGAGATGTTCTTTTCGGACTTATTTATCATACTACACTTGGTTTGTTTAATTAATTTGCGAAAGATCGAAATATGCTTATCTTCATTCCAGCAGGCATTATATATGAAAAACTTAAAATGTTTTGCAATGGCTTAAAATGCACTCAAGCCTAACTTGGTTTTGAACTTTTTAGCTAATATAAATACAACCGATATCAATATGGCATTCTATTCTAGTGAAAGTTGTATAAGTATCAATAAAGTCAGTAATGGAAGCCTGGACGTACTGAAAATAGTTATGTTATGCGACGTATTTATTGAGTTATTGAATCATTACGTTTGAAGGTTACGATTAGCACCGCAAGCTATAAGTATTGAAGAGCTAAAAATCTGTCTTTATTTAAGAATGCTGTTTACACAAACGCGTCTATATCACAAAGATCAACCTTTGGAAATTTAGAATGATTTTCGTTTGCAGTTTAACAAGTTCATTTGCTGCAGTATAATGAAAGACTTTGGGGATTTGGGTTTGTGATAAACAAAGAGCATTAACACCCTTGCCTGCATGCATAAATCACATAGTTGTAGTGCACTAAAAACTTTGAAGTTTTCGACATGATGCTGAGATTATTAGTACATTCATTTACTTTATAGCTATAAAAAACGGCATAAATCCATTGAGAAAAATCATTGTTATAATCACAGTTTTTCGTTTGACATAATTACTTGATAAATATTCCAAGCTAAATCTGAAAATTGCATTTATGTCCTGTGTTATGATTAAAATAACATCTCTCTACACGTTCATATTATATCATCAAAATTTTCAATAAAACTGTCTTTGTCTTCACCTAAATATAGAGACTCTTCTTACACGATGAAGAACCTGTTGATTGTTGTATTGCTTTTGATTACTTGTGTCTTTATGCCAAAACATGGACAAGCAGTGAATGAACATGATATCTCCTTCAAGCAAGTTGAAAATGCCCTACGTCTAATATATGAAAGAAGGATTACAGGAAGAAGTGTAAATGGTGGCGTGAGAAAAAAACGTGAAACAGAAGAATCTCCACCAGGACGTCCAGGAGGTGGTTTTGGAAAAAAACGTTGATCACATTTGCATGTTGAGACAGCTCTCACTGATAAGTTCATTAATGTATCTATTTAAATATATGTCTCTTTGTGTAAGGCTTCATTATCTTTTTAGTCTACTTTTGATATTATCCATTTAACATAAATAACTACAGCAATATAAAACAATTTGATTAACCACAAGCATAAATATTTAGACATGAATACCATCATGTATCTTTACATTCCAAACACATATGCAATTATGAGTTCAATTAGGCGTGTTGGATTATGATATGAAACTTTCTCAATTCTATAACTGCTAAAATAAAAATAATGTTTGCCTCTTATCTGTGCTACTAATTAATTGTTCGATGTTCTTCTTATAATTATCCACTGTTCTGTAAAATTGCGTATACATTAGAACCTAAATTGTTTTATTAAATCCATGATTATCTCCTCCATCATTGAGAAATGCCACGTCAAGATTGGCAAATAGTGTTTCTTTACGTCAAACATTATCCAGCTCTTCTTAACAAATATTTCAACCATGTATTTTTAAACGGCATACCTGAATGTTTGCTAATCACACGAAACATAAAGATATGTTCTAGCAGTCATACTAAGTACATAATGTGGATAACTGTATGTATCAAACTGTTTGAAAACGCCTTAAACAGCATTTAAAGTCACAATGATAAAACTAATACGATATCGATCTTGTACATACGAATACCTAATGTTGTGTTACATCTTTAGAAGATAGATACGTTAACTAAATTTCTTTATGCTGATCTTGTTTTTTTAGTTGACGAACCAAATCTTTGTAAATCAAATTATAAAAGTGTTGCATGAAGCTCTTATATATCACTAGTTAACTTGCTCTTAATGCATAATAAATTTTTAATAAATGTAATAAATCAAAATTAACATTCTTTAAGTCATTAAAACCTAGTCAACAATATAGCACTTTCCCTGCTCGCAGCAATACAAGTTGACTTATACTTAAAAGATTTGCCGTCTCAAATTTCCATCGTCTTTATTGATATATGGACATGTTTACCATTAGATATACAACGCAATAAATCATGCATGTAATGCAATATAATATAAAATGACTTGCATTTTTAGAAATGTTCTTCTCAGACTTATTTATCATACTACACTTGGTTTGTTTAAAAGATCGAAATATGCTTATCTTCATTCCAGAAGGCATTATATATGAAAAAAACTGAAAATGTTTTGCAATGGCTTAAAATGCACTCAAGCCTAAATTGGTTATAAACTTGTTAGCTAATAAAAATACAACCGATATCAATATGGCATTCTTTTCTAGTGAAAGTTGTATAAGTTTTAATAAAGTCAGTAATGGAAGCCTGGACGTACTGAACATTGCGACGTTATGCGAGGTATTTATTGAGTTATTGAATCATTTCGTTTGAAGGTTACAATTGGCACCGCAAGATATAAGTATTGAGAGCTAAAAATATGTCTTTATTTAAGAATGCCGTTTACACAAACGCGTCTATATCACATAGGTCCACCTATGGAAATTTATAATGATTTTCTTTTGCAGTCAACAAGTTCATTTGCTGCAGTAAAATGCAAGACTTCGGAAATTTGGAGTTTGTGATAAACAAAGAGCATTAATATCCTCACATGCATGCATAAATCACAAAGTTGTAGTGCACTAACAACTTTGAAGTTTTAGACATGATGCTGAGATTATCAGTACATTCAATTACTTTATAGCTATAAAAATACGGCATAAATCCATTGAGAAAAATCATTGTTATAATCACAGTTTTTGGTTTGACATAATTACCTGATAAATATTCAATGCAAAATCTGAAAATTGCATTTATGTCCTGTGTTATGACTAAAATAAGATCTCACTACACGTTCATATTGTATCATCATTTTTTTCAATAAAACTGTCTTTGTCTTCACATAAATATAGAGACTCTTCTTACACGATGAAGAACCTGTTGATTGTTGGATTGCTTTTGATTGCTTGTGCCCTTATTCCCTATATGCTCTTATGTCTTTGTGTCTTCAAGCAAGTTTCTGAAAATGCCCTACGTCTAATACATCAAAGAAGGAGTACAGGAAGAAGTGTAAAAGGTGACGTGAGAAAAAAACGTGAAACAGAAGAAATTCCACCACCAAAATCTTTCATGAGATGCTTGGACTCAACAATCGAAGACAGCTCAACATAAGCTTTTGAACCTAAGATCACAAGTTAGTTAACAAAAAAAGAATGTTGATGCTACTTTGAAATTTATTCGCTTACAATACCTTTTTTATCCACATTCTAGGTTCTAACATATCATGTTCATATTTTGGGAATACATCACTATGTCCCTCATGGATGTCACATATATGGTTGAGAAGTAACAACTACTTTGCCTTCACAAGTTCTTCATCACCATTGCTGGAAGCAGCACACCAGTATACATGGCTGGAATTGATTGGGCCCAATCTGACAATAATTTGCAACCACTTTTTTTTGATGCTGCCAAAATTTTCTTTTGATTCCTGTTAGATTTTGATTATCGATAAAATGTGTAAAAGGTTGGTTTGCTATGACAATCTATACCTTTTGCTACATGCATACATCAATGTAGTGCTCGATTTTTGGTCTTTGCTTTGACATGTAGGATTTGATTTGAGCATGTCTGTCTGTGGTCATTGACTTCACCTTCATCCCACTTAACTCATTTCAACACTGAGAGTCTGATCCATTGTAGCTATTGCTCATCACGTGCTTTCTGTATCAGACCATACAGCGCAATCCTTACAATGTTCAATTTCATATGACGTCGTCTGTGTGCTGTGATTTTTTGTTGAAATTAACTCAACCTCCGTACCTTAGCATAAAATTATGGTATTGCTGGATTTTTCACAAAAATCAAAACGGCCGAAATGGAAAGTCTATACCTCTACTTATCATATTTGGCCCTTATGTTTGAGTGGTTCTTGCCTTACGTGTTTATGCGGGCGGATTGTTATGGCAGCTTGGCATTTCACATTGCGCTTCTAAGGTACGTTAAAGAATTTTCTATGAGTTAAAATAACATAGAAAAGATCAAACGACATTAGTCTGAATTAGCTACCACTGTATATGTTTGTTGTCGCTGTCTACATATATTTTGACATCTTTTATCTTAGACAAACTTCCTTTGAGGTAAAACGCACAAACATTTCGAGCCGATGTCGACACATCGTGGTCGTCGTCTACAAGAAAGTCGTCATGTTCTGCAAGAACGTCGTCAATAATCTAAAATTATAAAGTTGTCTTCAATTTAGTAATGCTATATAGCTTAGTTTTTTGATAAAAGTAAACAAATATTGCTAACTATAACTATAATATTCACCTCTTGCCTTGATCTCTTCTCAAATGCAGTTCTAACATTTTTTGGCTGCTTCCTTTTAGATGCTACACTTGTGGGTTCCACAGAGTATTCAAAAATCGTGGGTACAGCATCCTTCTTAAGGCGAAGCCGTCCTGCTGTCCATCCTACTGATTGCATCGCTTCAAAATTTTGCACGAAACACGAACTCTCGAAATGTTGCGAGCACAATTATGAGCTCATTGTTGGCTTCCAATTTTTGCGTCGGATTTTTTCAATCCAAATATCTCGCATGCGCTTGTTTTCGGGAAACGAAAAAAAAGAAACCTTTTGCTGCGTTTGGTGGTTCTTAGAAGAACCGTTTTTTACAATTAACTGCGGCACTATAAACCAAATTTTCAATGCTAAATTTTCGTGTTGTTAAGAAGTGACCAATATATTTTGAACGAACGCGCAATTGACCGCGTTTAGCTAATGTCAACTATTACGTCACAACGATCTTTTTCCAATCGGTAGCCGTCGTTAGCTCGTCGGGCATTTTCAATACGTTATCAGTAAAACATCAACTTTAAACCTCCATATCTTCAAAAATATTTATCCTTTGAGTCTCAAACTTTGGCGAACTATTAGTTGGAGCTATACCTATATGTAAAGTACAAAATAACAATCCGAATTTTAAATTGCATGTGTCCTTTAAGTCCCCTCAGAGGCGCGGAAATTTCTCAAAAGCAAGCTAATTTAAACCACAAAAAAAACTGTTTTTTTTTACGAAATTTTCTTCGAAATCATATTTTCCACAGTCTAGACTTTAAAAGTTAAACGAATTTGGAAAGGATGTATGTGCACTTTAACAGATATCTCAATCATGCATTTTAAACGGCATACCTGAATGTTTGCTAATATAAATTTCCGTGATTGCTTTTGTACAAAATGTATAAAGTATGGAAGACTAGAGTGTTGAGAAATTGTAAAATGTTTTGAAAAACGACAATAGATCTAATACTGCATTCTCACTTTGCTGTAAATTTGATAATACTACTTATATGACATTAAATTTATTACTAGTCAGTTCAGTGCCCTTATAAGTAGATGACCTAAGGCTATAATATGTAAATAACTTCAATGATAATAGATACACGTAGTACAAAAATGCTAAATGCAATCGCAGTACTCTTTATTCCTTATGTTGCATATTAAAGAAGCTTTGTTCGAAGAAAGTGTGTTAAATTTTTTTAGCTATTACAGGACAATTTTTGGTATATTTGCTGGTGTTGAAGTGCCACCATTCCACAAGGTATGTAAAACCATGTTATGTTTTGCTTCAAGCTTTCTTGTCTTTGTATTTTCGTCTCAACCTGAAAAATGTTTACATACTTTACCATCTTAAATGCTGTCATGTGAGACATCGAATCACACGAAACATAAAGGTATGTTTTAACGGTCATATTAAGTACATAATGTGGATAACTGTGTGTATCAAAGTTAGCAAACTCCTATCACAGTTAGCAAACTGCTTAAAGTTGCAAGTCTCAATTATGAAACTAAATACGATATCGATATTGTACTTGCGAATAGCTAATGTTGTGTTACATCTTTAGAATACAATTACGTTAATTAAATGTCTTTATGCTGATCTTGTTTTTTTAGTTGACAAACCAAATCTTTATAAATCAAATTATA
The DNA here is from genome assembly GCF_021976095.1 of Xenia sp. Carnegie-2017. Classification (NCBI taxonomy): domain Eukaryota; kingdom Metazoa; phylum Cnidaria; class Anthozoa; order Malacalcyonacea; family Xeniidae; genus Xenia; species Xenia sp. Carnegie-2017. Next base: position 12,945,619 of record NW_025813526.1, read on the forward strand.
AAAGGGTTGCATGAAGCTTGTATATATCACTAGTTAACTTGCTCTTAATGCATAATAAGTTTTTAATAAATGTAATAAATCAAAATTAACATAATTTAAGTCATTAAAACTATTCAACAATATAGCACTTTCGCTGCTCGGAGCAATACAAGTTGACTTATACTGTAGAGATTTGTCGTCTCAAATTTCCATCGTCTTTATCGATGTACGGGCAGTGTTTTCATTAGATATACAACGTAATAAATCATGCATGTAATAAAATATAATATAAAATGACTTGCATTTTTAGAGATGTTCTTCTCAGACTTATTTACCATACTACACTTTGTTTGTTTAATTAATATTCAAAATATCGAAATATGCTTATCTTCATTCCAACAAGCATTATATATGAAAAACTTAAGATGTTTTGCAATTGTTTAAAAGCACTCAAGCCTAACTTGGTTTTAAACTTGTTAGCTAATAAAAATACAACCGATGTAATATGGCATCGTATTCTAGTGAAAGTTGTATAAGTATCAATAAAGTCAGTAATGGAAGCCTGGACGTACTGAAAATAGTGACGTTATGCGGCGTATTTATTGAGTTATTGAATCATTACGTTTGAAGGTTACAATTGGCACCGCAATATATAAGTATTGAAGAGCTAAAAATATGTCTTTATTTAAGAATGCTGTTTACACAAACGCGTCTATATCACACAGGTCAACCTTTGGAAATTTATAATGATTTTCTTTTCTGTCATCAAGTTCATTTGCTGCAGTAAAATGCAAGACTTTGGGGATTTGGGTTTGTGATAAACAAAGAGCATTAACACCCTCACCTGCATGCATAAATCACATAGTTGTAGTACACTAAAAACTTTGAAGTTTTAGACATGATGCTGAGATTATTAGTACATTCATTTACTTTATAGCTATAAAAAACGGCATAAATCTCTTGAGAAAAATCACTGTTATAATCACAGCTTTTGGTTTGACATATTTATTTGATAAATATTCAACACTAAATCTGAAAATTGCATTTATGTCCTGTGTTATGATTAAAATAACATCTCTCTACACGTTCATATTATACCATCAAATTTTTCAATAAAACTGTCTTTGTCTTCACCTAAATATAGAGACTCTTCTTACACGATGAAGAACCTGTTGATTGTTGTATTGCTTTTGATTACTTGTGTCTTTATGCCCAAACATGGACAAGCAGTGAATGAGCGTGATATCTCCTTCAAGATAGTTTCTGAAAATGCCTTACGTCTATTATTTCAAAGAGGGATTGCAGGAAGAAGTTTAAATGGTGGCGTGAGAAAAAACGTGAAACAGAAGAAATGCCACCAGGACGACGACCTCCTAGGAAAAAACGTTGATCCACATTTGCATGTTGAGACTGCTATCACTGATAAGTTCATTAATGTATCTATTTAAATATATGTCTCTTTGTGTAAGGCTTCGTTATCTTTTGAGTCTACTTTTGATATTATCCATTTAACATGAATAACTACAGCAATATAAAACAATTTGATTAACTACAGGCATAAGTATTTTAGACATGAATACCATCATGTATCGTTATATTCCAGTTTTAATTCATCGTGTACTCATATTAAACAAATGTTCTTAAGTTTTGTGTCTAATTTTTTTATCTATGAATATTCATTTATGTATGAGGTCATTGAATTAGCCGAAATTTTAACAACAATATGGTTATTTGTGCAATGATTACAGTTATATGTACAACTCATATTCAATAGTTATGTTCGCATTGGTAAAATCAATTCAAGAAGTCGAACAGTTGAAACTTTCCCATGAAACTTTTCCTGCTTCCCCATTAAGATATTTTATATTCCGTTGTGAAATTTGCATTTTTACGAAACGTTATTGAGTGCAGCTTTCCTTTTTCGGATATCTCAGATATTTGATATTTCCAGCTATGTACTTCAAAAATGAAGAATAAAATTAATCGAATTCAGTTATTTATCTTTGTTTACTTAAACTACATCAATGTGAAGATTTCTGTTTTGAAATTAATAATTAAAAACAAGTTGACAATAACTAATTTATAAGCCAAAGCACTTTGGCCTGTTGTTGTGTTGATGATGAAAGAACGTGTCATAAAAACATAGAAATCATTCGATTCATGTGACATGAAAGCTGAGAACATGTTTATATTTCTATATTAATATATATTTGTAGCTTTATTTAAAGTATATCAAACAAAGTCCGTCGGCTAACTGCATGATGTGTTGTTAATCGCATAGTTTAAACCGATGCATATGAACCAAATATCACGTGATCATTGTTATTGAATAAATTGTGGTGTATAATATTCACTGCATGACACATCCAAACAACATTTTCTTCTTTTGTCAATAATTTCGAGCAAAACCCTTCCTCTCAAAAACTCTGTTTGCCTTCAAGACTACCTCATAACGATAGGAAGATGCTATTTTTTGTGCTAATAACTCGTTGCATAAAACGAGTGGGAAATTAGTTAGACTTAAGTTCTCCGCTGTTTTTTTCTCTTAGTTTTATGCAACGTTTCATTTTTAAAAATGTTCTGTGAAAAGTAAAATAACTATAAAAACCCAGAAATTATCAATGTCCCTTGGCACGAAAGTCAATAAAGTTTTTGTAAATCATCTATGAACAATTTTAATTTCTCTAATCGGGCCTTAATCTTGTCATGAAAGATGTCGTGTAGGTCTTTCGTTGCTGTAGCATTTGCATTAACTTGTTCTTCTGTAGTTGCATCTGTTTCATTCAAGTTTTTGCTCTTTTTGACGTTTTTTCCCGCTATTTGTTATTTAAATCCGATGATGTACCGAGATATAGCCGACACCTTCCGATTACGAGCACACGGAGGACGAGTAACAATTATAAATTCAAGATTGAGCTTTATCGTCATAAACGCTTTGATATGATTTCGATATGTTTACGAGGGTATTTGTTGACTATAACACCTCAACATAAATGTTCTGGACATATCAGGAGTATATCGTTTACTAACGCAAACTAAGAATAGCAACCACAGTCCCACACGCAACGTTTGGTATTATTGATAGTAGATTTCAACTAGATCTCAACGTAAAGAAAATGAGCTTAGAATTAGATAGTTCCGGCGGGGTTAAGGAATGAGTGCGAGCGTAAATTCACAAAAAAGTAGAAAATTTCGGAAGAGCGTCCGTTTCGACCTCCGTCAAGATATTTATCAACCATTTTGTAAACCTAACAAAGCTTGTTTATGTCGATTCCCAATACAACCACCAGTCCTTACACTTTTAACAACTTCCAACATCAACCAACAAACGTCTTACAGTTCTTTCATCAAATGAGCACGTTTATAATGGTGAATCATGATTTACAAAATGTCCCGAAATAAAGTAACTTTCGATGATACAACTCATCGAATGGAACATTAAGACAAATCAATTGCAACATTAAATAAATTACTATAAAAAATAGCTTAATTGTAGCTATTGCCAGACCACTTTTTTGTGTTGTTCAAACTTTGAACACCAGAAAAACCTACTTAACGTTATCTGCATAATGATTTCTTTACGCGTATAATACAGTGTACGTTTTTTGCTGCTATGTCAATGTTAAAAAAATATCATTCCTTTTTGTTAGAAATGTTTTATTCTTGTAGTGATTAATCAAGAAATATTAGATTTTCGAAAAATGTTCGCTTACATTTCAATAATCCACTTACTCCTAACATTTTTATAAACTTCAAAGAATTTATCTTTGGACATTAAACCGATGTCACTTTAGAACATTTAGTATATAAACGTGTTATACATTAGAAAATATTTTGTTGTAATGATCATTGAAGAAAATCAAAACACATATTATGCAATTTTGAGTTCAATTGGGCGTGTTGGATCATGAACTCAAACTTATAACTACTCAAATAAAAATAAAGTTTGCTTTTATCTGTGCTACTAATTGATTGTTCGATGTTCTTTCAATAATTATCAACTGTTATGTATAATTGCGTATACATTAGAACCTAAATTGTGTTATTAAATCCATGAATATATCCTCCATCATTGAGAATTGTCACGTCAAGAGTAGCAAATGTTTCTTTACGTCAAACATTATCCAGCTCCTCTTAACAAATATTTCAACCATGCATTTTTAAACGGCATACCTGAATGTTTGCTAAAATAAATTGCCGTGATTGCTTTTGTACAAAATGTATAAAGTATAGAAGACTAGAGTGTTGAGAAATTGTAAAATGTTGAGAAAAACGACAATAGATCTAATACTGCATTGTCACTTTGATGTGAAATTTGATACTACTACTTATCTTAAATTGAATTTATGGCTAGTCAGTTCAGTGCCCTTATAATTCGATGACCTAAGGCTATAATATGTAAATAATTTCAATGATAATAGATACACGTAGTACAAAATGCTTAATGCTATCGCAGTCCTCTTTATTCTTTGCGTTGCATATTAAAGAAGCTTTGTTCGAAGAAAGTGTGCTAAAATTTTTTAGCTATTACAGGACAATTTTTGGTATATTTGCTGGTGTTGAAGTGCCACAATTCCACAAGGTATGTAAAACCATGTTATGTTTTGCTTCAAGCTTTCTTGTCTTTGTATTTTCGTACGAACCTGAAGAATGTTTTCATACTTTACCATAATAAATGCTGGCATGTGAGACATCGAATCACACGAAACATAAAGATATGTTTTAACAGTCATAATAAGTACATAATGTGGACAACTGTGTGTATCAAACTGTTAGCAAACTCCTTAAAGTCGCAAGTCACAATGATGAAACTAAATACGATATCGATATTGTACTTACGAATACTAATGTTGTGTTACATCTTTAGAATAAAATTACGTTAATTAAATGTCTTTATGCTGATCTTGTTTTTAGTTGACAAACCAAATCTTTATAAATCAAACTATAAAAGTGTTGCATGAAGCTTGTATATATCACTAGTTAACTTGCTCTTCATGCATAATAGTTTTAATAATTGTAATAAATCAAAATTAACATTATTTAAGTTATTAAAATGTATTCAACAATATAGCACTTTCGCTGCTTGCAGCAATACAAATTGACTTATACTGTAGAGATTTGTCGTCTCAAATTTCCATCGTTTTATTGATATACGGGCAGTGTTTACCATTAGAGATACAACGCAATAAACCATGCATGTAATACAATATAAAATAAAATGACTTGCATTTTTAGAGATGTTCTTCTAAGACATATTTATCATACTACACTTGGTTTGTTTAATAAATTTAAAAAAGATCGAAATATGCTTATCTTCATTCCAAAAAGCAGTATATATGAAAAACTTAAGATGTTTTGCAATTGCTTAAAATGCACTCAAGCCTAACTTGGTTTTAAACTTTTAGCTAATAAAAATACAACCGGTATCTATATGGCATTCTATTCTATTGAAAGTTGTATAAGTATCAATAAAGTCAGTAATGGAAGCCTGGACGTACTGAAAATAGTGATGTTATGCGGCGTATTTATTGAGTTATTGAATCATTACGTTTGAAGGTTACAATTGGCACCGCAATATATAAGTATTGGAGAGCTAAAAATATGTCTTTATTTAAGAATGCTGTTTACACAAACGCGTCTATATCACATAGGTCAACCTTTGGAAATTTATAATGATTTTCGTTTGCAGTCAACAAGTTCATTTGCTGCAGTACAATGAAAGACTTTGGGGATTTGGGTTTGTGATAAACAAAGAGCATTAACATCCTCACATGCATGCATAAATCACATAGTTGTAGTACACTAAAACTTTGAAGTTTTCGACATGATGCTGAGATTATTAGTACATTCATTTACTTTATAGCTATAAAAACGGCATAAATCCATTGAGAAAATCACTGTTATAATCACAGTTTTGGTTTGACATAATTACTTGAAAAATATTCAACGCTAAATCTGAAAATTGCATTTACGTCCTGTGTTATGATTAAAATAAGATCTCTACACGTTCATATTATATCATCAAATTTTTCAATAAAAACTGTCTTTGTCTTCACCTAAATATAGAGACTCTTCTTACACGATGAAGAACCTGTTGATTGTTGTATTGCTTTTGATTACTTGTGTCTTTATGCCCAAACATGGACAAGCAGTGAATGAACGTGATATCTCCTTCAAGAAAGTTTCTGAAAATACCCTACGTCTAATATTTCAAAGAGGGATTGCAGGAAGAAGTTTAAATGGTGGCGTGAGAAAAAAACGTGAAACAGAAGAAATGCCACTAGGACGACGACCTCCTATGGGAAAAAAACGTTGATCCACATTTGCATGTTGAGACTGCTATCACTGATAAGTTCATTAATGTATCTATTTAAACATATGTCTCTTTGTGTAAGGCTTCGTTATCTTTTGAGTCTACTTTTGATATTATCCATTTAACATGAATAACTACAGCAATATAAAACAATTTGATTAACTACAGGCATAAGTATTTTAGACATGAATACCATCATGTATCGTTATATTCCAGTTTTAATTCATCGTGTACTCATATTAAACAAATGTTCTTAAGTTTTGTGTCTAATTTTTTTATCTATGAATATTCATTCATGTACGAGGTCATTGAATTAGCCGAAATTTTAACAACAATATGGTTGTTTGTATGATGATTACAGTTATATGTACAACTAATAGTTAATAGTTATGTTAGCATTGGTAAAATCAATTCAAGAAGTCGAACAGTTGAAACTTTCCCATGAAACTTTTCCTGCTTCCCCATTAAGATATTTTTATATTCCTTTGTGAAATTTGCATCTTTTACGAAACGTTATTGAGTGCAGCTTTCCTCTTTCGGATATCTCAGATACTTGATATTTCCAGCTATGTACTTCAAAAATTAAGAATAAAATTTATCGAATTCAGTTATTTATCTTTGTTTACTTAAACTACATCAATGTGAAGATTTCTGTTTTGAAATTAATAATTAAAAACAAGTTGACAATAACTAATTTATAAGCCAAAGCACTTTGGCCTGCTGTTGTGTTGATGATGAAAGAACGTGTCATAAAAACATAGAAATCATTCAATTCATGTGACATGAAAGTTTAGAACGTGTTGATATTTAAATATTACTATATATTTATATCTTTATTTAAAGTATATCAAACAAAGTCCGTCGGCTAACTGCATGCTGTGTTGTTAATCGCATAGTTTAAACCAATGCATATGAACCAAATATCACGTGATCATTGTTATTGAATAAATTGTGGTGTATAATATTCACTGCATGACACATCCAAACAACATTTTCTTCTTTTCAATATTTTCGAGCAAAACCCTTCCTCACAGTAACTCTGTTTGCCTTCAAGACTACCTCATAACGATAGGAAGATGCTATTTTTGTGCTAATAACTCGTTGCATAAAACGAGTGGGAAATTAGTTAGACTTAAGTTCTCCGCTGTTTTTTTCTCTTAGTTTTATGCAACGTTTCATTTTTAAAATGTTCTGTGAAAAGTAAAATAATTATAAAACCCAGAAATTATCAATGTCCATTGGCACGAAAGTCAATAAAGTTTTGTAAATCATCTATGAACAAGTTTAATTTCTCTAATCGGGCCTTAATCTTGTCATGAAAGATGTCGTGTAGGTCTTTCGTTGTGTAGCATTTGCATTAACTTGTTCTACTGTAGTTGCATCTGTTTCATTCAGGTTTTGCTCTTTTGACGTTTTTCCCGCTATTTGTTATTTAAATCCGATGATGTACCGAGATATAGCCGACACCTTCCGATTACGAGCACACGGAGCACGAGTAACAATTATAAATTCAAGATTGAGCTTTATCGTCATAAACGCTTTGATATGATTTCGATATGTTTACGAGGGTATTTGTTGCTTATAACACCTCAGCATAAATGTTCTGGACATATCAGGAGTATATTGTTTACTAACGCAAACTAAGAATAGCAACCACAGTCCCACACGCAACGTTTGGTATTATTGATAGTAGATTTCAACTAGATCTCAACGTAAAGAAAATGAGCTTAGAATTAGATAGTTCCGGCGGGGGGTTAAGGAATGAGTGCGAGCGTAAATTCACAAAAAAGTAGAAAATTTCGGAAGAGCGTCCGTTTCGACCTCCGTCAAGATATTTATCAACCATTTTGTAAACCTAACAAAGCTTGTTTATGTCTATTCCCAATACAACCACCAGTCCTTACACTGTTAACAACTTCCAACATCAATCAACAAACGTCTTACAGTTCTTTCATCAAATGAACACGTTTATAATGGTGAATCATGATTTACAAAAATGTCCCGAAATAAAGTAACTTTCGATGATACAACTCATCGAATGGAACATTAAGACAAATCAATTGCAACATTAAATAAATTACTATAAAATTAGCTTAATTGTAGCTATTGCCAGACTACTTTTGTTTTGTTCAAACTTTGAAAACCAGAAAACCTACTTAACGTTATCTGCATAATGATTTCTTTACGCGTATAATACAGTGTACGTTTTTGCTGCTATGTCAATGTTAAAAAATATCATTCCTTTTGTTAGAAATGTTTTATTCTTGTAGTGATTAATCAAGAAATATTAGATTTTCGAAAATGTTCGCTTACATTTCAATAATCCACTTACTCCTAACATTTTATAAACTTCAAAGAATTTATCTTTGAACATTAAACCGATGTCAATTCAGAACATTTAGTATATAAACGTGTTATACATTAGAAAATATTTTGTTATAATGATCATTGAAGAAAATATAAACACATATTATGCAATTTTGAGTTCAATTGGGCATGTTTGATTATGATCTCAAACATCTCTACTAATTGATTGTTCGATGTTCTACAATAATTATCCACTGTTATGTATAATATTTAGAACCTTTGTATTAAATCTGAATATATCTAATTGATTGTTCAAGATGTTCTTTACGTCAATTAATTCTTATCCACATGTACCTAATGTATAAATTGCCGTGATACACTAAATTGTTTTATTAATCTATCCATTGTCATATACCACTATCCTAAATATCATTAAGTGTAGAAAAATAATGCGCAAATGTTTCTTTACGTCAAACTTTATCCAGCTCTTCTTAACAAATATTTCAACCATGCATTTTGTAACGGCATACCTGAATGTTTGCTAACATAAATTTCCGTGATTGCTTTTGTACAAAATGTATAAAGTATGGAAGACTAGAGTGTTGAGAAATTGTAAAATGTTGAGAAAAACGAGTTTAGATCTAATACTGCATTGTCACTGCTGTGAAATTTGATAATACTAGTTATATTACATTAAATTTATGGCTAGTAAGTTCAGCGCCCGTTATAAGCAGATGACCTAAGGCTATAATATGTAAATGGCTTGAATGATAATATATATACGTAGAAAAAAAATGCTAAATGCAATCACAATACTCTTTATTCCTTATTGTGCATATTAAAGAAGCTTTGTTCAAAGACAGTGTGTTAAATTTTTTTAGCTATTACAGGACAATTTTCGGTATATTTGCTAGTGTTGAAGTGCCACCTTTTCACAAGGTATGTAAAATCATGTTATGTTTTGTTTCAAGCTTTCTTGTCTTTATATTTTCGTCTGAACCTGAAGAATGTTTACATACTTTACCATATTAAATGCTGGCATGTGAGAAAAGCATATGTAAATACATAGACGTATATTCTTTACAAATCTTACTTGAAACAATAGATATTCACATCGAATCACACGAAACATAAAGATATGTTTTAACATTCATATGTAGTAGCTAATGTGGATAGCTGTATGTATCAAACTGTTCGCAAACGCCTTGAACACCTCATGCATGTAATACAATATAATATAAAATGACTTGCATTTTTAGAGATGTTCTTTTCGGACTTATTTATCATACTACACTTGGTTTGTTTAATTAATTTGCGAAAGATCGAAATATGCTTATCTTCATTCCAGCAGGCATTATATATGAAAAACTTAAAATGTTTTGCAATGGCTTAAAATGCACTCAAGCCTAACTTGGTTTTGAACTTTTAGCTAATATAAATACAACCGATATCAATATGGCATTCTATTCTAGTGAAAGTTGTATAAGTATCAATAAAGTCAGTAATGGAAGCCTGGACGTACTGAAAATAGTGATGTTATGCGACGTATTTATTGAGTTATTGAATCATTACGTTTGAAGGTTACGATTAGCACCGCAAGCTATAAGTATTGAAGAGCTAAAAATCTGTCTTTATTTAAGAATGCTGTTTACACAAACGCGTCTATATCACAAAGATCAACCTTTGGAAATTTAGAATGATTTTCGTTTGCAGTTTAACAAGTTCATTTGCTGCAGTATAATGAAAGACTTTGGGGATTTGGGTTTGTGATAAACAAAGAGCATTAACACCCTCACCTGCATGCATAAATCACAAAGTTGTAGTGCACTAAAAACTTTGAAGTTTTCGACATGATGCTGAGATTATTAGTACATTCATTTACTTTATAGCTATAAAAACGGCATAAATCCATTGAGAAAATCATTGTTATAATCACAGTTTTTCGTTTGACATAATTACTTGATAAATATTCCAAGCTAAATCTGAAAATTGCATTTATGTCCTGTGTTATGATTAAAATAACATCTCTCTACACGTTCATATTATATCATCAAAATTTTCAATAAAACTGTCTTTGTCTTCACCTAAATATAGAGACTCTTCTTACACGATGAAGAACCTGTTGATTGTTGTATTGCTTTTGATTACTTGTGTCTTTATGCCAAAACATGGACAAGCAGTGAATGAACATGATATCTCCTTCAAGCAAGTTGAAAATGCCCTACGTCTAATATATGAAAGAAGGATTACAGGAAGAAGTGTAAATGGTGGCGTGAGAAAAACGTGAAACAGAAGAATCTCCACCAGGACGTCCAGGAGGTGGTTTTGGAAAAACGTTGATCACATTTGCATGTTGAGACAGCTCTCACTGATAAGTTCATTAATGTATCTATTTAAATATATGTCTCTTTGTGTAAGGCTTCATTATCTTTTTAGTCTACTTTTGATATTATCCATTTAACATAAATAACTACAGCAATATAAAACAATTTGATTAACCACAAGCATAAATATTTAGACATGAATACCATCATGTATCTTTACATTCCAAACACATATGCAATTATGAGTTCAATTAGGCGTGTTGGATTATGATATGAAACTTTCTCAATTCTATAACTGCTAAAATAAAAATAATGTTTGCCTCTTATCTGTGCTACTAATTAATTGTTCGATGTTCTTCTTATAATTATCCACTGTTCTGTAAAATTGCGTATACATTAGAACCTAAATTGTTTTATTAAATCCATGATTATCTCCTCCATCATTGAGAAATGCCACGTCAAGATTGGCAAATAGTGTTTCTTTACGTCAAACATTATCCAGCTCTTCTTAACAAATATTTCAACCATGTATTTTTAAACGGCATACCTGAATGTTTGCTAATCACACGAAACATAAAGATATGTTCTAGCAGTCATACTAAGTACATAATGTGGATAACTGTATGTATCAAACTGTTTGAAAACGCCTTAAACAGCATTTAAAGTCACAATGATGAAACTTATACGACATCGATCTTGTACATACGAATACCTAATGTTGTGTTACATCTTTAGAAGATAGATACGTTAATTAAATTTCTTTATGCTGATCTTGTTTTTTTAGTTGACGAACCAAATCTTTGTAAATCAAATTATAAAAGTGTTGCATGAAGCTCTTATATATCACTAGTTAACTTGCTCTTAATGCATAATAAATTTTTAATAAATGTAATAAATCAAAATTAACATTCTTTAAGTCATTAAAACCTAGTCAACAATATAGCACTTTCCCTGCTCGCAGCAATACAAGTTGACTTATACTTAAAAGATTTGTCGTCTCAAATTTCCATCGTCTTTATTGATATACGGGCATGTTTACCATTAGATATACAACGCAATAAATCATGCATGTAATGCAATATAATATAAAATGACTTGCATTTTTAGAAATGTTCTTCTCAGACTTATTTATCATACTACACTTGGTTTGTTTAAAAGATCGAAATATGCTTATCTTCATTCCAGAAGGCATTATATATGAAAAAACTGAAAATGTTTTGCAATGGCTTAAAATGCACTCAAGCCTAAATTGGTTTTAAACTTGTTAGCTAATAAAAATACAACCGATATCAATATGGCATTCTTTTCTAGTGAAAGTTGTATAAGTATCAATAAAGTCAGTAATGGAAGCCTGGACGTACTGAACATTGCGACGTTATGCGAGGTATTTATTGAGTTATTGAATCATTTCGTTTGAAGGTTACAATTGGCACCGCAAGATATAAGTATTGAAGAGCTAAAAATCTGTCTTTATTTAAGAATGCCGTTTACACAAACGCGTCTATATCACATAGGTCCACATATGGAAATTTATAATGATTTTCTTTTGCAGTCAACAAGTTCATTTGCTGCAGTAAAATGCAAGACTTCGGAAATTTGGAGTTTGTGATAAACAAAGAGCATTAATATCCTCACATGCATGCATAAATCACAAGTTGTAGTGCACTAACAACTTTGAAGTTTTAGACATGATGCTGAGATTATCAGTACATTCAATTACTTTATAGCTATAAAAATACGGCATAAATCCATTGAGAAAAATCATTGTTATAATCACAGTTTTTGGTTTGACATAATTACCTGATAAATATTCAACGCAAAATCTGAAAATTGCATTTATGTCCTGTGTTATGACTAAAATAAGATCTCACTACACGTTCATATTGTATCATCAATTTTTTCAATAAAACTGTCTTTGTCTTCACATAAATATAGAGACTCTTCTTACACGATGAAGAACCTGTTGATTGTTGGATTGCTTTTGATTGCTTGTGCCCTTATTCCCTATATGCTCTTATGTCTTTGTGTCTTCAAGCAAGTTTCTGAAAATGCCCTACGTCTAATACATCAAAGAAGGAGTACAGGAAGAAGTGTAAAAGGTGACGTGAGAAAAACGTGAAACAGAAGAAATTCCACCACCAAAATCTTTCATGAGATGCTTGGACTCAACAATCGAAGACAGCTCAACATAAGCTTTTGAACCTAAGATCACAAGTTAGTTAACAAAAAAAAGAGAATGTTGATGTTACTTTGAAATTTATTCGCTTACAATACCTTTTTTTATCCACATTCTAGGCTCTAACATATCATGTTCATATTTTGGGAATACATCACTATGTCCCTCATGGATGTCACATATATGGTTGAGAAGTAACAACTACTTTGCCTTCACAAGTTCTTCATCACCATTGCATGAAGCAGCACACCAGTATACATGGCTGGAATTGATTGGGCCCAACCTGACAATAATTTGCAACCACTTTTTTTTGATGCTGCCAAAATTTTCTTTTTGATTCCTGTTAGATTTTGATTATCGATAAAATGTGTAAAAGGTTGGTTTGCTATGACAATCTATACCTTTTGCTACATGCATACATCAATGTAGTGCTCGATTTTTGGTCTTTGCTTTGACATGTAGGATTTGATTTGAGCATGTCTGTCTGTGGTCATTGACTTCACCTTCATCCCACTTAACTCATTTCAACACTGAGAGTCTGATCCATTGTAGCTATTGCTCATCACGTGCTTTCTGTATCAGACCATACAGCGCAATCCTCACAATGTTCAATTTCATATGACGTCGTCTGTGTGCTGTGATTTTTTGTTGAAATTAACTCAACCTCCGTACCTTAGCATAAAATTATGGTATTGCTGGATTTTTCACAAAAATCAAAAGGGCCGAAATGGAAAGTCTATACCTCTACTTATCATATTTGGCCCTTATGTTTGAGTGGTTCTTGCCTTACGTGTTTATGCGGGCGGATTGTTATGGCAGCTTGGCATTTCACATTGCGCTTCTAAGGTACGTTAAAGAATTTTCTATGAGTTAAAATAACATAGAAAAGATCAAACGACATTAGTCTGAATTAGCTACCACTGTATATGTTTGTTGTCGCTGTCTACATATATTTTGACATCTTTTATCTTAGACAAGCTTCCTTTGAGGTAAAACGCACAAACATTTCGAGCCGATGTCGACACATCGTGGTCGTCGTCGACAAGAAAGTCGTCATGTTCTGCAAGAACGTCGTCAATAATCTAAAATTATAAAGTTGTCTTCAATTTAGTAATGCTATATAGCTTAGTTTTTGATAAAAGTAAACAAATATTGCTAACTATAACTATAATATTCACCTCTTGCCTTGATCTCTTCTCAAATGCAGTTCTAACATTTTTTGGCTGCTTCCTTTTAGATGCTACACTTGTGGGTTCCACAGAGTATTCAAAAATCGTGGGTACAGCATCCTTCTTAAGGCGAAGCCGTCCTGCTGTCCATCCTACTGATTGCATCGCTTCAAAATTTTGCACGAAACACGAACTCTCGAAATGTTGCAAGCACAATTATGAGCTCATTGTTGGCTTCCAATTTTTGCGTCGGATTTTTTCAATCCAAATATCTCGCATGCGCTTGTTTTCGGGAAACGAAAAAAAAGAAACCTTTTGCTGCGTTTGGTGGTTCTTAGAAGAACCGTTTTTACAATTAACTGCGGCACTATAAACCAAATTTTCAATGCTAAATTTTCGTGTTGTTAAGAAGTGACCAATATATTTTGAACGAACGCGCAATTGACCGCGTTTAGCTAATGTCAACTATTACGTCACAACGATCTTTTTCCAATCGGTAGCCGTCGTTAGCTCGTCGGGCATTTTCAATACGTTATCAGTAAAACATCAACTTTAAACCTCCATATCTTCAAAAATATTTATCCTTTGAGTCTCAAACTTTGGCGAACTATTAGTTGGAGCTATACCTATATGTAAAGTACAAAAATAACAATCCGAATTTTAAATTGCATGTGTCCTTTAAGTCCCCTCAGAGGCGCGGAAATTTCTCAAAAGCAAGCTAATTTAAACCACAAAAAAAACTGTTTTTTTTTACGAAATTTTCTTCGAAATCATATTTTCCACAGTCTAGACTTTAAAAGTTAAACGAATTTGGAAAGGATGTATGTGCACTTTAACAGATATCTCAATCATGCATTTTTAAACGGCATACCTGAATGTTTGCTAATATAAATTTCCGTGATTGCTTTTGTACAAAATGTATAAAGTATGGAAGACTAGAGTGTTGAGAAATTGTAAAATGTTTTGAAAAACGACAATAGATCTAATACGGCATTCTCACTTTGGTGTAAAATTTGATAATACTACTTATATGACATTAAATTTATTACTAGTCAGTTCAGTGCCCTTATAAGTAGATGACCTAAGGCTATAATATGTAAATAACTTCAATGATAATAGATACACGTAGTACAAAAATGCTAAATGCAATCGCAGTACTCTTTATTCCTTATGTTGCATATTAAAGAAGCTTTGTTCGAAGAAAGTGTGTTAAATTTTTTTAGCTATTACAGGACAATTTTTGGTATATTTGCTGGTGTTGAAGTGCCACCATTCCACAAGGTATGTAAAACCATGTTATGTTTTGCTTCAAGCTTTCTTGTCTTTGTATTTTCGTCTCAACCTGAAAAATGTTTACATACTTTACCATCTTAAATGCTGTCATGTGAGACATCGAATCACACGAAACATAAAGGTATGTTTTAACGGTCATATTAAGTACATAATGTGGATAACTGTGTGTATCAAAGTTAGCAAACTCCTATCACAGTTAGCAAACTGCTTAAACTCGCAAGTCTCAATTATGAAACTAAATACGATATCGATATTGTACTTGCGAATAGCTAATGTAGTGTTACATCTTTAGAATAAAATTACGTTAATTAAATGTCTTTATGCTGATCTTGTTTTTTTAGTTGACAAACCAAATCTTTATAAATCAAATTATAAAAGGGTTGCATGAAGCTTGTATATATCACTAGTTAACTTGCTCTTAATGCATAGTTAGTTTTTAATAAATGTAATAAATCAAAATTAACATAATTTAAGTCATTAAAAACTATTCAACAATATAGCACTTTCGCTGCTCGAAGCAATACAAGTTGACTTATACTGTAGAGATTTGTCGTCTCAAATTTCCATCGATGTACGGGCAGTGTTTTCATTAGATATACAACGTAATAAATCATGCATGTAATAAAATATAATATAAAATGACTTGCATTTTTAGAGATGTTCTTCTCAGACTTATTTACCATACTACACTTTGTTTGTTTAATTAATATTCAAAATATCGAAATATGCTTATCTTCATTCCAACAAGCATTATATATGAAAAACTTAAGATGTTTTGCAATTGTTTAAAAAGCACTCAAGCCTAACTTGGTTTTAAACTTGTTAGCTAATAAAAATACAACCGATGTAATATGGCATCGTATTCTAGTGAAAGTTGTATAAGTATCAATAAAGTCAATAATCGAAGCCTGGACGTACTGAAAATAGTGACGTTATGCGACGTATTTATTGAGTTATTGAATCATTACGTTTGAAGGTTACGATTAGCACCGCAAGCTATAAGTATTGAAGAGCTAAAAATCTGTCTTTATTTAAGAATGCTGTTTACACAAACGCGTCTATATCACAAAGATCAACCTTTGGAAATTTAGAATGATTTTCGTTTGCAGTTTAACAAGTTCATTTGCTGCAGTATAATGAAAGACTTTGGGGATTTGGGTTTGTGATAAACAAAGAGCATTAACACCCTCACCTGCATGCATAAATCACAAAGTTGTAGTGCACTAAAAACTTTGAAGTTTTCGACATGATGCTGAGATTATTAGTACATTAATTTACTTTATAGCTATAAAAAACGGCATAAATCCATTGAGAAAAATCATTGTTATAATCACAGTTTTTCGTTTGACATAATTACTTGATAAATATTCCAAGCTAAATCTGAAAATTGCATTTATGTCCTGTGTTATGATTAAAATAACATCTCTCTACACGTTCATATTATATCATCAAAATTTTCAATAAAACTGTCTTTGTCTTCACCTAAATATAGAGACTCTTCTTACACGATGAAGAACCTGTTGATTGTTGTATTGCTTTTGATTACTTGTGTCTTTATGCCAAAACATGGACAAGCAGTGAATGAACATGATATCTCCTTCAAGCAAGTTGAAAATGCCCTACGTCTAATATATGAAAGAAGGATTACAGGAAGAAGTGTAAATGGTGGCGTGAGAAAAAAACGTGAAACAGAAGAATCTCCACCAGGACGTCCAGGAGGTGGTTTTGGAAAAAAACGTTGATCACATTTGCATGTTGAGACAGCTCTCACTGATAAGTTCATTAATGTATCTATTTAAATATATGTCTCTTTGTGTAAGGCTTCATTATCTTTTTTATTCTACTTTTGATATTATCCATTTAACATAAATAACTACAGCAATATAAAACAATTTGGTTAACCACAAGCATAAATATTTAGACATGAATACCATCATGTATCGTTACATTCCAAACACATATTATGCAATTTTGAGTTCAATTGGGCGTGTTGGATTATGATCTGAAACTTTCTCAATTCTATAACTGCTAAAATAAAAATTGTGTTTGCCTCTTATCTGTGCTACTAATTAATTGTTCGATGTTCTTCTTATAATTATCCACTGTTCTGTAAAATTGCGTATACATTAGAACCTAAATTGTTTTATTAAATCCATGATTATCTCCTCCATCATTGAGAAATGCCACGTCAACATTGGCAAATAGTGTTTCTTTACGTCAAACATTATCCAGCTCTTCTTAACAAATATTTCAACCATGTATTTTTAAACGGCATACCTGAATGTTTGCTAATCACACGAAACATAAAGATATGTTCTAGCAGTCATACTAAGTACATAATGTGGATAACTGTATGTATCAAACTGTTTGAAAACGCCTTAAACAGCATTTAAAGTCACAATGATAAAACTAATACGATATCGATCTTGTACATACGAATACCTAATGTTGTGTTACATCTTTAGAAAATAGATACGTTAATTAAATTTCTTTATGCTGATCTTGTTTTTTTAGTTGACGAACCAAATCTTTGTAAATCAAATTATAAAAGTGTTGCATGAAGCTCTTATATATCACTAGTTAACTTGCTCTTAATGCATAATAAATTTTTAATAAATGTAATAAATCAAAATTAACATTATTTAAGTTATTAAAATTTATTCAACAATATAGCACTTTCCCTGCTCGCAGCAATACAAGTTGACTTATACTTAAAAGATTTGCCGTCTCAAATTTCCATCGTCTTTATTGATATACGGGCATGTTTACCATTAGATATACAACGCAATAAATCATGCATGTAATACAATATAATATAAAATGACTTGCATTTTTAGAGATGTTCTTCTCAAATTTATTTATCATACTACACTTGGTTTGTTTAAAAGATCGAAATATGCTTATCTTCATTCCAGAAGGCATTATATATGAAAAAACTGAAAATGTTTTGCAATGGCTTAAAATGCACTCAAGCCTAAATTGGTTTTAAACTTGTTAGCTAATAAAAATACAACCGATATCTATATGGCATTCTATTCTAGTTAAAGTTGTATAAGTATCAATAAAGTCAGTAATGGAAGCCTGGACGTACTGAGCATTGTGACGTTATGCGACGTATTTATTGAGTTATTGAATCATTACGTTTGAAGGTTACAATTGGCACCACAAGATATAAGTATTGAAGAGCTAAAAATCTGTCTTTATTGAAGAATGCTGTTGACACAGACGCGTCTATATCACATAGGTCCACCTATGGAAATTTATAATGAATTTCTTTTGCAGTCAACAAGTTCATTTGCTGCAGTAAAATGCAAGACTTCGGAGATTTGGAGTTTGTGATAAACAAAGAGCATTCATATCCTCACATGCATGCATAAATCACAAAGTTGTAGTGCACTAACAACTTTGAAGTTTTAGACATGATGCTGAGATTATCAGTACATTCAATTACTTTATAGCTATAAAAATACGGCATAAATCCATTGAGAAAAATCATTGTTATAATCACAGTTTTTGGTTTGACATAATTACCTGATAAATATTCAACGCAAAATCTGAAAATTGCATTTATGTCCTGTGTTATGACTAAAATAAGATCTCACTACACGTTCATATTGTATCATCAATTTTTTCAATAAAACTGTCTTTGTCTTCACATAAATATAGAGACTCTTCTTACACGATGAAGAACCTGTTGATTGTTGTATTGCTTTTGATTACTTGTGTCTTTATGCCCAAACATGGACAAGCAGTGAATGAACGTGATATCTCCTTCAAGAAAGTTTCTGAAAATACCCTACGTCTAATATTTCAAAGAGGGATTGCAGAAAGAAGTTTAAATAGTGACGTGAGAAAAAAACGTGAAACAGAAAAATGCCACCACCAATATCTTTCATGAGATGCTTGGACTCAACAATCGAAGACAGCTCAACATAAGCTTTTGAACCTAAGATCAGAAGTTAGTTAACAAAAAAAAAAAGAATGTTGATGCTACTTTGAAATTTATTCGCTTACAATACCTTTTTTATCCACATTCTAGGTTCTAACATATCATGTTCATATTTTGGGAATACATCACTATGTCCCTCATGGATGTCACATATATGGTTGAGAACTAACAACTACTTTGCCTTCACAAGTTCTTCATCACCATTGCTGGAAGCAGCACACCAGTATACATGGCTGGAATTGATTGGGCCCAATCTGACAATAATTTGCAACCACTTTTTTTTGATGCTGCCAAAATTTTCTTTTTGATTCCTGTTGGGTTTTGATTATCGATAAAATGTGTAAAAGGTTGGTTTGCTATGACAATCTATACCTTTTGCTACATGCCATACATCAATGTAGTGCTCGAGTTTTGGTCTTTGTTTTGACATGTAGGATTTGATTTGAGCATGTCTGTCTGTGGTCATTGACTTCACCTTCATCCCACTTAACTCATTTCAACACTGAGAGTCTGATCCATTGGAGCTATTGCTCATCACGTGCTTTCTGTATCAGACCATACAGCGCAATCCTCACAATGTTCAATTTCACATGACGTCGTCTGTGTGCTGTGATTTGTGGTTGAAATTAACTCAACCTCCGTACCTTAGCATAAAATTATCGTATTGCTGGATTTTTCACAAAAATCAAAACGGCCGAAATGGAAAGTCTATACCTCTACTTATCATATTTGGCACTTATGTTTGAGTGGTTCTTGACCTTACGTGTTTATGCGGGCTGATTGTTATGGCAGCTTGGCATTTCACATTGCGCTTCTAAGGTACGTTAAAGAATTTTCTATGAGTTAAAATAACATAGAAAAGATCAAACGACATTAGTCTGAATTAGCTACCACTGTATATGTTTGTTTTTCGCTGTCTACATATATTTTGACATCTTTTATCTTAGACAAACTTCCTTTGAGGTAAAACGCACAAACATTTCGAGCCGATGTCGACACATCGTGGTCGTCGTCTACAAGAAAGTCGTCATGTTCTGCAAGAACGTCGTCAATAATCTAAAATTATAAAGTTGTCTTCAATTTAGTAATGCTATATAGCTTAGTTTTTGATAAAAGTAAACAAATATTGCTAACTATAACTATAATATTCACCTCTTGCCTTGATCTCTTCTCAAATGCAGTTCTAACATTTGTTGGCTGCTTCCTTTTAGATGCTACACTTGTGGGTTCCACAGAGTATTCAAAAATCGTGGGTACAGCATCCTTCTTAAGGCGAAGCCGTCCTGCTGTCCATCCTACTGATTGCATCGCTTCAAAATTTTGCACGAAACACGAACTCTCGAAATGTTGCGAGCACAATTATGAGCTCATTGTTTGCTTCCAATTTTTGCGTCGGATTTTTTCAATCCAAATATCTCGCATGCGCTTGTTTTCGGGAAACGAAAAAAAAAAACCTTTTGCTGCGTTTGGTGGTTCTTAGAAGAACGGTTTTTACAATTAACTGCGGCACTATAAACCAAATTTTCAATGCTAAATTTTCGTGTTGTTAAGAAGTGACCAATATATTTCGAAAGAACGCGCAATTGACTGCGTTTAGCTAATGTCAACTATTACGTCACAACGATTTTTTTCCAATCGGTAGCCGTCGTTAGCTCGTCGGGCATTTTCAATACGTTATCAGTAAAACATCAACTTTAAACCTCCATATCTTCAAAAATATTTATCCTTTGAGTCTCAAACTTTGGCGAACTATTAGTTGGAGCTATACCTTTATGTAAAGTACAAAAATAACAATCCGAATTTTAAATTGCATGTGTCCTTTAAGTCCCCTCAGAGGCGCGGAAATTTCTCAAAAGCAAGCTAATTTAAACCACAAAAAAAACTGTTTTTTTTTACGAAATTTTCTTCGAAATCATATTTTCCCCAGTCTAGACTTTAAAAGTTAAACGAATTTGGAAAGGATGTATGTGCACTTTAACAGATATCTCAATCATGCATTTTTAAACGGCATACCTGAATGTTTGCTAATATAAATTTCCGTGATTGCTTTTGTACAAAATGTATAAAGTATGGAAGACTAGAGTGTTGAGAAATTGTAAAATGTTTTGAAAAACGACAATAGATCTAATACTGCATTCTCACTTTGCTGTAAATATTGATAATACTACTTATATGACATTAAATTTATTACTAGTCAGTTCAGTGCCCTTATAAGTAGATGACCTAAAGCTATAATATGTAAATAACTTCAATGATAATAGATACACGTAGTACAAAAATGCTAAATGCAATCGCAGTACTCTTTATTCCTTATGTTGCATATTAAAGAAGCTTTGTTCGAAGAAAATGTGTTAAATTTTTTTAGCTATTACAGGACAATTTTTGGTATATTTGCTGGTGTTGAAGTGCCACCATTCCACAAGGTATGTAAAACCATGTTATGTTTTGCTTCAAGCTTTCTTGTCTTTGTATTTTCGTCTCAACCTGAAAAATGTTTACATACTTTACCATCTTAAATGCTGTCATGTGAGACATCGAATCACACGAAACATAAAGGTATGTTTTAACGGTCATATTAAGTACATAATGTGGATAACTGTGTGTATCAAAGCTAGCAAACTCCTATCACAGTTAGCAAACTCCTTAAAGTAGCAAGTCACAATTATGAAACTAAATACGATATCGATATTGTACTTACGAATAGCTAATGTTGTGTTACATCTTTAGAATACAATTACGTTAATTAAATGTCTTTATGCTGATCTTGTTTTTTTAGTTGACAAACCAAATCTTTATAAATCAAATTATAAAAGGGTTGCATGAAGCTTGTATATATCACTAGTTAACTTGCTCTTAATGCATAATAAGTTTTTAATAAATGTAATAAATCAAAATTAACATAATTTAAGTCATTAAAACTATTCAACAATATAGCACTTTCGCTGCTCGGAGCAATACAAGTTGACTTATACTGTAGAGATTTGTCGTCTCAAATTTCCATCGTCTTTATCGATGTACGGGCAGTGTTTTCATTAGATATACAACGTAATAAATCATGCATGTAATAAAATATAATATAAAATGACTTGCATTTTAGAGATGTTCTTCTCAGACTTATTTACCATACTACACTTTGTTTGTTTAATTAATATTCAAAATATCGAAATATGCTTATCTTCATTCCAACAAGCATTATATATGAAAAACTTAAGATGTTTTGCAATTGTTTAAAAAGCACTCAAGCCTAACTTGGTTTTAAACTTGTTAGCTAATAAAAATACAACCGATGTAATATGGCATCGTACTCTAGTGAAAGTTGTATAAGTATCAATAAAGTCAATAATGGAAGCCTGGACGTACTGAAAATAGTGACGTTATGCGGCGTATTTATTGAGTTATTGAATCATTACGTTTGAAGAATACAATTGGCACCGCAATATATAAGTATTGGAGAGCTAAAAATATGTCTTTATTTAAGAATGCTGTTTACACAAACGCGTCTATATCACAAAGGTCAACCTTTGGAAATTTATAATGATTTTCGTTTGCAGTCAACAAGTTCATTTGCTGCAGTACAATGCAAGACTTTGGGGATTTGGGTTTGTGATAAACAAAGAGCATTAACACCCTCACCTGCATGCATAAATCACATAGTTGTAGTACATTAAACACTTTGAAGTTTTCGACATGATGCTGAGATTATTAGTACATTCATTTACTTTATAGCTATAAAAAACGGCATAAATCCATTGAGAAAAATCACTGTTATAATCACAGCTTTTGGTTTGACATAATTACTTGATAAATATTCAACACTAAATCTGAAAATTGCATTTATATCCTGTGTTATGATTAAAATAAGATCTCTCTACACGTTCATATTATACCATCAAATTTTTTCAATAAAACTGTCTTTGTCTTCACATAAATATAGAGACTCTTCTTACACGATGAAGAACCTGTTGATTGTTGTATTGCTTTTGATTACTTGTGTCTTTATGCCCAAACATGGACAAGCAGTGAATGAGCGTGATATCTCCTTCCAGATAGTTTCTGAAAATGCCTTACGTCTATTATTTCAAAGAGGGGTTGCAGGAAGAAGTTTAAATGGTGGCGTGAGAAAAAAACGTGAAACAGAAGAAATGCCACTAGGACGACGACCTCCTATGGGAAAAAAACGTTGATCCACATTTGCATGTTGAGACTGCTATCACTGATAAGTTCATTAATGTATCTATTTAAACATATGTCTCTTTGTGTAAGGCTTCGTTATCTTTTTGAGTCTACTTTTGATATTATCCATTTAACATGAATAACTACAGCAATATAAAACAATTTGATTAACTACAGGCATAAGTATTTTAGACATGAATACCATCATGTATCGTTATATTCCAGTTTTAATTCATCGTGTACTCATATTAAACAAATGTTCTTAAGTTTTGTGTCTAATTTTTTTATCTATGAATATTCATTCATGTATGAGGTCATTGAATTAGCCGAAATTTTAACAACAATATGATTGTTTGTGTGATGATTACAGTTATATGTACAACTAATAGTTAATAGTTATGTTCGCATTGGTAAAATCAATTCAAGAAGTCGAACAGTTGAAACTTTCCCATGAAACTTTTCCTGCTTCCCCATTAAGATATTTTTATAATCCGTTGTGAAATTTGCATTTTTTACGAAACGTTATTGAGTGCAGCTTTCCTTTTTCGGATATCTCAGATATTTGATATTTCCAGCTATGTACTTCAAAAATGAAGAATAAAAATTAATCGAATTCAGTTATTTATCTTGTTTACTTAAACTACACATCAATGTGAAGATTTCTGTTTTGAAATTAATAATTAAAAACAAGTTGACAATAACTAATTTATAAGCCAAAGCACTTTGGCCTGTTGTTGTGTTGATGATGAAAGAACGTGTCATAAAAACATATAAATCATTCGATTCATGTGACATGAAAGCTGAGAACGTGTTTATATTTGTATATTAATATATATTTGTATCTTTATTTAAAGTATATCAAACAAAGTCCGTCGGCTAACTGCATGCTGTGTTGTTAGTCGCAAAGTTTAAACCGATGCATATGAACCAAATATCACGTGATCATTGTTATTGAATAAATTGTGGTGTATAATATTCACTTCATGACACATCCAAACAACATTTTATTCTTTTGTCAATAATTTCGAGCAAAACCGTTCCTCTCAAAAACTGTGTTTGCCTCCAAGACTACCTCATAACTATAGGAAGATGCTATTTTTTGTGCAAATAACTCGTTGCATAAAACGAGTGGGAAATTAGTTAGACTTAAGCTCTCCGCTGTTTTTTTCTCTTAGTTTTATGCAACGTTTCATTTTTAAAAATGTTCTGTGAAAAGTAAAATAATTATAAAAACCCAGAAATTATCAATGTCCCTTGGCACGAAAGTCAATAAAGCTTTTGTAAATCATCTATGAACAATTTTAATTTCTCTAATCGGGCCTTAATCTTGTCATGAAAGATGTCGTGTAGGTCTTTCGTTGCTGTAGCATTTGCATTAACTTGTTCTTCTGTAGTTGCATCTGTTTCATTCAAGTTTTTGCTCTTTTTGACGTTTTTTCCCGCTATTTGTTATTTAAATCCGATGATGTACCGAGATATAGCTGACACCTTCCGATTACGAGCACACGGAGGACGAGTAACAATTATAAATTCAATATTCAGCTTTATCGTCATAAACGCTTTGATATGATTTCGATATGTTTACGAGGGTATTTGTTGACTATAACACCTCAACATAAATGTTCTGGACATGTCAGGAGTATATTGTTTACTAACGCAAACTAAGAAAAGCAACCACAGTCCCACACGCAACGTTTGGTATTATTGATAGTAGATTTCAACTAGATCTCAACGTAAAGAAAATGAGCTTAGAATTAGATAGTTCCGGCGGGGGGTTAAGGAATGAGTGCGAGCGTAAATTCACAAAAAAGTAGAAAATTTCGGAAGAGCGTCCGTTTCGACCTCGGTGAAGATATTTATCAACCATTTTTTAAACCTAACAAAGCTTGTTTATGTCGATTCCCAATACAACCACCAGTCCTTACCCTTTTAACAACTTCCAACATCAACCAACAAACGTCTTACAGTTCTTTCATCAAATGAGCACGTTTATAATGGTGAATCATGATTTACAAAAATGTCCCGAAATAAAGTAACTCTCGATGATACAACTCATCGAATGGAACATTAAGACAAATCAATTGCAACATTAAATAAATTACTATAAAAAATAGCTTAATTGTAGCTATTGCCAGACTACTTTTTTGTGTTGTTCAAACTTTAAACACCAGAAAAACCTACTTAACGTTATCTGCATAATGATTTCTTTACGCGTATAATACAGTGTGCGTTTTTTGCTGCTATGTCAATGTTAAAAAAATATCATTCCTTTTTGTTAGAAATGTTTTATTCTTGTAGTGATTAATCAAGAAATATTAGATTTTCGAAAAAATGTTCGCTTACATTTTCAATAATGCACTTACTCCTAACATTTTTATAAACTTCAAAGAATTTATCTTTGGAGATTAAACCGATGTCACTTTAGAACATTTAGTATATAAACGTGTTATACATTAGAAAATATTTTGTTGTAATGATCATTGAAGAAAATCAAAACACATATTATGCAATTTTGAGTTCAATTGGGCGTGTTGGATCATGAACTCAAACTTATAACTACTCAAATAAAAATAAAGTTTGCTTTTATCTGTGCTACTAATTGACAGTGGCGTAGCTAGGAAAAATAGTCACTCCCGCCAATCCATCTCGCGCCGGAGGCGCGACCTCACTAGGGGGGGTCCGGGGGCATGCTCCCCCGGAAAATTTTGAAATCCAGAGCCTGGGAAACAGCATTTCCTGCGATTTCGAGGGCGAATTATTTGTTGTACAATAATTTATAAAAACCCATTTTTGTTAGCTGCATTCTTAATGTGGCAACGTTGAAACTGCAACTAGTTAAAAAGGTACTAAAGGTGGCTCAGAGAAACGTTACGTAGGAGACAATTGTCCCCTAAAACATAATTTACTCATCACTGCCCCTGCATAAACAGAAGAAATTTGTATTAGCACAAAAAATAATATAGTATACGACACTTCTAAAGTGCATAGAGAGAGATTTTTCTTAGCATTCTACTTGTTAGTTTAAACTTGTTTAGATTGGGGCAAGTAGACAGGGATGGCTTTATTCTTTAAAGTTATGCTTAATTTTCTCAATGAAGTACCATGTATTATACGAACAAATATCAAAACACATACTATACTCATCATTTATAAAGAAAGGCCAGCCTCCTGGGTTTTCTACAAATTTTCAACCACCTCGTTATGCAACACCTCTGATTCCTCTTTCTTTTCAATGATATCTTTGTGAATAGATATTCTACACAAAGAGCTAAGCCGACCTTGACCCATTCTATTTCTTAAATAGCTTTTACCCTTTTAAGCAAGAAAACGACCTCTCTACTGAAGCACTTGCCACTGCCAACACACCATTCAATTTTAACAAATTTACCACTTGACCTAAACTCGACTGGAGATTAAATTTGAAGATGTATTTAAGAACCTCATTACTGCACTCTTTGTGAAAGTCCTTGTCGTTGTAAATGAAGGAAAGTTGACTCTCCAAAGTTTGCATGTCAAAAGAGGACTATACTTATCTTTGAGAAGATTGATCTTCTCCTGTGGAACTATGCCCTTCCATGTAGTAAATAGTTTAGGATTTACAAGGTCTAAAACTCGAACTGATTAATATCTTGAAATTGTTCACTTAACATGCCTTTAATGGAATCAATAATCTCAAAATAAAGCTGTTTGTAATTGTATCTACTATCTGCTCTGGTTGCTGGTGGGCCTACTTTTTCTAGTGCAGTTTGGTAAAACTCGGTGAAAGCTTGATCTGTGCGAAGTGACACAATAAACTGCTTGAAATTGTCAATCTTGCTTATGCCATAGTTAAAATGGGTTTCCCTATTTTGAAGAATGGAATACAAAATTGTGGACTGTTCTAAAATCCTGTAAAAAACACACACTAGAAAACAAAAGAAAGCTATCAAGATAATGCAGTAAGCCACTTATTTTACTTAATGACTCATCATCCCACCCAGCTGGTTGTTCAAGTACCCCTCAAAAATATCTAAAAGTTTTTCATAGTTTTGTGCAATACATTGATTAATCTAGAGCGATAATACCATCTTGTTTCACCAGGGCAGGAAACTCAAGGTTGTTAGATGTGAGAAAAGCTTTTCTTTTGGGGCATTGCTTGTAAATGTGCTGAATGTAGCTATATTAATAAAAAGATTTTAACAGGAGAAATTGATGAGGCTGACTGGCATAGGACCAGGTTCAATCTATGAGCTGCACAATGAACAAAATGAGCAAAAGGATACTCTTGTCGAACCAATGCTTGAACACCATTGATATGGCCAGACATGACAGAAGCACCATTATATGTTTGTAAAACCAGTTTTTCTTTTATATTAGAATACTCACCAAGTTTATCTTTGACAACTTGTGATATTGCTGTGGCATTTCTGTTCATACTTACATCCACAAATCCTAATTGCCTCTCCATAATTTCACTTGCTTTGTCAAACCGAGCAATAACACTGAGACATCAGATGCTTCATCAACCTGAATACTCATAAATGTGCAATCATTTATTTCCTTTCATCTTCAATAATTGAATCAAGACAGCTGATAAGACCATTTTGAATTTCTGGGGAGACTCCAGTAAATCTTCTGTCACCAACTATATCAGATTCTGCTAGTCTACTGTGCAGTCGACGCTCAAATACTTAGCAAAACATTCGAGCAACTCTCTATAATTACCTTTGTTCAAGCTACCTTCGGACTCATTGTGACCTCTAAATGGCAACTCTTGCTTTGACAAATACAGCACGGCCTCAGTAACAGTTTTTAAAATTTCTCGATTTTGTCTTACCTCCTCATTGTGACGCTGAATCTCATTTCTTCTAGCGAGGGACATAAGACAATCAATTCGTTCACTAGCTCCATACGTTTTCCATGTCTTAAATGCAGTCAAATGCGATTTAGATTTTCATGCTTCTTAGCATCAGACATAATACTCCGCATATCGTTGTAGCCATTCTTAGTCCACGATGGCGATGTTTTGGGAAAACATTAGACATGGCCAACAAAACACTTTCTGCAAGGTTGTACTGCCACACCAGTCCAGTTCGCCTCATACCAATCTCTCTGAAATGCTCTTCCCTTATTTTGGATAGTTAAATCAGGAGTAGGCCGTTCATGAACGATAACATTCTGTTCGACCGACGATCGAGCAGAGAACGGTTTAGCTAATAAGCTATTTACTAAATCAACATCAGTTGAGCAAATCGCAGTCGCACTTGAAGCCATTGTGTCATACACAAATACAAAATAGCAATTTGAGAGTAAACACAATGGAAAATTAATACCGACAATGACGCGTAATTTGATAATCACTAATCGCTGTACTCGTATTAAAATGTCGAATAATTACAACCTCCGCCAATTTAAAATAGCGGGAGTTCGACTATAAAAACAGCAGATTTGAGCATGCGTCAAGTCCCTTAGCCAACCAGAATTCAAAACTTCTTATATAGAATTATATTGTATGTTCCGCCCTCTGAAGATGGGCGGAATACGTGGAGAATCGCGCGAGTATGCAATGTGCGAGAAAAGGCGGTTGCTAGGTTACATAACAAATCTTGAGATTTTGCTGTATTACGATTACGAACCACCTAATAAAAGCGTAAATATGAACGAATAAAACACAATATTACAAATTGTTCGTGAAATAATGTATATCTTATGTCCAAATAGAATATTTATTATTTTTTTGGGAAATTTCTACTCCCGCCGGGCGGGAGTAGCGGGACCGCTAGCTACGCCACTGCTAATTGATTGTTCGATGTTCTTTCAATAATTATCAACTGTTATGTATAATTGCGTATACATTAGAACCTAAATTGTGTTATTAAATCCATGAATGTATCTTCCATCATTGAGAATTGTCACGTCAAGAGTAGCAAATGTTTCTTTACGTCAAACATTATCCAGCTCCTCTTAACAAATATTTCAACCATGCATTTTTAAACGGCATACCTGAATGTTTGCTAAAATAAATTGCCGTGATTGCTTTTGTACAAAAAGTATAAAGTATAGAAGACTAGAGTGTTGAGAAATTGTAAAATGTTGAGAAAAACGACAATAGATCTAATACTGCATTGTCACTTTGATGTGAAATTTGATACTACTACTTATATTAAATTGAATTTATGGCTAGTCAGTTCAGTGCCCTTATAATTAGATGACCTAAGGCTATAATATGTAAATAATTTCAATGATAATAGATACACGTAGTACAAAAATGCTTAATGCTATCGCAGTCCTCTTTATTCTTTGCGTTGCATATTAAAGAAGCTTTGTTCGAAGAAAGTGTGCTAAAATTTTTTAGCTATTACAGGACAATTTTTGGTATATTTGCTGGTGTTGAAGTGCCACAATTCCACAAGGTATGTAAAACCATGTTATGTTTTGCTTCAAGCTTTCTTGTCTTTGTATTTTCGTACGAACCTGAAGAATGTTTTCATACTTTACCATAATAAATGCTGGCATGTGAGACATCGAATCACACGAAACATAAAGATATGTTTTAACAGTCATAATAAGTACATAATGTGGACAACTGTGTGTATCAAACTGTTAGCAAACTCCTTAAAGTCGCAAGTCACAATGATGAAACTAAATACGATATCGATATTGTACTTACGAATACCTAATGTTGTGTTACATCTTTAGAATAAAATCACGTTAATTAAATGTCTTTTTGCTGATCTTGTTTTTTTAGTTGACAAAGCAAATCTTTATAAATCAAACTATAAAAGTGTTGCATGAAGCTTGTATATATCACTAGTTAACTTGCTCTTCATGCATAATAGTTTTTAATAATTGTAATAAATCAAAATTAACATTATTTAAGTTATTAAAATGTATTCAACAATATAGCACTTTCGCTGCTTGCAGCAATACAAGTTGACTTATACTGTAGAGATTTGTCGTCTCAAATTTCCATCGTTTTTATTGATATACGGGCAATGTTTACCATTAGAGATACAACGCAATAAACCATGCATGTAATACAATATAAAATAAAATGACTTGCATTTTTAGAGATGTTCTTCTAAGACATATTTATCATACTACACTTGGTTTGTTTAATAAATTTAAAAAAGATCGAAATATGCTTATCTTCATTCCAAAAAGCAGTATATATGAAAAACTTAAGATGTTTTGCAATATCTTAAAATGCACTCAAGCCTAACTTGGCTTTAAACTTTTTAGCTAATAAAAATACAACCGGTATCTATATGGCATTCTATTCTATTGAAAATTGTATAAGTATCAATAAAGTCAGTAATGGAAGCCTGGACGTACTGAAAATAGTGATGTTATGCGGCGTATTTATTGAGTTATCGAATCATTACGTTTGAAGGTTACAATTGGCACCGCAAGATATAAGTATTGAAGAGCTAAAAATATGTCTTTATTTAAGAATGCTGTTTACACAAACGCGTCTATATCACAAAGGTCAACCTTTGGAAATTTATAATGATTTTCGTTTGCAGTCAACAAGTTCATTTGCTGCAGTACAATGAAAGACTTTGGGGATTTGGGTTTGTGATAAACAAAGAGCATTAACACCCTCACCTGCATGCATAAATCACATAGTTGTAGTACACTAAAAAATTTGAAGTTTTCGACATGATGCTGAGATTATTAGTACATTCATTTACTTTATAGCTATAAAAACGGCATAAATCCATTGAGAAAAATCACTGTTATAATCACAGTTTTTGGTTTGACATAATTACTTGAAAAATATTCAACGCTAAATCTGAAAATTGCATTTATGTCCTGTGTTATGATTAAAATAAGATCTCTCTACACGTTCATATTATATCATCAAATTTTTCAATAAAAACTGTCTTTGTCTTCACCTAAATATAGAGACTCTTCTTACACGATGAAGAACCTGTTGATTGTTATATTGCTTTTGATTACTTGTGTCTTCATGCCCAAACATGGACAAGCAGTGAATGAACGTGATATCTCCTTCAAGAAAGTTTCTGAAAATACCCTACGTCTAATATTTCAAAGAGGGATTGCAGGAAGAAGTTTAAATGGTGGCGTGAGAAAAAAACGTGAAACAGAAGAAATGCCACCAGGACGACGACCTCCTACAGGAAAAAATGGTTGATCCACATTTGCATGTTGAGACTGCTGTCACTGACAAGTTCATTAATGTATCTATTTAAACATATGTCTCTTTGTGTAAGGCTTCGTTATTTTTTTAAGTCTACTTTTGATATTATCCATTTAACATGAATAACTACAGCAATATAAAACAATTTGATTAACTACAGGCATAAGTATTTTAGACATGAATACCATCATGTATCGTTATATTCCAGTTTTAATTCATCGTGTACTCATATTAAACAAATGTTCTTAAGTTTTGTGTCTAATTTTTTTATCTACGAATATTCATTCATGTATGAGGTCATTGAATTAGCCGAAATTTTAACAACAATATGATTGTTTGTGTGATGATTACAGTTATATGTACAACTAATAGTTAATAGTTATGTTCGCATTGGTAAAATCAGTTCAAGAAGTCGAACAGTTGAAACTTTCCCATGAAACTTTTCCTGCTTCCCCATTAAGATATTTTTATAATCCGTTGTGAAGTTTGCATTTTTTACGAAACGTTATTGAGTGCAACTTTCCTTTTTCGGACATCTCAGATATTTGACATTTCCAGCTATGTACTTCAAAAATGAAGAATAAAAATTAATCGAATTCAGTTATTTATCTTGTTTACTTAAACTACACATCAATGTGAAGATTTCTGTTTTGAAATTAATAATTAAAAACAAGTTGACAATAACTAATTTATAAGCCAAAGCACTTTGGCCTGTTGTTGTGTTGATGATGAAAGAACGTGTCATAAAAACATAGAAATCATTCGATTTATGTGACATGAAAGCTGAGAACGTGTTTATATTTCTATATCAATATATATTTGTATCTTTATTTAAAGTATATCAAACAAAGTCCGTCGGCTAACTGCATGCTGTGTTGTTAATCGCAAAGTTTAAACCGATGCATATGAACCAAATATCACGTGATCATTGTTATTGAATAAATTGTGGTGTATAATATTCACTGTATGACACATCCAAACAACATTTTCTTCTTTTGTCAATAATTTCGAGCAAAACCCTTCCTAACAAAAACTCTGTTTGCCTTCAAGACTACCTCATAACGCTAGGAAGATGCTATTTTTTGTGCTAATAACTCGTTGCATAAAACGAGTGGGAAATTAGTAAGACTTAAGTTATCCGCTGTTTTTTTCTCTTAGTTTTATGCAACGTTTCATTTTTAAAAATGTTCTGTGAAAATTAAATTAATTATAAAAAACCCAGAAATTATCAATGTCCCTTGGCACGAAAGTCAATAAAGTTTTTGTAAATCATCTATGAACAAATAAAAATTCTCTAATCGGGCCTTAATCTTGTCATGAAAGATGTCGTGTAGGTCTTTCGTTGCTGTAGCATTTGCATTAACTTGTTCTACTGTAGTTGCATCTGTTTCATTCAGACTTTTGCTCTTTTTGACGTTTTTTCCCGCTATTTGTTATTTAAATCCGATGATGTACCGAGATATAGCCGACACCTTCCGATTACGAGCACACGGAGCACGAGTAACAATTATAAATTCAAGATTGAGCTTTATCGTCATAAACGCTTTGATATGATTTCGATTTGTTTACGAGGGTATTTGTTGACTATAACACCTCAACATAAATGTTCTGGACATATCTGGAGTATATTGTTTACTAACGCAAACTAAGAATAGCAACCACAGTCCCGCACGCAACGTTTGGTATTATTGATAATAGATTTCAACTACATCTCAACGTAAAGAAAATGAGCTTAGAATTAGATAGTTCCGGCGGGGGGTTAAGGAATGAGAGCGAGCGTACATTTACAAAAAAGTAGAAAATTTCGGAAGAGCGTCCGTTTCGACCTCCGTCAAGATTTTTATCGACCATGTTGTAAACCTAACAGAGCTTGTTTATGTCGATTCCCAATACAACCACCAGTCCTTACACTTTTAACAATTTCCAACATCAACCAACAAACGTCTTACAGTTCTTTCATCAAATGAGCACGTTTATAATGGTGAATCATGATTTACAAAAATGTCCCGAAATAAAGTAACTTTCGATGATACAACTCATCGAATGGAACATTAAGACAAATCAATTGCAACATTAAATAAATTACTATAAAAATTAGCTTAATTGTAGCTATTGCCAGACTACTTTTTTGTGTTGTTCAAATTTTGAACACCAGAAAAACCTACTTAACGTTATCTGCATAATGATTTCTTTACGCGTATAATACAGTGTACGTTTTTTGCTGCTATGTCAATGTTAAAAAAAATATCATTTTTTTTGTTAGGAATGTTTTATTCTTGTAGTGATTAATCAAGAAATATTAGATTTTCGAAAAATGTTCGCTTGCATTTTCAATAATCCACTTACTCCTAACATTTTTATAAACTTCAAAGAATTTATCTTTGGACATTAAACCGATGTCACTTTAGAACATTTAGTATATAAACGTGTTATACATTAGAAAATATTTTTTATAATGATCATTGAAGAAAATTTAAAAACACATATTATGCAATTTTGAGTTCAATTGGGCGTGTTGGATCATGAACTCAAACTTATAACTACTCAAATAAAAATAAAGTTTGCTTTTATCTGTGCTACTAATTGATTGTTCGATGTTCTTTCAATAATTATCCACTGTTATGTATAATTGCGTATACATTAGAACCTAAATTGTGTTATTAAATCCATGAATATATCCTCCATCATTGAAAATTGTCTCGTCAAGAGTAGCAAATGTTTCTTTACGTCAAACATTATCCAGCTCCTCTTAACAAATATTTCAACCATGCATTTTTAAACGGCATACCTGAATATTTGCTTATATAAATTGCCGTGATTGCTTTTGTACAAAATGTATAAAGTATGGAAGACTAGAGTGTTGAGAAATTGTAAAATTTTTTTAAAAATGACAATAGATCTAATACTGCATTCTCACTTTGCTGTAAGGAGTTCAATTTGGCGTGTTTGATTATGATCTCAAACATTCTCAATTTTATAACTACTAAAATAGAAATATTTGCTTTTATCTGTGGTACTAATTGATTGTTCGATGTTCTTCCAATAATTATCCACTGTTATGTATAATTGCGTATACATTAGAACCTAAATTGTTTTATTAAATCCATGTATATATCCTCCATCATTGAGAATTGTCACCTCAAGAGTAGAAAATAATGTTTCTTTACGTCAAACTTTATCCAGCTCTTCTTAACAAATATTTCAACCATGCATTTTGCTAACATGAATTTCCGTGATTGCTTTTGTACAAAATGTATAAAGTATGGAAGACTAGAGTGTTGAGAAATAAAATGTTGAGAAAAACGAGTTTAGATCTAATACTGCATTGTCACTGCTGTGAAATTTGATAATACTAGTTATATTACATTAAATTTATGGCTAGTAAGTTCAGCGCCCGTTATAAGCAGATGACCTAAGGCTATAATATGTAAATGGCTTGAATGATAATATATATACGCACAAAAAAAATGCTAAATGCAATCACAATACTCTTTATTCCTTATTGTGCATATTAAAGAAGCTTTGTTCAAAGACAGTGTGTTAAATTTTTTTAGCTATTACAGGACAATTTTCGGTATATTTGCTAGTGTTGAAGTGCCACCTTTTCACAAGGTATGTAAAACCATGTTATGTTTTGTTTCAAGCTTTCTTGTCTTTATATTTTCGTCTGAACCTGAAGAATGTTTACATACTTTACCATATTAAATGCTGGCATGTGAGAAAAGGCATATGTAAATACATAGACGTATATTCTTTACAAATCTTACTTGAAACAATAGATATTCACATCGAATCACACGAAACATAAAGATATGTTTTAACATTCATATGTAGTAGCTAATGTGGATAGCTGTATGTATCAAACTGTTCGCAAACGCCTTGAACACCTCATGCATGTAATACAATATAATATAAAATGACTTGCATTTTTAGAGGTGTTCTTTTCGGACTTATTTATCATATTACACTTGGTTTGCTTAATTAATTTGCGAAAGATCGAAATATGCTTATCTTCATTCCAGCAGGCATTATATATGAAAAACTTAAGATGTTTTGCAATGGCTTAAAATGCACTCAAGCCTAACTTGGTTTTGAACTTGTTAGCTAATATAAATACAACCGATATCAATTTGGCATTCTATTCTAGGGAAAGTTGTATAAGTATCAATAAAGTCAGTAATGGAAGCCTGGACGTACTGAAAATAGTGATGTTATGCGACGTATTTATTGAGTTATTGAATCATTACGTTTGAAGGTTACGATTGGCACCGCAAGCTATAAGTATTGAAGAGCTAAAAATCTGTCTTTATTTAAGAATGCTGTTTACACAAACGCGTCTATATCGCAAAGATCAACCTTTGGAAATTTAGAATGATTTTCGTTTGCAGTTTAACAAGTTCATTTGCTGCAGTATAATGAAAGACTTTGGGGATTTGGGTTTGTGATAAACAAAGAGCATTAACACCCTCACCTGCATGCATAAATCACATAGTTGTAGTGCAAAAACTTTGAAGTTTTCGACATGATGCTGAGATTATTAGTACATTAATTTACTTTATAGCTATAAAAACGGCATAAATCCATTGAGAAAATCATTTTATAATCACAGTTTTTCGTTTGACATAATTACTTGATAAATATTCCAAGCTA
Source organism: Xenia sp. Carnegie-2017 (assembly GCF_021976095.1). Taxonomy (NCBI): domain Eukaryota; kingdom Metazoa; phylum Cnidaria; class Anthozoa; order Malacalcyonacea; family Xeniidae; genus Xenia; species Xenia sp. Carnegie-2017. The sequence continues at coordinate 12,982,095 of NW_025813526.1, forward strand.
AATCTGAAAATTGCATTTATGTCCTGTGTTATGATTAAAATAACATCTCTCTACACGTTCATATTATGTCATCAAAATTTTCAATTAAACTGTTTTTGTCTTCACCTAAATATAGAGACTCTTCTTACACGATGAAGAACCTGTTGATTGTTGTATTGCTTTTGATTACTTGTGTCTTTATGCCAAAACATGGACAAGCAGTGAATGAACATGATATCTCCTTCAAGCAAGTTGAAAATGCCCTACGTCTAATATATGAAAGAAGGATTACAGGAAGAAGTGTAAATGGTGGCGTGAGAAAAAAACGTGAAACAGAAGAATCTCCACCAGGACGTCCAGGAGGTGGTTTGGGAAAAAAACGTTGATCACAATTGCATGTTGAGACAGCTCTCACTGATAAGTTCATTAATGTATCTATTTAAATATATGTCTCTTTGTGTAAGGCTTCATTATCTTTTTTAGTCTACTTTTGATATTATCCATTTAACATAAATAACTACAGCAATATAAAACAATTTGATTAACCACAAGCATAAATATTTAGACATGAATACCATCATGTATCTTTACATTCCAAACACATATGCAATTATGAGTTCAATTAGGCGTGTTGGATTATGATATGAAACTTTCTCAATTCTATAACTGCTAAAATAAAAATAATGTTTGCCTCTTATCTGTGCTACTAATTAATTGTTCGATGTTCTTCTTATAATTATCCACTGTTCTGTAAAATTGCGTATACATTAGAACCTAAATTGTTTTATTAAATCCATGATTATCTCCTCCATCATTGAGAAATGCCACGTCAAGATTGGCAAATAGTGTTTCTTTACGTCAAACATTATCCAGCTCTTCTTAACAAATATTTCAACCATGTATTTTTAAACGGCATACCTGAATGTTTGCTAATCACACGAAACATAAAGATATGTTCTAGCAGTCATACTAAGTATATAATGTGGATAACTGTATGTATCAAACTGTTTGAAAACGCCTTAAACAGCATTTAAAGTCACAATGATGAAACTAATACGATATCGATCTTGTACTTACGAATACCTAATGTTTTGTTACATCTTTAGAATAAAATTACGTTAATTAAATGTTTATAAATCTTTATAAATCAAATTATAAAAATGTTGCATGAAGCTTGTATATATCACTAGTTAACTTGCTCTTCATGCATAATAGTTTTTAATAATTGTAATAAATCAAAATTAACATTATTTAAGTTATTAAAATGTATTCAACAATATAGCACATTCGCTGCTTGCAGCAATACAAGGTGACTTATACTGTAGAGATTTGTCGTCTCAAATTTCCATCGTCTTTATTGATATACGGGCATGTTTACCATTAGATATACAACGCAATAAATCATGCATGTAATGCAATATAATATAAAAATGACTTGCATTTTTAGAAATTTTCTTCTCAGACTTATTTATCATAGTACACTTGGTTTGTTTAAAAGATCGAAATATGCTTATCTTCATTCCAGAAGGCATTATATATGAAAAAACTGAAAATGTTTTGCAATGGCTTAAAATGCACTCAAGCCTAAATTGGTTATAAACTTGTTAGCTAATAAAAATACAACCGATATCAATATGGCATTCTTTTCTAGTGAAAGTTGTATAAGTATCAATAAAGTCAGTAATGGAAGCCTGGACGTACTGAACATTGCGACGTTATGCGAGGTATTTATTGAGTTATTGAATCATTTCGTTTGAAGGTTACAATTGGCACCGCAAGATATAAGTATTGAAGAGCTAAAAATCTGTCTTTATTTAAGAATGCCGTTTACACAAACGCGTCTATATCACATAGGTCCACCTATGGAAATTTATAATGATTTTCTTTTGCAGTCAACAAGTTCATTTGCTGCAGTAAAATGCAAGACTTCGGAGATTTGGAGTTCGTGATAAACAAAGAGCATTAATATCCTTACATGCATGCATAAATCACAAAGTTGTAGTGCACTAACAACTTTGAAGTTTTAGACATGATGCTGAGATTATCAGTACATTCAATTACTTTATAGCTATAAAAATACGGCATAAATCCATTGAGAAAAATCATTGTTATAATCACAGTTTTTGGTTTGACATAATTACCTGATAAATATTCAACGCAAAATCTGAAAATTGCATTTATGTCCTGTGTTATGACTAAAATAAGATCTCACTACATGTTCATATTGTACCATCAATTTTTTCAATAAAACTGTCTTTGTCTTCACATAAATATAGAGACTCTTCTTACACGATGAAGAACCTGTTGATTGTTGGATTGCTTTTGATTGCTTGTGCCCTTATTCCCTATATGCTCTTATGTCTTTGTGTCTTCAAGCAAGTTTCTGAAAATGCCCTACGTCTAATACATCAAAGAAGGAGTACAGGAAGAAGTGTAAAAGGTGACATGAAAAAAAAACGTGAAACAGAAGAAATTCCACCACCAAAATCTTTCATGAGATGCTTGGACTCAACAATCGAAGACAGCTCAACATAAGCTTTTGAACCTAAGATCACAAGTTAGTTAACAAAAAAAAGAGAATGTTGATGTTACTTTGAAATTTATTCGCTTGCAATACCTTTTTTTATCCACATTCTAGGCTCTAACATATCATGTTCATATTTTGGGAATACATCACTATGTCCCTCATGGATGTCACATATATGGTTGAGAAGTAACAACTACTTTGCCTTCACAAGTTCTTCATCACCATTGCTGGAAGCAGCACACCAGTATACATGGCTGGAATTGATTGGGCCCAATCTGACAATAATTTGCAACCACTTTTTTTTGATGCTGCCAAAATTTTCTTTTTGATTCCTGTTGGATTTTGATTATCGATAAAATGTGTAAAAGGTTGGTTTGCTATGACAATCTATACCTTTTGCTACATGCATACATCAATGTAGTGCTCGATTTTTGGTCTTTGCTTTGACATGTAGGATTTGATTTGAGCATGTCTGTCTGTGGTCGTTGACTTCACCCTCATCCCACTTAACTCATTTCAACACTGAGAGTCTGATCCATTGTAGCTATTGCTCATCACGTGCTTTCTGTATCAGACCATACAGCGCAATCCTCACAATGTTCAATTTCATATGACGTCGTCTGTGTGCTGTGATTTTTTGTTGAAATTAACTCAACCTCCGTACCTTAGCATAAAATTGGTATTGCTGGATTTTTCACAAAATCAAAACGGCCGAAATGGAAAGTCTATACCTCTACTTATCATATTTGGCACTTATGTTTGAGTGGTTCTTGACCTTACGTGTTTATGCGGGCTGATTGTTATGGCAGCTTGGCATTTCACATTGCGCTTCTAAGGTACGTTAAAGAATTTTCTATGAGTTAAAATAACATAGAAAAGATCAAACGACATTAGTCTGAATTAGCTACCACGGTATATGTTTGTTGTCGCTGTCTACATATATTTTGACATCTTTTATCTTAGACAAACTTCCTTTGAGGTAAAACGCACAAACATTTCGAGCCAATGTCGACACATCGTGGTCGTCGTCTACAAGAAAGTCGTCATGTTCTGCAGAACGTCGTCAATAATCTAAAATTATAAAGTTGTCTTCAATTTAGTAATGCTATATAGCTTAGTTTTGATAAAAGTAAACAAATATTGCTAACTATAACTATAATATTCACCTCTTGCCTTGATCTCTTCTCAAATGCAGTTCTAACATTTTTTGGCTGCTTCCTTTTAGATGCTACACTTGTGGGTTCCACAGAGTATTCAAAAATCGTGGGTACAGCATCCTTCTTAAGGCGAAGCCGTCCTGCTGTCAATCCTACTGATTGCATCGCTTCAAAATTTTGCACGAAACGAACTCGAAATGTTGCAAGCACAATTATGAGCTCATTGTTGGCATCCAATTTTTGCGTCGGATTTTTTCAATCCAAATATCTCGCATGCGCTTGTTTTCGGGAAACGAAAAAAAAGAAACCTTTTGCTGCGTTTGGTGGTTCTTAGAAGAACGGTTTTTACAATTAACTGCGGCACTATAAACCAAATTTTCAATGCTAAATTTTCGTGTTGTTAAGAAGTGACCAATATATTTTGAACGAACGCGCAATTGACCGCGTTTAGCTAATGTCAACTATTACGTCACAACGATCTTTTTCCAATCGGTAGCCGTCGTTAGCTCGTCGGGCATTTTCAATACGTTATCAGTAAAACATCAACTTTAAACCTCCATATCTTCAAAAATATTTATCCTTTGAGTCTCAAACTTTGGTGAACTATTAGTTGGAGCTATACCTATATGTAAAGTACAAAAATAACAATCCGAATTTTAAATTGCATGTGTCCTTTAAGTCCCCTCAGAGGCGCGGAAATTTCTCAAAAGCAAGCTAATTTAAACCACAAAAAAAACTGTTTTTTTTTACGAAATTTTCTTCGAAATCATATTTTCCCCATTCTAGACTTTAAAAGTTAAACGAATTTGGAAAGGATGTATTTGCACTTTAACAGATATCTCAATCATGCATTTTTAAACGGCATACCTGAATGTTTGCTAATATAAATTTCCGTGATTGCTTTTGTACAAAATGTATAAAGTATGGAAGATTAGAGTGTTGAGAAATTGTAAAATGTTTTGAAAAACGACAATAGATCTAATACTGCATTCTCACTTTGCTGTAAATATTGATAATACTACTTATATGACATTAAATTTATTACTAGTCAGTTCAGTGCCCTTATAAGTAGATGACCTAAGGCTATAATATGTAAATAACTTCAATGATAATAGATACACGTAGTACAAAAATGCTAAATGCAATCGCAGTACTCTTTATTCCTTATGTTGCATATTAAAGAAGCTTTGTTCGAAGAAAGTGTGTTAAATTTTTTTAGCTATTACAGGACAATTTTTGGTATATTTGCTGGTGTTGAAGTGCCACAATTCCACAAGGTATGTAAAACCATGTTATGTTTTGCTTCAAGCTTTGTTGTCTTTGTATTTTCGTCTCAACCTGAAATATGTTTACATACTTTACCATCTTAAATGCTGTCATGTGAGACATCGAATCACACGAAACATAAAGGTATGTTTTAACGGTCATATTAAGTACATAATGTGGATAACTGTGTGTATCAAAGTTAGCAAACTCCTATCACAGTTAGCAAACTGCTTAAACTCGCAAGTCTCAATTATGAAACTAAATACGATATCGATATTGTACTTACGAATAGCTAATGTTGTGTTACATCTTTAGAATAAAATTACGTTAATTAAATGTCTTTATGCTGATCTTGTTTTTTTAGTTGACAAACCAAATCTTTATAAATCAAATTATAAAAGGGTTGCATGAAGCTTGTATATATCACTAGTTAACTTGCTCTTAATGCATAATAAGTTTTTAATAAATGTAATAAATCAAAATTAACATAATTTAAGTCATTAAAAACTATTCAACAATATAGCACTTTCGCTGCTCGGAGCAATACAAGTTGACTTATACTGTAGAGATTTGTCGTCTCAAATTTCCATCGACTTTATCGATGTACGGGCAGTGTTTTCATTAGATATACAACGTAATAAGTCATGCATGTAATAAAATATAATATAAAATGACTTGCATTTTTAGAGATGTTCTTCTCAGACTTATTTACCATACTACACTTTGTTTGTTTAATTAATATTCAAAATATCGAAATATGCTTATCTTCATTCCAACAAGCATTATATATGAAAAACTTAAGATGTTTTGCAATTGTTTAAAAAGCACTCAAGCCTAACTTGGTTTTAAACTTGTTAGCTAATAAAAATACAACCGATGTAATATGGCATCGTATTCTAGTGAAAGTTGTATAAGTATCAATAAAGTCAGTAATGGAAGCCTGGACGTACTGAAAATAGTGACGTTATGCGACGTATTTATTGAGTTCTTGAATCATAATGTTTGAAGGTTCCAATTGGCACCGCAAGATATAAGTATTGAAGAGCTAAAAATATGTCTTTATTTAAGAATGCTGTTTACACAAACGCGTCTATATCACACAGGTCAACCTTTGGAAATTTATAATGATTTTCTTTTCTGTCATCAAGTTCATTTGCTGCAGTAAAATGAAAGACTTTGGGGATTTTGGTTTGTGATAAACAAAGAGCATTAACATCCTCAAAGGCATGCATAAATCACATAGTTGTAGTGCTCTAAAAACTTTGAAGTTTTCGACATGATGCTGAGATTATCAGTACATACATTTACTTTATAGCTATAAAAAAAACGGTATAAATCCATTGAGAAAAATCATGGTTATAATCACAGTTTTTGGTTTGACATAATTAGTTGATAAATATTTAACACAAAATTTGAAAATTGCATTTATGTCCTGTGTTATGATTAAAATAACATCTCTACACCTTCATATTATATCATCAATTTTTTCAATAAAACTGTCTTTGTCTTCACCTAAGTATGGAGACTCTTCTTACACGATGAAGAACCTGTTGATTGTTGTATTGCTTTTGATTGCTTGTGTCTTTATGCCCAAACATGGACAAGCAGTGAATGAACGTGATATCTCCTTCAAGCAAGTTTCTGAAAATGCTCTACGTCTAATATTTCAAAGAAGGATTACTGGAAGAAGTGTAAATGGTGGCGTGAGAAAAAAACGTGAAACTGAAGAAGCCCCGCCAGTACGTATAAACAAGCACGGAAAAAAACGTTGATCCACATTTGCATGTTGAGACAGCTGTCACTGATATGTTCATTGATGTATCTATTTAAATATATGTCTCTTTGTGTAAGGCTTCATTATCTTTTTAAGTCTACTTTTGATATTATCCATTTAACATGAATAACTACAGCAATATAGAACAATTTGATTAACCAATCGCATAAGTATTTTAGACATGAATACCATCATGTATCGTTATATTCCAGTTGTAATTCATCTTGTACTCATGTTAAACAAATGTTCTTAACTTTGTGTCTAATTTTTTATGCCATGAATATTCATTCTTGTATGACGTCATTGACTTAGCCGAAATTTTAACAACAATATGGTTGTTTGTGCAATGATTACAGTTATATGTACAACTAATAGTTAATAGTTATGTTCGCATTGGTAAAATCAATTCAAAAAGTAGAACAGTTGAAACTTTCCTATGAAACTTTTCCTGCTTCCCCAATAAGATTTTTTTATATTCCTTTGTGAAATTTGCATTATTGAGTGCAGCTTTCCTCTTTCGGATATTTCAGATACTTAACATTTCCAGCTATGTACTTCAAAAATTAAGAATAAAAATTAATCGAATTCAGTTATTTATTTTTGTTTACTTAAACTACATCAATGTGAAGATTTCTGTTTTTAAATGAATAATTAAAAACAAGTTGACAATAACTAATTTATAAGTCAAAGCACTTTGGCCTGCTGTTGTCTTGGTGATGAAAGAACGTGTCATAAAAACATAGAAATCATTCAATTCATGTGACATGAAGTTGAGAACGTGTTTATATTTACATATTTATATCTTTATTTGAAGTATATCAAACAAAGTCCGTCGGCTAACTGCATGCTGTGTTGTTCATCGCATAGTTTAAACCGATGCATATGAACCAAATATCACGTGATCATTGTTATTGAATAAATTTTGGTGTATAATCAAAATCATGACCAGCCGACAATTAAAACTCATATTAGATTGCTGCAACAAAACTGCCTTTTCTTTAATAACACCATTTACACCCAAAAAGACGGCGTTTTTATGGGTTTCTCATTAGGACCTGTCCTTGCTAATATACTTTTAACCGAATTTGAAAATTTAATAGTTTCCGATCTCATTAATGATGGCACAATAAAATTCTACAACCGTTACGTTGATGACACGCTTGTTTTGATTAAACCCTCCAATATTTCCGCTGTCTTATCGAAATTTAATATTTATGATGCCAATCTCACGTTCACAGTTGATACATTTAACGATGGCATAATTCCACTTTCTAGATATAAAAATATCAGTTGACGCAACTGACATTTACCGAAAAGACACCCACACTGGTCAGTACTCACATTTCTCTAGCTTGGAACCTTTTCATCGTAAAATTGCATGGGTAAAATCTCTTTACCACCGTGCCTTCAAAATTTGTAGCACTAAAACATTTTTCAACAATCAAATTCAAATAATCAAATCTTACATGTCTTGGAACGTTTATCCTAACAGTGTTAAAAACTTTTTGTTTAAAAACCTAAAATCCAAATACAATGATTCTATTTCCATTGACAACCGCTCTTCTATAGATGATAATCTACCTAAAATCTGGGTTTGTATTCCTTATCTTGGCATGCGTGGCGATTTCCTCTTAAAGTCCTGTTTTAAGAAAATACAAAAACATCTTTCTCAACCGGTGAAATTTATTACAATTTATGACACTAAAAAACTGTCCTATTTTGTCTCTAACAAAGAAAAACTTCCTTCACTTTCTCGCAGTAATCTTATATACGAAATAACTTGCCCTGGCTGTGGTAAAACCTACATCGGCATGGCACAAAGATGCCTGTCTGTACGGCTCACAGAACAGGCAACAAGACTCTCTTCTAGTGCAGTTGGCCAGCATTTCTCTGAGTGCGAAAACGCTCAATTCCTGGCAACTCTACAAAACCAGTTCTCACAACTCAATGATCTCCCTCCACCTCCCAGAACTTCTTCTCCTATAGAAAACCTTGTATTCAACAACTATAAAATACTTCACTCAACCAAATCTAACAACTACCACATTCTTGCTTTTCTTGAAGCACACTACTCATTAAACATAACAACCTTTTCTAAACACGGGACTTAAGGCTAGCAAAGAAATACAACTCTTTTCTTAATTTATAACACACTCATTCTACCAGTCGGTTCGACAGTTTCAATTTATCCTTTTGTAATACTACACCTCTTCCAACTATTTGTAAATATCACACTATTTAATTTCTATTGCTTATTCCCGTTTACTTATTTCATGCGTTGTAAATATATATGTGTATGTATGGTTTTAAATATCATTCTGTCTGAGGATGACTTTGAAATAAAGACGAAAATTCACAGTTTACTTCTCGTCTTGTTTTGATTCATATTTTGCAATCTCAAGATGTCTTGTTTCTTCGGAATTTGTTTTATATTATACTGGTGTATGACATTCACTGCATGACACATCCAAACAGCATTTTCTTCTTTTGTCAATAATTTCGAGCAAAACCCTTCCTCACAGTAACTCTGTTTGCCTTCAAGACTACCTCATAACGACAGGAAGATGCTATTTTTGCGCTAATAACTTGTTGCATAAAACGAGTGGGAAATTAGTTAGACTTAAGTTCTCCGCTGTTTGTTTCTGTTAGTTGTATGCAACGCTTCATTTTTAAAAATGTTCTGTGAAAAAAAAAATTATAAAAAACCCAGAAATAATCATTCTCCCTTGGCACGAAAGTCATTAAAGTTTTTGTAAATCATCTATGAACAAGTTTAATTTCTCTAATCGAACGAAGACCGATGGCTTATTCTGCTATTTTGTCAATCGTACAATCAACATACCATGTATAATTGTGTCAAACTAAAGATCACTATCATAAGAACCAAGAAATAACGCAATCATTGTTATTTGATATGGCATGATTTTTGTCTGCATTACCAAAGAACATTTTGTTATCTTATCGACACTTAAATTTAAGATTATATGAAGTTTGAATTTGTAGAAATTGCGAATCTTACTATTTTTATGAAATTTTTAGAAGTTTAATTTTTTTGGATAAGAATTTTATATAAATTTATATATTTTATAAAAAATTGATTGTATGTACATATGGAAAAAATTAGATGGCTAATCGTTTTCCATGTTTTTTTCAATATTTCTAAGAAAAAGTGATAGCATATCGTCCAATCATCCTTATACTTAAAATGTAAGACAATCAACAGGAATTCCTTTCTTTGTGTGAAAAACAAAGGAGACTAATGCTTGCCAATAGTGGAACTTGTTAGAGATTGAGTGTGCTAATGAGTATGTTACATAATTTATGAACATCCGCTCAGACTTGCAAGAGCTTTCAAAAGTTTTCATAAAGTAATTCTGAATGCTTCATTGTACAGCACAACCACTTTTATCGCATTTATATTTTTGTGTTATGAAAAAGAAATTATAAAATCTCATACGAGATAATTTATCATAGCGTCTTATAGCTCAAATATGTCATTTTCAAGTGGTTTCTTAAACGTTTGACAAATTTTCCAGTTATACTTTAATTAAGCTTCGTGCAACTTGCCCCTAGGCTCACAATTTTACATGACGAGTTTGGATAGAACTGAATTAACAAAGGTACATTTTATAAATGTGAACTCAACCGGGTTTCACACCATTTTAATCATTTACACCTTTAGAAACCCACATTTACACCTTTATATAATGGGATTTTTAAGAAATAGGTAATAATAATAAAAATTCCATGGATATGAGATTCGTCATACACTACTTTAATTGATTTAAAGCAGTGTCTCTCTCTTTCCCCTCATCTACATTAGGTACTAAAAGTAAAATAACAATCTTACTTTTCTGGAAATTTGCATTTTGAAAAAAACTTATAATAGTAACAATTATAGACTGTCTTTTTTAGATAAATTCACAGTTTTTCTGCAAATATTAAAAGCGAGAATGGGAAGAGCACAAACTTGCGTTTAATAATAGCTTATACAAATTATTTTTGAGCATTTAGCTACATTATTGTCACATGTTAATGCAAGAGAGCTGTTCTGAATATGAAATAAACTTTTGCATTAAAGCATAAGAAAATGTTACTAACATGCCATACTTGTAACCGCGTTAAACACAAGCAATTATTATATAGGTCAATTTACCAGTGGAGATGCTTATACAAATATCTTTTTTATCATGAACTCTGGTAATGGTAAATATCTACTGATATTTGAAGATTTTACATTTTTGGATATTTTTATCGAAAACCTGGAGCAATTTGAGTTGCATTTACAAAAAAATTGTTTATATAAAGTTAATAATAAGATTTGTAACTCCCAAATTAAAGCTATTCACTTAAAGCTCATCATTATGTCATACTGTTACTAAAAAATTCATTGCATAGCATAGGGTTGTGTCACTCACAGAAGCTTATAAGAAAAAGGCAGTTTGACAAATCAAGTTTAAAACTTCAATTTAAAATATTTTTAATTTTCAAATGTTCTATGTACGTTTGCTAAGTGATGTTGAAGTTATCAAGACGCCTTCGATTCCTATCTCATATATAAAAAACGAAAGAAAATTGAGAATAAATTTTGCAAACAGTAAATATTCCGTTAACAAGTAGCACTTTTGAAGAACCGTGCACACAAAATTGACAGCGTTAAAGAGCAATTAGATCGCTTAAGGTTAAGATATGATACAAGATGTTCAAACGTACAAGCTTTCTTAGCCCAATTGAAGCGGATCGAACTATTGACGGTAATCCATACTCATCGACTGCAGCCAAGAAGTAGTTCAATACAATGGGTACCTCGTTATGATTACTGCATCTCAAATACATTGGGATTCTGGTGTACTCATCAATTCCACCACGTATAATCAGTCGCCATCTAAAAAATAATTTATACGTATTATTTGTCAATGAGTTTGAATTTTCATAAATAAATAAAATTTGCAATATTACTATGTTTGCTCCTTGTTATGACATACCTAATCAATTTTTGCTAACCATCTATGCGCCATAATTACAATGGCCACTTAAACTATATTGCCTTCTAGGAGTCAGTCTAAGCCATCAAACTGCAAATTTTTGTGTATCGATTCTACGCAACGACTCTCTAACCTGCCTTTGAGGTATTTTTAATCTAGACTCGGTGAGTTGAGAAATGACTCTGTGATAGCCAGCATTCTGAAATTCTAGCAAAATTTCCCTAACTTTATTATAAAATTCGTCATCTAGCACTGGTGTCATTTGAAGTTGAATGGACATTCCATTTTTTTGAATAATTTGCCCATTGTTCCTCCAGGGTATGTTGAAGACATATATCAAATGTTGTGCTCTGCACTCTTTGATGAGGAAACATTGAGAAAAGCCAAAGGTGATCTTTTACAAATGACTTCATTGCGAATAAATTCCATGTTGAACAAGCAATCAAAAAGTGAAGCTATCTCAAAAAAAGCAAGAAGACAAAGCATTCCAGCTGTACATTTCCCCCCAACTAAGCCAGGTTTTACAAAAAGGCATTTTTTGCTTTGAGTTAATTTGAATCTTATTTTTGGAACTGACTCACTTTATTCTTTGATATAACTGAAGTATCACCTGTCCAAGAAAAAATCACTGATCAGAGAAATGAGGGGCAGCACATAGATGCACTGTGTGCAAGAATTGGATGAAAGGCTATAAAAATATAGTTAATTGTCCAAAAAAACAAAAGTAACCACTTTTTTAGGAGCTGGTGATATGAGTCCAGTAATTCGGATTCAGTGAAGTGTGGAAATGACTGCATGGAAAGAATAAAAAGAAAAGAAATTGTAATTTTGTATGTTTTGTATAACAAGGATAAGTGTGAATCGAAGATGCTATATATTACGAGTGGCTAATATCATTCCACACTTTGCTGAATCCCTACTAGCTGGGCTCATGCACACAACACCTAAAATAATACATAATGTTATGTTATTTTACAAATTGTCTTTATCATACCCTGCAAAGTGTTAATTTTTTTTAAAGTAAAATTTGTTCGAATAACATGGTAAGCACAAGCGGGAAGTGGAATTTTTTTTTGTCTTGAAGAATGCCATGTACCATTAGTGTAAATTGTCTATATGCAGCAACTCAAAAAAACCCTGAAAATACATAGTACATAAGGTCAGTTAAAACAAGAAGGAGTTCTTAAAATACAATTTTGCAAGTGTGCATTCTTTGAAATTCCAGACAGAAGCATTAACTATTAAGTGTAACAAACCTTTGTTCCAAGAATCATTTACGATAACTAACTCCAACTCGTCTTTGGTAAAGATTGGCACGTAATATCAATGCCCATCGATTGAGGCAAATGGCATCAAATCCTGGATGCTTTGTGATGCATTTTGGCTGCCTTACTAATTCGGATACCACCATATGATCTTGCATTTCAATCATGCAATTGATAATTTCGTGGAAACATCTACATTCTTTAAGATTAATCAAGAGAGGAACACGGCAGTTACCACAATTGCACATAAGAAAGTTATCTGTCAAAAGCTTCGGCAACAATAAATATATAAATTTTCCAACTTTTCTTACCAAGTATGAAGAGGAGCTTCATTTTGCAATATGCGTTCGAGCTCTTCCGCTTGTCGTCTTTCTTCTTCTGTCTCGCTATTATAGTTTTCTAACCACTCATCGTCAGCAAGTGGTTCGTTTTCATACGCTGCAGCTTGGCCGACGATTGATCTTCGTCTTCTAAATCGAATTCCCGACTGTTGAATTCAATATTTTCCGCTGTTGTTGCTGTACTTGACTCAGAATCGGATGTTGACATGTTTCGTACAACTTTTATATTAATTTCAAAGCGATATATAAAGAATTGTTATTTCACACCGTGTTGTTTTGTATGCAGCCAGTGTTGCTAGATGGGTAGCCTGCAAACCCGCCCGAGATACCTTTAAAAGTAGCCATAAATAGCCCAATTATATTTTGCAAGAAATAGCCAAAATTTGCATCAAAAACAAGAAAAAAACTAGTCCAAGTCTGTTGGAAATATTTAATTTAAACCAAACTGCACATTGATATCGTATATTGCATCGTGTACTTTCATACATTTCTGAGGTAAACCTAGATACCATTTGAGACAAGGAGTGAAATTGTTGGAGCAATTTTTTGCGTTGCCATATATGATTTCACGTGCAAGAGATGCTCTAGTAGCGACCGTTCCATTCGATTTATTAGATTGGATTTTAGCAAAGCTATCAGAGAAAATGCTCTTTCAACTGCTGCGTTTCTAAAAGGAAGAGCCAAAATAGAAAGTGCAAGGCTTCCCAACTCTTGAAAATCGTGATCCCCAGAAGCATCAACATGATCAATGACGTCAATCCAAAATTGCTCAATCTTCTGGTCGTTGACATCAATCCGCTGGATTGAACCAATGCGACTATATTGTTGGTCAAGTTTACCTAAAACTCCGGAAAATAGTAGAAGAAACGACAGGTCTTGAAGATATAGTTTCTGTTTGTCTGTAACAACAGTTGGACTTAGATCAGCAATAGACTCAAGCCGCCCCCCATTGCATGGCAACCTTTGCTTCATTTTCCTGAGCAGCTCAACCATAAATTGTTGACATCTAGATTTGATTACATCAACCTTTTCAGAAGTTAAATTTGATTCCGCCTATGCCACTTTAAATAAAATACCAAAGTCGACCGCAGAAAGAGGCAAATGATTCCTCTCATCCTCTATGTCGTACGTGAGAGTGGAGCACCATGTTGTAAAGGTCACAGGCTTCATAGTACGGAAAAAGAAACGCTTTATACAAACTCATAACACGAGTGAAGAGTTACAACGGGTTAGCAGAATCTGACTGAAACAGCTTACTTACTCGGTTTATTTCTTTAAGGAAAGGCTTTAGAAAAATTAGATATAATTTATTCTACATGTCACCATACATTTGAAAAAGTAATTCTGCAGTGTAGTTGCCATCTTCATCTTTGGCAAGCTGAAAGTGTAGATTCAGTTCGTCAAACTGTTGGAGTATTCGGTCAACACATGCAGAAATAGATAGCCAACGTGTGTCGGATAGCTTTAAAATCTTCAAAGTTACTCCCCCCACGTTGATAGCTGAATAGATCTGGCGATACTTTCGTTGCCTAGAAGTGCTATGAGAAAACCAGTTGTACGTTTCTGACACCATGAGCTACACATTCCGTGGCATTAGTTTAAGAACATGTGAGGAACAAAGTTGGATAGAATGACAAATGCATCTTATATGTATTAGGTTAGGGCATAGTTCACAGAATTTTGTGATTACAGAATTGCTCCTTCCACACATTATCTTGCACCCATCAGTGGCCAAGACTATACACTGCTTGATATCAAGTTCCTTTGCTCTCAAAAATTTAATTATTGCTTGAAAAAATGCCTCTGCCGTTCCTAATTCAATAGACAAAAGTCCAAGGAAGCTTATGAGAATCTGTTGTTTGGCTGCACTGTAATACTTAACCATAATGCACAGTTGTTTTTCATTGCCAATGTCAGTGCTTTTATAATTAGTGAATAAGGAATATCAGCCTATTCTTGAAGTAGCTGTTCTAACATCGCTGGTCCTAACACACATTTAGTCAATGCAGTATACTTTGTTCTGTGGAGTTTGACATCTTTCCCTGAGACATCTTTAAATAACTCGCCAAGATGATCCACTAAGTTTAAGCTAGAATGACACGCGATGTGGGCAGCTATCTTTATGTCTTTAACTTTTAGAGAATTGTCTACTTTTTTACTTTGACAACCTAACTCAAATAAGGTTCTTGAACTGGAAAAAGGTTGCTTGTTGCGAAAGTGTTCTTTCCATACTTGTAATATTCCTTGAATTTCACCAAACTTCGTTTTATTTTTGATGAAATAAACACAAGTGTATATAGTTAGGTCATCAATAAATGTAACATAATAACTACATCCACCAATCGATCTTTCCGACATTTGCCCACAAACTTCGCTGTGAATTATATCTAGTTGCACGATTTGATACAACTTTGGGATATGGATTACGATGATGCTTTCCAAAGGCACAGCCTTTACAAAAACAGTTTTCATAAGCAAACAGTTATTCAATCCCATTAACCATTTTCTCATTAAACAGCATTTTAACATTGTCCTTACCAAGATGCCTAAGTTTATAATGCCAAACATACAAATTGGATTCCGATTCCTTTTCTGCAACATTTACTTGATCTTCCAAGATTTTTAAAAAACGTAGTTCACCTCTAATTTTACTAACATGTAATATCTTCAATTTAATTTTTATCTTGCAAAAATTTCCTTCAAATAATATAACTGCACCAAGCATAAAATTTACATTGCACCAATTGATAACAACTTCTTATCCAGTTCAAGAAGATATAGCATACCAAACAAAGCTATATTTGTATAAGATCATCAATAAGAGCTTTGAAAAGATAAGTCGCTTTACTGTATGCCAAACTTGAACAATTGTCATGAAGATTGACATTTGATTGTTTCTTGAACTCAATATAATTTACCAATGCATCGCGTTGGAATGTCGTGTGTTAAGTGGCTCCAGAATTAATGTCCGTTCACATTTCCCAATTTGAAGAACTTAAACTATGTGCTTCCTTAGCATGAAAATATTTTGAACTTTCCTCTTCGCAACGAGCTGTACCATTCCTCATATGGTTATTTTTCTGTTTCTTCTTTGGAAAAATTCTTCCAAAAAGCCATTTCTTGTGGCATTTGTGGCATTTCCCTTGAAATCCTCGATTTTGGTGATAAATGTTTCCTCCTTTGGTCTGATGTCGTTTGTTAAACTTCCCCCTTTCTGCTGAGAAAGCATCATTAGTCTGTGTGTTGTGCTGCGCTCGATCTTCGTCCTTTAAGATCATACTTTTCACCATTTCGTAAGACATTTC
This sequence comes from Xenia sp. Carnegie-2017, assembly GCF_021976095.1. NCBI lineage: Eukaryota > Metazoa > Cnidaria > Anthozoa > Malacalcyonacea > Xeniidae > Xenia > Xenia sp. Carnegie-2017. Next base: position 12,998,694 of record NW_025813526.1, read on the forward strand.
AGCCTCACTCATAGCATCAAACGCTGTTCAACGACAAGAATTCCACTTATTTTTATCTCTGACCTTTTTTCAAGATTTGAGTCAGATATATCAGTAAAATTCAGTTTCCTTAAACCGTACTGCCTAATTCGTCTATACACTGTACTCCCAGTAACAGATAAATGGGTATCTCTTCGATTCTAAAATTTTCTTGCAGAATATATTTCCGAATATAAAATTGTTGTGATACCAAAACACGTACAGTAAATGCCCGATTTAGCGCCGCTCCCGTTTAAGCGGCGCTCGGAAGAATAATAAAGTTATTTAAATTGAAAGCTTTCTGAAAACTTTGTTTTGCCTTTATGTGACATTATTTTCATATAGTTATGTATTATTATATCATTTAAAACGATTTTGACACTAGGTTTTTTTCTTGGGGCAATGAACATATTTAATAAGCGCGCTCCATATTAGCGCCGCATTCAAAATGAGAAAAATTTCTTTTAGCATTGTTTTACGGGAATTTAATTTGTTGGTTTTTGCAATACATACCCAGACTAGAAATTTTTAAAAGTGTGGAAATTTATATTATGCTTTGAAACATTCAAAAGTTGCGCGTTATAACCATTGAGTTCTATAAGACCTGGAGGGGAAATGACAACCAATTTACTATAATTTATTAGCTTTCGGCCGCGTGGTAAAAAACATGGCGGATTTTGGTTGTCAAAGTCAGCGGAAAGACGCGGGCTCATAAAATAAAACTTTTTTTTGCCCACCCGGATTTGATAACCACAATTGCGATTATATAAAATTTCAATGCAAAGCACAAAAACTTTTAGAATTTTTATTATTAAAACATGCTGCAAACTTGTTTGGTATACAGATGCTGAAGTAATGCCAGAAAAGGAAACATTTCATGACACCGGTAAACAACGTAAGATTGTTTACCATTTAAAGTGGTCAGTGTTTTGTTTCAATTCAATCCTTGAAGTGTGATTGTATATATTTTGTGAATGTTTTTACTCCTAAGTTATAATTTAAGTTATGTTTATCCAGTCTTAATTGTTCTTTACTTACTCGCTAGCTGGACGAGGCAAAGCAACCAATTCTTATCGAGATATGCATCTCTTAAAAGTCCTTGTTTTAACTGTCTTTACCTCCAGTGGCGTAGCTAGCGGTCCCGCTACTTCCGCCCGGCGGGAGTAGAAATTTCCCCCAAAAATAATAAATATTCTATTTGAACATAAGATATACATTATTTCACGAAGAATTTGTAATATTATGTTTTATTGGTTCATATTTACGCTTTTATTAGGTGGTTCGTAATCGTAATACAGCAAAATCTCAAGATTTGTTATGTAACCTAGCAACCGCCTTTTCTCGCACATTGCATACTCGCGCGATTCTCCACGTATTCCGCCCATCTTCAGAGGGCGGAACATACAATATAATTCTATATAAGAAGTTTTGAATTCTGGTTGGCTAAGGGACTTGACACATGCTCAAATCTGCTGTTTTTATAGTCGAACTCCCGCTATTTTAAATTTGGCGGAGGTTGTAATTATTCGACCTTTTAATACGGGTACAGCGATTAGTGATTATCAAATTACGTGTCATTGTCGGTATTAATTTTCCAATGTGTTTACTCTCAAATTGCTATTTTGTATTTGTGTATGACACAATGGCTTCAAGTGCGACTGCGATTTGTTCAACTGATGTTGATTTAGTAAATAGCTTATTAGCTAAACCGTTCTGCTCGATCGTCGGTCGAACAGAATGTTATCGTTCATGAACGGCCTACTCCTGATTTAACTATCCAAAATAAGGGAAGAGCATTTCAGAGTCTCAGCGCCTCCGGCGCGAGATGGATTGGCGGGAGTGACTATTTTTCCTAGCTACGCCACTGTTTACCTCCAAGAAATGGAGGATTCTTTCATGATATTTTTCTGAAAATATGAAGCAAGTATTAAGAACAGAGCTGTATTGAAATCAAATGCAGTGCAAGATTAATTAAAAAACTCTTTGATACATGTCGTACAATAAAAAATACCTGTATTAAACAGCTAGCCTGAACTATTTGACAGATTATGGACAATCATGATGATGTTGTGTAAAAGTTTGCTTTATGCTAACAGTTTTATATGCCATCTGGTGTTTCTGTAAATGAATTGTTTGTTATAGTAAACAGGTTAGTACATCAAAACCAAGATAAAAACTACTTTGTTCTATAATGTGCCAAATTATGCTCCTATCTTGAAATTTTTGCTCAAGAAAAGCTTATAATGACATGCATGAAACATTAAATATAGTATTGCATCATCTGAAAAAATCCATACGTTTTTCAATTCTAGGTGATTAAAAATTCACATAAGATGAATTGGTTGCAATGAAGTTGAATGTGGAAGAAGCAAAAATTGATGGCAAAGAACCTTTTATGTTTTATGAAGAATTACGATATTATTTAAAAGAATAAGAATAGCAATCTTGTAAAAGGAGCGACACCTGTCTTCAACATGAGACTTTTCCAATTATGTATAGTTTCTTTGTACAAACTACTATTTTAGAAAACTTGATTTTTTAGTCCTTCACTGATATTTTTACCAAAAGACATAAAGAAAAATTCAAAGGCATAATGTAAAATTCAAACGTTTATCAAGTTGTTTGAACATAGAAAGAATTTGTATAGGTACTAGTAATTTGTAAGGACACAAGAGAAAGGTAATGCAAGAAGGTTAGCATTTTTGAGAATTAATACGTTCTTCTTGACATACATTACACAAGGCCATAATATTATAAACAATGACTGTACAATAACAATTATACAGCATCCTAAAAATCTTCACTTACATTATAATTATTTAAACAGGTTTGCGTTCATGCAGCAATAAGAAAAGTGCTATGTCAGAAAAACCAATGCCCTTTAATTTAAGAAATCGTATTTGCAATGGGATATTAATGTAGTTCTGTTCAGTAGTAGATCCATGTTTGTCAAAGACAATCCAGTTTCTAATATCTTGGCTCAAAACAGAGCCAGCAACATGATTATAGAATTTCTGAATTTCGTTCTTTTTCTCTCCTAGTTCAAGATATTTTCTTCATAAGTTCTCAGTAGATTTATCAGAATATCATAATACCTTATAAGCCACCCAGACTCAATCCTACCAAAAAAACTCAAAAAAATTACAAACCTGCTTATAATATATTTCCAGTCGACTTAAGTCGTAGGGGTAAGCTAACTTTTTCTAACTCCTTTTTGGACATTTTAACTAAGATTTACCCATCTATTCAAGAAAGACAGTTGCACGAAGCTGTTAACAAACAGTCAAAAACACAAGTAATACGCATTGGATTAAGCATCAAAGCTTAACGACACATTGACAGTGTAAAGAATGCCAGTGACACATTGACAGTGTAAAGAATGCCGTTTGATATTTATTTCTAATATAGCTAAAGCATTACTTGACAAAATATACGTTATTTTACCATAGATTTTCCTCATTTAAATGGATGTGTCTATTTCACAAAAACCTGAAGCATAATTTTCAATATTTTATGCTTACGGTATTGTGGTTGTTATCGCTGGTTGTCATTAATATAAGCAGTAATAGCGATTCGGGAGGGAGCGAATGTTAAAAATTTTTGTCAAAGTGGAAGTTTTGATAACCAAAACCCGCAATTACCGCCATGTTTTTGACCACGGAGTCCTGGCCCCTTTTCCCCTCCAGGTCTTATAGAACTTAATGGTTATAACGCCAGTTTTATCGAAAACTGTGCAACCTACTTCTAGTCTGCGCATAACATACTTAAAGTCTGGTTCACTCGCAAATATAGAGGATGCCACTCGAAGAGACTTCATATATTTTTTGTTCGTTACACCAAGTATTTTCATCTCTTTCTCTGTCAACTTGTCTACAATGTCAGGAGTGATTTTTTGTTTTTTAAAAGTAATTATGAGCTCTTATAGACCTATCTTATTTTCAAATATCCTACATTTTGCACAGTTTTGTTGATGATTTGTATGGTTTATATCATTATTTACATTTGCTAATCATGTAATCATTAAATAGAGTATTTCGCCTGATCGCATGCCGCCGTAATAACATTTTGCGGCGTTCCCCCTGATCGTAATTGAGCCAGCAAAAGAACATCGTGAAACGAGAAATGCCCATCGCAAAATGACAGATACACTTCACTAACACGAAAATGTCATAATATAATTGGAGATGAAGTACAGAACTAATTTCATTGTGAAATATACGAATATTCAAAGCAGTGGCGGATCTATGGTACTTCAAACCGGTCACTTCACCATAGTAAAAATTGCTAAAATTCTCTTTTAACTATATTGCGTAATAACTATTCCCTCAAATGAAATTCTTTAGAACATCCACTTTTCAATTTCTTATTTCATGCAGAATTGTGCAGAAGTGATGTCGCCAGAATTTCCATTTTAATGCGCAGCACAATTTTATAAATCTAACTGATCTGCTGGAAAATTTAATGGTTTTTGCCGATATGGTGTTCAAGATTTTCTTAATAGAGCTATTTCATTGGTTGATTATTGAGTTTACCCGATCACTGCTATGATCAAAGCACTTTGTGTGGAAACATTGATTCCTTGTTTTAACCGGAATGCATTTTGACGATTTCGCATGATTTTGATGTTCTTTCATTGCTTTCTCCACCGTAAATACATATTTCGTTTTAATGACTTCACTCTATGTTTAAAATGGAAAAGTCATTTGTACACACTTTGGCAATTCTTGCCCTTTATAGAAGAGATGTTAAGCCGTATTTGGTGTAGTAAATAAGAAGCTTCTTCTTTAACTTCGATAGCTTTGTTGGCTTTCTTGAACTGGAAATCTCATCCTATTCCTACATTACACAGTGCTCAGGTATACAAAAATTACATTTGTCAGCATCTGCTCAACCCTTGATTTCCTGTTTAGTTTATCAATATTCTGTATGCAAATATTGGACAATAGTGTGATTATAGAAGCTGTGCTGAAAGATATTACTCAAAATTTGTAAACAATTGTGCAGAATAATATTGTTTGCATAAATCATTATTGCAATGGTTGATGAGTAGTATTTACATGTATGGTATATCAGTATTGTTCAACATTTATTAGAAAATTCGATATAGTAGGCATGACTTCATAAGTCTTAGGCACAAAAATTGTTTGGTATCATGATATACGCGTATTTCTGTTCCATAAGGCTCATCATTGTCATTCTCTCAAATACTTAGCTAACTGTGTACACCTACTTGTAACATATGAAATGACTGATATTTTCACAAGATTTTTTTGCTGAGCATGCATGACCCATATTGCTTAATTCGTTTTATTTAAATACTCACCTTGTATGCATGTTGCATGTGAATTGATTCATATTTTCACAAAATATTTTCTGTATACACATGCTTATGCACGAGCCATATTATTATAATCCACTTAAATACTAACTGTGTACACATGTTGCATGGGGGATGATATATATTTCACAAGATATTTTGCTCTATACAAATGCATGAGCCATATATGTAGTCATCAAATCACTCAATAACCAGAGGATGTCCATGTTGGACGTCCATAGTTTTCTTGTGATTCTTATGTTCCTAGCCATGCAAGTGAGCTCTGGTATTGGGTTAAAGAGCCATTGTAGATACCGATTTTGTGTCAATGCTGTCTTTTACATTTCATTTGTCAAAGATTAGGTGCACTTTCGGGGAAGTAAATATTGTCAGTAAAATGGCTGAAGTGGCTGCTAAAACGCGTGAAATCGCATTTCAGACATTAAGGCCCATCTCCACTAGACGATTTTTATGACGATCGTCTTAAATTTTCGCGACGACACATGCGCAGAGGCAAAAAGCTTTTCGTTCGGACGAAATTTTTGACGATTTTGATTCTGACGAAAATTCCGACCTGCAAGTCCGTGTACTCTAACAACACCGACACCTGAAATACCTATTGATGAAAATACTTCAAAAAAGCGTAAAAGACCTTCATCTGAAAAAAGTGCTTATGACCCATTTTTGCAACAAATCATGCAAATGGATGATCAACTAATCAAAATTGTTAACAAAGAGTCTGCGGATGATGAGGCTACAGCATTTTGCATGAGTCTTGTACCTGTGCTGAAAGACTTTGATAAAAAAAAGCTAAGATTAGCAAAAATTAAAATTCAACAACTTTTATTTGACATAGAATTTGATGATCAATGAGATAAAATATGCATTCAGTTTTTAACAATATAACAATTTTGGTATTTACATATTCTTAAGATTTTTCCTTTTTTTAAACATGAATTTTATTTCTGTGTTGGTGACCTCAAAACAAGCATCATAGGTCTGACAAATTTGTTTGAAAATAATATTTCACATGTGGTGGGAATCATGAGAATTCATTACATAATAAAAGTGATTAAACATTGCTTTGAATTGATTACAATTTACCTTGAACTTTTTCTTGGGTTTGAAAAACTCAATTTACTAAACTCATTTTAACATTTTAATGAATTCTCTTTTCTCATCATATATAAAAAACCTGTATGCTTACATAAATAGACTATATAGAATATTGTTAATTAATGAATAACATTGTATATGTGATAATTGATATTCTGTTGCTTAGCCAAATAATGACATTCCTGTAAAGCTTAACAATTATCTACATTTTATGTTATTCATTAGTTGTTTCCAAGTCCTATTAAAAAACGAGAATCAATTTATTTTGCTTTGCCTATTTTGTCCCATTGCCAGTCAACAGCACCCTCATTGTTGAAATAATGTTCAAACTGTTCTCTAACCCATTTAGCTTCCCCACCATAATTTCTTGAAGCCCCAACATTTTGAATAGAAGCTATACCATTCATAATATTTGCATCTTGTCTCCATTCACCAAGGTGCAGTCCATTTGGCCCATCCTGGTCAACAAATGTACTTGGGCAATAGTGACTTTCTCTGTCAGTTTCATTTATAGTCATCAGGAAGTTGTGCAGTGCAACCACTGCTTTTGTTATTGCAATAACCTTGGGTACTTTTGCAATGATTGGCCTGTGGAAAACACGAAAATGACTAGCACAAATGCCAAATGTGTTTTCAATTACCCTCCTTGCACGACTGAGCCTATAATTGAAAACTAGCTTACTTTCTGAAAGATTGGAGAATGGATATGGCTTCATCATATGTCTTTTTAGAGCAAAAGCATAATCTCCAACAAAAACATACGGTAAAACCTTATTAGAATTGGAAATTTGACAATCAGGTGGAGTGTTCAGGAGTTTATTTTCTATAGCATAACCTAAATTGCTGTTAGCATAAACACTTCCATCACTTTGCCGTCCACTATCACCTATATCAACCATAGTAAACTTGTACCGAGCATCACATACTGCCATGAGCACAATACTGTGAGTCTTTTTATAATTAAAGAAAGCGGATGACTGATTATCAGGAGCAAACATCAACACATGTTTGCCATCAATTGCGCCAAGTGCATTCGGAAAATTCCATCGAGCTTCGAATTCATTGGCAATTTTTCTCCATGCTTCAACTCCAGAAGGTGTGTCAATATATCCTGCTTCCTTCAGTCTATTCCAAATTGAATTGCACGTTTCATCGATTATTCTGCCAACAGTTGTGGCACTCATTCTATAATTAGCGCCAATAGTTGAATAGGCATCACCGGTGGTTAAATATCGTAGTGTCACTGCAAGTCTTTGGTCAGGTCCAATAGGTTTTTGGAAACATACGAAAGTATCTAAAGAACATTTCATGGTCGTGGAGTCGCATATCATTTATCAATAGCTTATATTCTCCTTTCACATTTCTTTCTTCGTACAGCTTTCTTATCCAAAATCGACGTTTCCTTTTTCTTGTTTTGGTGTTCTCCCTGAGCATTATTTGGTGAAGATTGTAAAGAAATAAATATCTTCTACGAAGCAGCAAATATAGAATATATCTTTTATTTATCGACGCCATTTTGTTTATTGGAAAACACCGCGAAATAATCGTCTAGTGGAGATGACTAACAAAATCGTCCTATAATTCGTGTTCGAAATATTGTCGCGAAAATTTAAGACGATCGTCACAAAAATCGTCTAGTGGAGATGCGCCTTTACACCTCCGGTGCTCAGCCAAATTCGGCGTTCGATCGATTTCTCCAACGTAAAAAAAACTTGGATCCGCGACTGATTCAAAGAAGACGTGAAATAGTTTCGTAGAACAATGAATTCTCGTCAAGTAGCGAGTTATTTAACGCACATGCGAAATATATGTAATTAAACCACGAATGCACTGCACGTAAACACAAAAGCAGCATATTAAATGGCAATCGTTTAATGTAAATAGAAAAGCCGCGTGCAAAGCAGCATATTAAATGGCAATCGTTTAATGTAAATAGAAAGCCGCGTGCATAGCAGCATATTAAATGGCAATCGTTTAATGTAAATAGAAAAGCCGCGTGCATATCGATCACACCACTGCACATAATCATAAAGTAACTGCTTGTAAAGAAACATAAACACTTCTGCACAACTAAAATGATACATGTAATTAATTCGCATCACTTAAGACAGCTACGACAATCCATAAAATTATAACAGTCCTCCATGATAATTCTTCACTCCTATGACAACTGAAGACAATAAAGCTGTGACGTCACGTGCAAGCAAAACATAGTCATAGCTCTTCACCAGTGATATTGTCATCGTACGTGTCAAGCCATATCACATTTTTACGGTCGATAAAAAGTCGTCCAGTTTATCACTTATTCCTTGTCAGTGAAATTTTTCAAAGTAAGTTTTAATATAATGAGATATTTCTATCGATAGTATTATTATCGTCAATCTCAAAGTTTGAATGCGTGGATATCTAGGAAGTTGCTTCAATTATTATTTATCAAGATACCAATGTCGATCTTTCACTTCACTATAGTACATATATAAAACACAAGTATTTATAAACAGTAGAACGGCAAAGCGAAAGTTTATTACTGCTTACCACCGCATGTGTCAACACTGTGTTGTTATTTCGGCTATCAGGTTTTTTAAAAGTTTTGTTAGCTATTTCAAGAAAATGCGACGATTTTTGTTTAACTTGGCCATTATGCGATACTTTAAACGACGTAGCTTTTGAGTTTTTTTCCTGAAATTACTTATATAGGGTATAAAGATATTGCAATAGAAGAAAGATTTTTATTTGTATGATATAGAATCAATGAGGCTTATCGTTTTTGTTTAACATGCAAATATGTTTGGAATGTTAAAAATCTTATGATTAATATTCAACTTATAATAGCGACAAGCGTTCCCAAGAAATTTGCTTAACTATTGTGGCTTCAAGTTTCAACAAAAAACGTCCGAAAACAGATCAAAGTTTGTTGTTTTTTTTGTGTAATGCTAATATTCAAAAGCTGACATTCACACACTTAGTTGTGGTTCACACATGCTACTCAGGAATCTGTTATTGATAAGGAGGGAAAACGTCATTACTTTTTGTCAGTTTGGAACAAAATTTTTGTTGAAACTGGTCAGGGTATAACATGCTTGCGATACGAGTTCAGTTTTGCAGTTCTATACAATCTACATTTCAAGATTTCAATATTTATTAGTTAACCAAGATCGCAAATCAAAGTTAGAGCTTTGCCTCATGTAATAGTTTTTCACAATCGCACAGAATTATCAAAAAAAGTAATACTTATGTATAAAATGGATAGTTTTAGCTAGCAAATGTTGTTCAACAAACCAAAGTTCGGCAGTGTAGTTCTTTACAAGTGTTTTGACACACTAAACTGCATGCCTTAATTAACGCCTTCAATTAGTCTGAATGCTTTGTGACAGCACAATTGTATTTGAGGCAAAATTCTACATGTGGCAAAGCATTAGCATCGTAAATTTACAGTACTTAGTTTTTGAAACACAATTTTTGATGCAACTGTTTTGGAGGAGTTCGTCAGAGTTATTGCACATGACACAGGGAAGTATAATAATGCTAGATCGCTTGTTTGAATGACAGTACAAAGTAAAGTTTACGAGCACTTTGCGAAAAGTTACGCAGTCTTATGCTGCGTTTACACTACACCGGATTCGCTTATCGAGACATCTTCATTTGCTTTAAAGGGTTAACTATTCGGAGTAAAAGCCTATTAAGCTGATAGATTCATTGTATTTGATTGTGTTACTGACGTTGAACAATTTTATTGCCTTTTAACACAAAGAATATTTAACGTGCTATGATATTAATCCGGTATAGTGCAAACCGTGCCTTAAAGTTACGTAAAGTTACGCAAAACGCTTAACTCAGACATTAAGCAGCTAAAATTAATTCAAAGTTTATGTAATAAGCCGAACAATGTTGAATAACTTTACTGAAGAACACAGTTCATTAATTACTACTCAAAAATATGACATTTGGTTGCTCAAATCAAATGCACTCATATAGTTACTCCAAAATTTGAGTAAATGGTAAATTACTCAAAAATATGTGTAAAAACCTATTACTCAAAAGGTGTTCAAATTATTCAAATCAAATGAATGTTAATCTAGAATTTGAGGAAATGGTGTATTTACTCAAAATACGTGTTTAATTACTCAAAAAGAGTACAAAATCCAATGTACTTATACTTAATTACTCCAAAATTCAAATAAATAGTTTATCTACTCAAAATACGAGGTAAAACTACTCAAAATTGGAGTTATGGCTACTCAGTTAAACACATAAGACATTTTATTTACAAAGTTTGAAATTCTTTTAGGGATCTAAAAGTATATAGCCAGTTAACTAGCTACCACAAAAAACTGGATATTGACAGGTATGAACTACTACGTTATTAATTTAACAATTCCCTGTGGTATATGCTTAGGGCCTTTTCATATAAGCTCGTGTAGCCGTGATTCAGCGAGACGTTAAATCATTTTGGCAAATGGAAAAGATTAATTAATTTAAAACAAAAAAGGATTTGAGCAATTTCTGTATGCTCTGATTTTAAAAGTTCATAAAACCGTTAAAAGAGAAAAATAACTTAGCGTGATTTAAAAATTACCATTAAAATGACTTACGCAGCTTAAGAAGATTGTAAAGCTTTGCACATACATTTTTTACTCCTTTCAATTACTCAAAATCATTTCACGCCTTGCTGAACCAAGGTTACCGGGCTCATTTGACAAGCTTTAACTATTTACTAAAAAATTTGAGTTAGAATGATTGACTCTTGTTTTCAGAAAAAGTAAAAATTACAATGCAACAACTACCTACCAAAATTTACAGCTATATAAAACTTATAGAGTTATAACAACTGAAGAGAAAGTGAAAAATGAATCATTATTCCATAATGCGTAATAATTACTCAAAATAAGTTCGAGTAACCCAAATGTTGACTAAAATTTAATGTAGTATTTTTTGCAAAGTACTTTTTTTTGCACCCATTTATAACAACATTCATAATGTAAGGCATGAACATGGAAGGAATTTACCTTTTTTTTCTAAAAATGGTCGACTGTTTTACATATTGTCTCCAAAGCATACAACTTTTTTGTGAGAAAATTTTCGTACTGTTTGTGCAAACAAATGGAAACATCTACATAGCTGTTCAAGTTTCTCTTAATATGCCTTTATTTATGTTGAGCAGGGGCGGATCTAGAGTATGTCAAATCCGTCACGCGACTGATGTTTGAATTCAAAAATTACCTATTCATATTAATTAAAATTTTATTAATTATTCTTACTTTATTATCGCATTTACTTCGTGGCCAGATCAGTGGACAGTCTGGGATGGTCTCGACTGATAAGAGGGGTGGCCAGACGTATAAGGGAGTCCAATTGCTATCTTACAATTGGTTCATTTGAATTTTTGTTTTATTGTGATTGGTTTGACGCATTTCCACTGATAGCCAACTGAGCTAACAAAGTCAAGCTCACTGTCTGAATTGAATATTAGATCGTTTCATAGTAATTTTTATAAGCATGATAGAAACTAAACTACAATCAGATGGAATTTATAAAAATCTTTTACAAATTCATATATTGACCTGAATGCTGCTGTCTAAACTGTGAATTTTTTCAAGAGGGTGAAAAATTTCTGGATAACTTGTAAATGCTTGGCAAAGACGATCTCGCGAGCGACATTTCAGTCATTGATGTTCAAAAGAAAGCCAACATTGTTTTGAGTATTATCACCAGAAATTTACATTCAAAATCGTAAGTAAAGGACAAGTGAAGTATATGCATGAATGCAATATCTCAAATTCAATTTATGCGAGTGTGTGGTGCGATTTATGTCAATATGGCGTATGGTAAGCAGATTGATGCTTCTAAAATTGTTGTTGACGAAGGACTTTTACCTATGATTTCTTTAGTGCCTGGGGAATCCTGGCCGTTAAATGGCAGCGAAATCCTACAGTCCTGCAAATATATTTCAATGGACAAAAATTTGTAGCCATAAGGCGCCACCTATTATTTATTTTATCATAAACAAATCTTTTGGGGCTTTTCAGTTTATGATCATTGATCATTCAATCATTGGACAGTTAATCTACATATTCTTTAAGATTTGAGCAAACTAATATTGATTACATGAGAAGCTGTTTACTATAACCTGTGATTTTGAGTCTTATGATCCATGAAGCTTTTTTTTGACAACTTGACTGGAATGGTATTAAACCTAAGTATTTCACATGCATGAAATGTTGTCCCATGTCACATATTGTCCCCTTTTCTAACTGAACACCTCATGTAGAGATGTAAAGGTGTGTTAATCTACGGCTCATACCAGATTGTTTGCCATAAATTCCAAAGGGCTATTGATGTATGAAAAGCATTTTCTATAAAGTAAAAATGTCTTCCTATGTATGCAGATAAACCTTAAAATTTGGCAAAACAGCAAAGTATTTTTCATGATCACTAGGTAATTTTTCTGATGATCATTATCATTTCTAAAATAAATTATTTCAGATTTACATTTAAACGAGCTTTGATTATATAAAAAAATATTTATCATAACCAGTAAGCATGACACATGAGCCAATTTTAACATTCATGTAATTATATAATTAAAGACATGTTGGTTACATTCTGTTTGTGTTTGCAAATACAATGCTACTAGTGATTGCTATATAGCACACATTGCAGAAGATAATAGTCTATTGAAATGCCTAATAAACATTTATGGCATTAAGCTGTCCTTAACTGCAAATTTTCACTCTTATAATTTTTGCTTAATCTTTGGCATAAAAAAAATTTGAGTTTTTGTCTCAAAAGGTGAATTTGCTGGCACTGATGTGGAGATAGGTAAAGGGTTACAATAAACTTGCACGGTTTGAAGTCTGAGCTTTTCTATATCTATGAACTGTCACTTGTAGTACCAAATTTTTAACTTAACTCATTACATAGAGGTTTGAATGGGGGTCTCTAGGAGGGTCTATGCCTGACAACTTGGTAGAAATTTTTAAAGACTATATCTGTTTTTGAATAGCATTATTGTAAAATAAATTTTACGTTCCTAGACATGCTAATGAGCCATATATTTTGCACGATAATGAGCCTAAATATTTGGCAAAACATTCAAGTATTGTTCACTTCATATTTTTTTGAAAAACGTAAGCAAAATGTGTTGTTTTACGCCAAAACGATTCCCACAAAATACATTTTATATTGCTCTAAAACGCTGAAAATGGCATTTTCAAGGCTCTGAAATTCAAAATTTCTCAGGGGAGAAAGCCTCAGACCCCCCCAGGTGCGGAGCGCCTCCGACGTTTTATGACTGATGTTTGAAAAATCCTAGATCCGCCCCTGATGTTGAGCACAGGCAGTGAGCATTTATATTCCCCGACAATTTATTATTATAATTTTTTGATGATTTAGACGGCTCAAAGACAAACACCACGTGTTGCTGTTCTGCTAAATTCATAAGACATGATTGAAAAACATATGAAGTCCATTTTTGCTACTTTGCTAGCATTTGTTATTCTCTTCATCTCCTGTTTATGGTGGTTAGCACAAATCAATACAGTTTCTTACAGACCACATTTTGCAAAAGAATTAAATGGCAATAATCATCAAAATCAAAGATTCTTTTACTTGATACAGACTGAAGGTTGCTTGCCTGAATATTTAATGAGTACAACAATATTTGGACAGCAGTCAATGAATGATGTTCTTGTCTTAACTTTTGAGAGCCTTTGTAAAAAAGAACATTCAAGACCATCTTATAACATCGAGTACATTTATAAGCCAAATACAACCTGGAGCGAGGGAAGGAACATTTTGTATGAGCGGGCAATTAATTCTTCCAAAGACTATATCTATTATGTTTTCATGGACGGAGACCTAACATTTCATTTTACAAGCTCAAAGTTTGAAAGAGTATTCTCAAAGAATCAAAGCTCTCCTCTGAAAACGTTTGAAAGACTACTCTTGGAATACGAGCCTGCAATTGGCGTACCTTGGTTTTGCATCAAATGGGGTCAAAACCATTATCCATTATGTTGGAGACCATATAAGTACCCATTTCGAGAAGTGTTGCCCGTTAGCATTCATTTTGATGCTGCTTGTAATGCTTTTCACAAGAATGCAATAAAGTTTTTGCTTCCTTACCGATTAAAGTACGAAAATAGTAGCTGGCATAACAGTCAAAAATTTCTTGTCATTGCCGCTGACCTAATATTCCGTGGACAAATTCTACATATCCTTCCAGTTACTACGACCAACGCAAAGCATAGAAACTATCCCAGAAACAATTGGGACAATTGGGCACATTTGTACGGGATATTGCTAAAAGAAATACCTCCACAATACCGGAAAGTCAACAAATGGCTTCCAAACGAAAATTTGGTGAAATTCACGCCAATCATACGTAACGAAACTGTGTATACGCCATATATGAGAGTAAAGATTCCAAAACATCGAATTCATATTGAACCCTATAGATATTTCAAATCTTAAAAATGTTGAAGTAAATAAATTTTACAGTTGATGCAACTTATTATTTTTTGCTTTTCAAACAAGCAAGACGATCGCTGCAAAATACGAATTGTATTAAGGCCAAGATTAAAAGCTGTATAGAACAGCAGGCACAAGAATTGAAAATTTTTGCAGAAAATTTGACGTCATTCATTTCTATATATATGCAACTTTGGCCTCAGGTTTGCACTGTTCAGCTCTTAAGTTCATACAAACGATCCGCTTAGTTTTCATAAAACTGTGCAAACCCAAATATTTTTTTTATTTCTTAAGTAATCAACGAAATCAAAACTACGAAAACGTAGAATTAAAGCGAGGTTATTGATTTAATAAAGAGTTAAAAAAAATCACAAATATTTATTTAAGTTTCCTTTACTCTTTAATTTACTCCACTTAAAAGAAGGAACTGCAAGTGGATTTACGCAAAAACTCGTCTATGTTTAAAGGTATGTTCAAAACCTACAGGACATCTC
The DNA here is from genome assembly GCF_021976095.1 of Xenia sp. Carnegie-2017. Lineage (NCBI taxonomy): Eukaryota > Metazoa > Cnidaria > Anthozoa > Malacalcyonacea > Xeniidae > Xenia > Xenia sp. Carnegie-2017. The sequence continues at coordinate 13,014,108 of NW_025813526.1, forward strand.
CTTCACCCTCGGTGCACTCGGCTCGCTGGGGACAACGTTGTTGACAGTATCTTCGGCGCGGGTATTGTTAACGGCAACATATCTCAACCCTCCGACGACTACCGCGTGGAATATGTTCCATCCCCCGAGCAGACGACGAGCGGTGCTGCAAAAAGATCGAGGGCTGGAAAGACTCGCAAGACGAGGGGAGCGGTTCGAAAAACACGCGCAGCGCCAAGGTCGACAACAAGACGGAAGACGGCGGCGTCGAAGTGCGCAACGCCTAGAAGAACGGTAGGGACACAACGGAAGACAACGGGGCGAGTGAAGAATAGCGGTTTGGATGAATTCAAGAGCATGCTCCTGGATGCTGCAAAGAGTACTGGCAAGAGAGCAGCGAGTCGCGCAAAATCGAAGGCCCTTTCTAGGTTGATATCGTCAGCCACAAGTTTGGCACCCAATCTCCTTGCTTCGGCGCCCGCGGCGGCTTCATGTTTCCATCAGCCCTTCAGCAGCAGCATCTCGCAGGCCTTGCGGGCCGCGTCCTAGACCCCGATGAGCGCCCACACTGGCCAGACGTTCAACATTTAGAGCAGTGCATATCTTTCCGAAATGGATTTTCGGCTGTTATTCCCCGGGTCAGTCGTCCCGACGCCATCACAGGCGCCCGCGCCTACTGTTCTTCCAAGTGTTATCGTGCGTGATACTAGCACTGGTGGGGGCAAATACCCCGCTATCCCTGGGCTTGAATTTTGCAAAAAAGAATCGTTTGACGAGCTTCTGCCTTCACTCAAAAAAGGGGGGCAGAATGTTTTGCTCTTGGGTCAGAGCAATATGGGCAAGAGCTTCTTCATGAAACGGCTCCTTGCTCACGTTCGTCCGAGAAGGCTGTACGTCATTTCGAACACCTCCGCTGATCAATATATCGAACCTAACACGGTCTTGAAGCATTATTCCGTCATGGCTGAATCGATCGAGGATGCGAGTATAGAACCGTAGTCCTACGTCATCATCGACGACATCCGCGTCATGAATCTTAAATGCGGAATGCAGAGGGAATGCATCTATAAGTTTTTACGATGTATAGCCATCATCTGAAATTGAGCGTCTTCTTCCTCTCTCAGAGCTTCGACAACATATAGGATATGAAGGTTAACACAAACTTTCTCAATCTCTTCCGATTCACTGATAAGTCGAACGTGAAGCGGTTTCTTAATTCACTCTTCGGCGGCACGGGCAATAAACTGACTCTCATCTTCAAACTGTACGAGAAACTCTTGACCCGCTGCGAGCGCTCGATCCTTGGACTGCACCAATCAGCGATTCACCTATTATTTCGACAAAAAATCTTTTGCGGTGGACTATCAATGAAATCTTTGCTTTCTCCGTCATTACAAGAAAAATCTGAGCAAGAATTAGAGAAAGAAGTTCTGGAGGGATATCACCAGTTTTTTAAGTGTATGTTTGAAGAAAAATGGAACATGTTCGATTCCGGATCGTCGATGGTCTACAGCGGCTTGAGCGGGTGGCGGATGGTTATCTGTCGGCATTCCTCATCCCAAAGGCGCAGCGGCTGGAGGTCCTCCAGTTTATCGAAAGCCAAACCGAACACATTATCAAACGCGCTAAGACCTTTATGGAGGTCTTGGGTTATCTCCCCATAGGTGCCCGAGCTAAGGGCGCTGGAGCACCAAATCACCACCGGGATTTCATCTCCTTCCTGCGCAAAGCATTGCAGTATTTACCAACCCATCCCCTTGCTAAGTTGAGCTTGCTGGAGCTAAAAAACACCCAAGCGTAAAAGAGCTCTATGCCTTTTTCGAGGGCCACCCTGAGCTTCTCAATGAACAGTCGGTCCTGAGCGCGGTCAAATCCAGGTTGCTGAACTATTCTGAAGATACAGGCCAAGTTCGCGACAGCGTCGCTTAAGTCCGTTTGAAAAACCAACTCCTGGCGGTCAATACAACCACGCCTTCTCTCCAGACTCGGAAAGAGGGGGAGTTCGATCGCTTGCTGCTGCTCGTCTTTGGCCGCTTTCTGCCTGGCCAGAAGATTCCCGAGGCCTTTCTCAAAAGCAACTATTTCACTCCACGTGCGCAGCTGGTACAATGTTTTACGGAAAACCCTCAAGGATTTGAAGCCAATCTCAGGGAGCCTCAGGCGGATCAGGATATGCGTCTTTCCATCGTGGCTGACTATCGCGTGTTTGTGAACAACGTAAACTAACAGTTTCTCAGCAGGTATCCATTTAAGGTGGTCGCTAACTCCGTAGTCGACATCGGCAATCCCCAGTTTCGCCTAGCGAGGCAGAAGTTGCAGGAAATCAAACAGCATGCTCTTGCGGTACTGGGGTCAGGGCAGAAGTTCGTTGATTTGGCGGCCTTGCTTGAGACCTACTCCAAAACACCCGAGAGCAAAATTATAAATTATGATCGTCATTCTATGCCTGGAGGTGTCAGAGGCAAGATGACTAGTGATGCCGCCTTTATTAATGCGCTCCTCATTAACGGGAGCCGCATCATTAGCAAATGTTTTGCTATATTGCACGCTCAAGGCCTTGTTTGAATGTTTCATGGACATGGCATTTTGAACGACCACTTGGGAGAAGACGGCGGCTGCTTTGGTGATTAGTGATCAGGAGGAGCAGCTTGCTCGTTTGCAGGATGATGTGGTGCAAAACAAAACAAAAATTGGGAATGAGGATACCGAGGGCACTCTCTCTCATACTGTCGCGTAGCTGAAGTTAAACAAGCTCGACCTCCATGGACTTGATGACCGTTTAGGTAGTTTACGGAAAATTGTTACAGGAACGCGGCCTGATCTCATACGACAGGACGTTGTGGTGGCGCGGTTTGGGGAGGGTGCGAATCTAAATAACGGCAAGATACAGATTCAGAGCCTCTGGATTGAGCGTGCTGAAAACGAGTGGTATCATATAAGCAGCGAAAGCTCGAGAGGCTTGGGGTTGGAACTTCCATCTCTTCTGGCGGGGTGATGGCACCTCTCTTCTCACTCGCTATGCCGTGGTCCCGCGGGAATTCTCGGATAACCGAGGCACTAACGGATACAATTGGAGACGTACCTATAGGTTGTATTATCTTGAGTTCCCCTGATACATATCATCAGCATGGCGTTAGATTTGTGTACGACCAAGGCAGTCGAGATTTGATTCCAAGCAAGGAAACCTCCTGTGGCGGTTTTAACGCGCTTCCGTTGCCAATACGATGCCGAGCAAGATCCACCGAGCTCGATCTCTGTATGGGAATACGATTTTGACAGCCCCACCTGTAAACAGCTGGAGACCGTTCTCACCCAAGCTCTGGCCGCCAAGCGGGTTGAATATTGTCGTCCCGATGGCGCTGCGAGGCGGGTGGGACGCTCTCCTACGCGTATTACTTTGCAGGCGGAGAAGGGTGCCGGCGGATGGTCTCCGCTTGGCCCAGTTCTCAGCTCGAGTCAAGTGCTTCGCATGGGGATCTCGGCTGCTGTAAACGATTTTGCGACCGTCCGGCTGAAGGTGAACGATGTCGAGAAGACAACTTTCGAAGTGCGCAAGCCACGCGGCAGGTTTCAGCCTTCACAATTTTCGACTCTGCATTAGAGGTTGATGCGGGGGCGATTATTGGGTTTTCTTCAACAGACGCTACTGTTGGTTTTATAGTGACATTGCTATTGGAGCAGTATGACCTCGTGTGAGCCCTTCGCGCCCCCTTCTTCACCTTCGGTGTCGACGGCGCCTCTTTATCCTACTCGGTCTACTGCAAGCGATGCCGGAAATACGTACCGATTACAGAAGATTTCAGAGGTCGAAGCTCGCTTGCACGCGGAAATGGAAGCCCGCCAAACGCTCTACAAAAAGTACAAAAGAGCTGTGAACGGGTTATACGAAGCGAGCAAAGCCCTATCTGCTATCGCTGTGGGCAGTGCTGTTAGCGACGCGGCCGTACTCAGTACCGTCGTCTTAATTCCTGTCGGGATCTCACTCGAAGGCCTAGCAGGTGTTTGCGGCACGGCCACTTTCGCTGGTTGGGTCGTGAGCCACAGATTGGCCGAGAAAGCTGAAAAACACGATCGCATTCGGAAATCCGCGGAGACTGTGCTTCGAACAATTTCGCTGATCACGAGCCGAGCGCTTCGAGATGGCAACTGCAGCGAAAGTGAGTACCAGCTCGTTTTGGACGAAGTAGAGCTCTTCGCTTCGTTGAAAGACGAAATTAGAAGCCAGACAAAGAGAGCTCTCCGCGAACAGACGCGCGCTGCACGTGCGAGCGGGCGTGAGGAGGGCATTCAGCTCGGGCGGATGGCGATTCACGCTAGACATAAACTTTGTGCGCTATTGATCTTGGTGTGACAGTTTTCATCACCCCACGCACGCCAGGGGCTACAGACCGAAGCTGTGATCATAATAAATCACAGCGGTGAACATCTCTTTTGTTTGCAAGGGAAAAACAATTAGTTGAATAAAATTGTGTGTATGAAATAGCGTCGCTGGTATGTAGTGTTTGGCATGTCAAACTGGCGCTATGAGCGTCATGAATCTAGCCGAGCATTTCAATGGTCGGCGGCATAATCGTTCGTCGTTGGCTGGCAATGATATGAATTTCATTTGCCACTTGTGTGACGACAGCGGCGGGGACGTGGAATGGCTATGTAAGCATGTAGAGTCGCCTGGGCACCGAGAAAAGCTAGTTGAGGAGCTGATGAGATCTAGGGGATGGCCTCACCGCTTCCTCCGGGCTGCTCCCGAGGAACTGCTACGGCAAGTTGTGCTTGCGAGGGAGCGAGTAGATGCACACCTCGGCATGTTGGACTTGGTCCTCGAGGGGAACTCTCTCTAAGAGTACTAACTATCATATCACAAATAATAGACCCCGACAGCCGGCCGTGCGGGCGCGGGGGGTGGCCCGGCCGTCTTTGGCTCCTGCCATTGTCCAGGGTTTGACATTCGCTGTAATTATGCTAGCGTACGTACGCGAACTTGGGCTGAGGCGCTTAGATTTACGTATAATAGGTAACAAACTGTGATGTGGGCCAGATGTGGTAATTCCCCTCCAGGTATTATAGAACTCAATGTACAGGACATGTAAACAGAAAAAAGCTTAATGGAACAATCCCAATCAGTTTGCGATACAAATAAAAAACTCAGATACAGTACACAACTGACCGGCTATTTATGATAAATTATGTCCAGAGTCCAAGAATCCAAAATAAAATCCAATTTCTTCTCTTTTTTTCAAACCGGCTAAATAATCTTTGATGTATTTTGAAATGACTGTTAAAAGGACCTGCAAAATTCGCTAATAGCAAAATTCGCTAATAGGAACGCCATTTTCTAATAAAAAGCACCATTTTGTCAAATTGAAACTGCCGCTAAATTTTGGTGGGCTATCGGCAATGTTGAATGATGTCATTGAAAAGCAACGCAGGCATACGATGCCTTAGCCACAATATCAGAAAGCATCCCAGGCTTGCCTTAATAATGCCTCAGTCATGTCTCCGTCATAAGTGAACCAAGCTTTACATATATATTGACTTCAGTTATAGCAGCTGGAAGCTATGATATTCCTATTTTGCGCTTGTTAAGCGTCGGAGTATTTTGAGTATTTATTTTGACGCATATGTAAATACGACAATTAAAAAATGTTTGTTATTAATGACCGTGTATATTGGTAACACAAGTTTTATAAGAGCAGAGTTCTATATTGTAGTTTAATATTCATAGAAATGCCGTTTGTTTACGAATATAAGACTTTTTCTTCTTGTTAAATCATAAACACATTCATGGATTATCAATCCAAACTGTTTTTAGTTGCATACATACCACGCGCTTTCGAATTTATCGTCAATGGCAATGAGCCGTGTAATAAGTTGCAAATATGTGGTAGATTTTTCTTTCATTATAAAATATTTAAGATACAGACCTAACGACAAAGTGAGGAGTTCAAAAAGTAGAGAATTTTTATCGTTTCTATAATTTACAAGGTAAGTCTGATGGTTCATTTTACATATATTTGTTCATAAAAATATCCGTACTACGTCCATCAAGTAAAAGAGTTCAAATTCGCTGTTTGAAACTCTTCAGGATTGTTTAAATTCTCTTAATAAAGTCCCCATGGTATATTATAAGTCATTTTAAATCCTTAATTTATGTATTTTACTGACTAAAACGGTTGTTTTTCTAACATTCTAACAAAGTAAACATGGATTAAAGTTAAATAAGTTAACAGAGTATGTATTGAGACATCATTAATATCCTCTATTGTATAAACATAAGTAATTACTGGTCATATTTATGCCCGACGAATTATTCACTTCGAATCTTTCTCCTTATGCGTAAAATATTATTTACAATTATTGACAGAACAAGATCTAACTATATTTATCAACAAGTAAACCTCGATATTGTATTGAGTGCACCATTTATGTCCAATGAACTTTCAATTGAAATCGGATTTTATGCTTTTAAGTAAGTGGTTTTAAGAGGTGCTATTGTTAGACACTTTAGGTTAATTTAGTATACGTATTTCGTTTATACATAAACTTTTCTAACCTACGTTAAGTAAAAATTTCATAAAGAACACAGCGAAGAGAATTATTAAAAAATCTTCATTATTGCATAACCCGAGCCATGCTTTCTAGAACAGTTAAAAATTTCTTTTCTTCCCCTTAATACATTGTTGAATATGAAGAAAATTTAAGACGTAATTAAAGCAAAACTTCAACATTTACATTAACAAATGTTGAATGGCCTCTGGAGGCAAATTTATTACAGCTCTACATGGAAATATGACGAATTGAACATCATTGTCTTACCATCAAAGTGTTAGGTCAGACAATTACATTTTTTAATATCGTGATCGCTAACTTGGTTATCCCTTTGTAGTTTTGTATAGAAACAGCATTTTGCAGAAAGTGGACCTACTTTCTAAATATTTAAATTAGCGTTGGACCAAAGTTTTTAATTTTAATGCTATCTGATAATTCCATTTTTATTGATTTGTTCCCGATCATTTTATGGACGAATCCTTAAACATGAAATTTACAAATAATGAGGAGATGTGACACTACAACGCCCACTAAATTGCACTGTTGTAGACGCTTTTCATATATTATTCTATAATCAAGCATTTGTAAAATGCAGCTAATATACCGGGAACAAAAAATTTAAGAAAGGCTACAACAACTACGACAAACATCAATTTTTTATTCCTTTTAGGATGCAGCACTATATTTCATACGTTATATTGCTCATTCTCTTGCTCGTTGCAAAGCCTGTTGCAGGTAACTACACAGTTCTATGCCTTTATGTAGCTAGATCACTTAATTTGAGCGATAGTGTCATGTAATTTTTTATGTGGGTAAAACGATTTTTTGAACACAAAATATTTTTCATGTGAGAAGAAACATTTTTCGTTGTTTTTCCACGCGTGTGACATAGCTAAGTGTATAAATAAACAATTAGACTGTTTTACCAGGGACAGAAGCACAAACTAAAAATTTTTCTTTGTTTTTTTTTTAGCTGAAGACAACGATGTGTTGATAATCATTGTCATGGCCGTTGTAGTATTATCAATTGCTTTTATACTTCTCCTTTTTTCAATTTGTGGAATTTACACCTTGTGAGTTTTTTCAAGCTTTTTTGCTGCCATGTGCTCAAAGCATCCTGCCTTCTAACATAACTTGGCTACTATAAACCTCTCTTGTACAATCCAGACATTTGAAACATCGAACCAAAGAAGATAAATTCTAAAATAGTTAGATTTAGCTACTCTACATAGCCAAGTGTAGATTTTATTTACATATTTAGTTGATTTTACATGTGACTTGTACAATATTGCTTGTGGGTACTGAAGTGCTCTATGCAAAATATCTCAGAATTACACTACTTAAAACAAAAGTAATCCTGACAACTCTAAAACGAATGACGTTAAAGTACAGACCTAGTAAAGTACTTATCTTGCAAATCCTAGTTAGTAATAGTCGAAATTTGGTTTGTAAATTCAATCCAGTAACATCCAGTTGAAGTCTTAAAGACAATAGCTGTATGTTTCATTTGTTTTTGACGTATATTACTTACCGTTTTTTAATGCGGTAATAAAGTACGATTTCGTTTTTTAAACGCGTTAAGTGATTTTTTATTGTCTTTTTAGGAAAAAGAGAGGCGGCAAAACTCAAAATTGATACCCAAAACCAAGAACTATATTAGTTATTATTAAGATGCACTTAGTTTAAGTTTTCTGTGTTGTGTCAAGTAAAATTATTTTTGCAATTATCTGTTGTTTATTGTACTGCTGATGTAGAGATTAATTAACTTAGCCAAAATGCCATGTATAAAAAAAAAACACAAAAGATTAATAGTTACTTGCTGAAAAGCTTGCTGTCACAGGAAGCTGAACTAAGTATATCATAGCGACTTTATTAGATATGAATCTTAAATTCATCAATTTATGGAAATAATTTGATATCTTGATATATACCACACGCATACAAGATATTTTTCCTCTTCAAGATAATTATTGTAGAATATAACTTTATATAGCCGTCAATGTTGTAGTTTTATAGCTATTGTTTTTCAAAACACTGCTTAAAAATAAATATTTAAAATAAAATAAGCATAATGACAAAGCAATAAAAGTCTATGACATTGTTTTGACACAACAGAACCTCATTTTCTTTGTCATCAGCATTTTCGTCCCATTTTTTAAAATTATTTTCTTTTGTTATTTCAGTTTGCATTCATATCAAAAATAATCAAAATTTTCCAACACATTTTAATCCATTACTATGAACTTGCTTTCTGCATTCAAAAGCTTAGGTTTGTTCTCTGTGTTTTCATTTCTTTATGAGTGAAAATGTACGTGCTTGACAAAAACACTTCTTTTTCATGGTATGAAAATGTGAGGTATTTGTTTTAAATGACAAGGTGTGGTCATTCAAAACAAATTGCTGATACTTGCATACCATTAGAAGAAAGCACCATCACCACCCGACCCCAAAAAGCAGTATTTCCTACGATTAGTGTAACCTAAGCAATCAATAACGAAAAGCATGTAGCTAACATCGCTTCATTTTAGCTTCCATTATGAAATTTGCAGCTTTGTCAAACAATAATTTTGTCAATGTTGTTTATGTTGATTTCCTTCTGCCAAAATAATGAAGGGCGTAATTGAAGCGTTTGAAGCAATATTACTGCACAATATGTAATTGCTATAAATCATTGGAAGAAGTTAGGTGAAATAAATGGAGAAAACACAATCAACTCGTGAAATAACTGCTTTCTTCTTTTCTAAACTTGCAACATGTATTCGTGTGTCAACTATAAGCATGATAGAGCATGTTCAGTAACTGACTGGAGAGTTATGCTGAAAATAGTTCAGGTTAATCAACAAAGAGATAGCATATTTTTAAAAAACTGTGTTTGTGTGGTTGTCACAACATATCCCTTAGTACTTGCAATGGCTGTACTAATACAATTATATTTCAGAATAATAATCCACTTAATAATGTTTAAAGTCGTGATATTTTTCAATGTTAATACACGTGCAGATTCTCAAATTGAAATATTTTTTAAAATCTTAAGTGTTAGTACAAATATGGATGCTCAATTAAAACATTTGGTGCAATAAGGCAACTATGTAAATGTTTATCCTAGCGTTTATCTTGAGTCACAACTAAAGATTGCACATGTATAAGACAAGTATAAGAGTTTGATCTTCACACAAAGTTCATTAGATCGAATGAAATAGAATATTGTGCTTCGAAAGAATCTTTAATGTCTAACAAAATACCTTCTCGTCCTTCTGAATAATGCCAAGGATGCATATTTTTGTTTTGTTGTTATGGTAAATGTTCAAACTCCTAAGACGCCCCCTGATGTGCGTTTATTCACGACGTAAATGCTTGTTTTAGTCAGCCGTATAATGAGTTGCAAAAATGTTGTTGATAAATTCCTCTTGAGTCTAAGAGCATCATCAACAAAGAGACTCCATCTTACAACACATTGCTTCTTGTCGGAGCAGATATTGTATTTGAATTAAGGTACGTTTATTTGTCAGTTGTTTAAAATATTCGTCTATTTCAAAAGGAGAAATAAACTAAGCCATATATATGTTTATAAGACTGCACTTCTATCACAGCATGATAGCAATGAACTTAAACAAAAATTTCAAGTGAATTTGGTTGTTTCGTGAGTGCCTTATATTATCATATAAGACATTTTTCTATGTATAGTCGAACTCCTAAAAAGCAATTTTAATAATTTTCGGGTTACCCTTAGTAATATTGATCATGTTCAGAGTAAATGGTCGTTTAATGGAGTTAGATTGCCTTCGCGTATATAAATACAAAAATTACTGCATCAGTGAATCACTGATAACATGTTGTTGTTCCTTTATAGCTACCATCAATTTAAATATGTTGCGACAGCTGCTATTCCTGTTTTCCCTCTATCTCTTGTCAGCAACGAAGATCGCCTCAGGTAATAAAAACCATATTTGAAGTAGTTGGGAGTGTTTTATTTGTGTGTAACAATGAAAATGCTGTGATAAAATCGAAACAACCTTATTGAATGCTAAAGTTTTACATTTATAAAATGAAAAAATGAGCAATCGCTACGTTATATTTGGCATTATCCACCTAAGAATATTTACACTTAATCACAGTAAAGAGAACATATAGCAAGGCCACTCCGTTGAATTTTTTCGCACCACGCATAACTTATTACTCATATGATTACCATATTGGCAGCCAGTAAATTGCATTGTGTGACCAATAATATTGACGATATGGCAGACAGCAGCCAGAAAACTAATGAAATATACAGCAGCCAGTTGCTCAGCGAAGTGGCCCAACTGTATATTACTAAACTGTGACTTGATATAATGTTGAAGAGTTTAAATGCGGTCGAAGAAAATATGCTAAGAATTTGAAGTTGGAATGAACAGCAATTATGACGTTGAGTGTGGTTATATTATTTGTATGTTTGAGTTCAACTGCTCAATATGCGTGGATTGTAATAAAGACGTCAGTAAAAATGCGCTTGCTTAAAAATTGCTGTTGAGAAGTGAATACAAGAAACGCTGATATAAAGGTCAGAAGAACACGAATTGAATAAAAGTTTTTCACTTTCTTAATGTCAGTTCATCATATGCGATCACAAAACAAATTGGAAAGACTCTTTGTCTCCGCTTAGTTTTCATAATCCATCAATTAAAAAATTGATTGATCACTCATAGCTGTGACCGATTTTGGTTTTGCATTATCTTTTGTTAAGTACTTGAAAAATGACCTAGTTCACTCCACATTAGCAGTAGCTATATTTCATACGGCTAAAAGAATATCATGTGTGAATACAGTATTTGACAAAATTATTAAAATTGGCGAGACAACCACATCAACCACAGAATTGATGAAGGCATTTGAATTTAAAATTAGCAGCTACATGTTATTTTTAATAATCTTCATCTGCCGCATCTAAAATTAGTCAATTTAAAACAAGGTTACTAACTAACTAACGCTTCTCCCATTAACCTCGTAAGAAAAGCTTAGTTTCGCAGAGCAAGACATTTATTTTACTTAAAAGCCTGCGTTTTTTAATTAGTTGTGTTGCGATAAACCTTCCCAAACATTGGCTATTTTGATGTAAGTTATTTACTTCAATTCGTATATTTTGTAGCTCTATCAGATGATGATGAATATGACGATAGAGTGATTGCTCTTATCATTACTTCTTCCGCGATGCTGGCAGTGTGTATTTTATTAATCGGTATCACGTGCCATTTAGCAAAAAAATTGTGAGTATAACAACTTATAGTTTAGAAGTGGGCTGGGGCGGCATGCGGAAATCAGTTCGTTTCGTTTATTGAGCGAGCTGAGTTCTGGGTGGAAGATGATGAAGAATTTCTCCGAGAGGCATAAATTACAGCGTTTGGTTTTGTTTGAGTAGGGTTGTGATTTCTTTACAATTTTCCAGTTGATGGTGTATGGTGTGTTAGAGTCTTTTAGTTTCCATATGTGTTTGCTGAGTTCTGTGGAGTGTTGTTTTGATTTATTTCGGAATGACCTGGTGTGGTTCAAGCAGCGTGTTTTAAAAGTGTTCTCCGTTAGACCGATGTAGGTTTCTTTGTGTTTGGTGTTCTTCGAGCCTTCGTCAGAATGTGACAATATATTATTTACAAAGATTTTTGTAGGCGTTTGGAGCGTCTGATTGGTTGGTTAGTAGTTGAGTTGATATTACTGGATGGTATAAGATGCGTTGTCATGGTTTCCGGTGTATCGATTACGTTAATGAAATTCGAGTGTTTTATTTTAGTCGTTTGTGTTATTATTACATGTTTTCGATACACCCGAAACCATGACAACGCATCTTATACCATCCAGTAATATCAACAACAACAACCAATCTCAATTAAATATATTGTCATTCATTAATTAATAAAAATTTAAAACAAATCCAGAGAATCCTTATCATTATCATATATATATAAGCTATATACACTTTTAAGCTATAAGTGTTTTTCTTACGAAGTTAGTCTAAATACACAATGTTAGGTAAAAACGTTTTCTCTTGAGAACAACCAAAATGTCTTATTTCAAGGCGTTGCCAATTAAATATTAAAACATATTCAATTTCACAAGAGACGTTGAGTTGTATTATTTCATTGATATGTTCAAATATTCAAAAACATTAAGGATTATTTAGTCATTATATGAAGTTGCACGAAGTCAAATTTGAATTTCTCCCATCTCTAATCGTGCATCATCGCATTACACATTCAGTTAAATATTTTATGGTATTATTATAATGAAAGAACTACTTCTAGACTTGTTTATTAAAGTACATATGCAATGAATTTTGACGTCCTTTCCTTTTCACTTTATTTTAGATTCCGCGGTTTTAGCCTCAATTTGATATACAAATAACTATTTCTCTGTTTGGTAGAAATTAGTTAATTTTACGCCGAAAAAAGGACTGAATTTGCGAACTTTTCAAGTGCTCATGTTAACAACTTGTGACGTCATAAGCGAAACACGTTTTGTGAACAAACTATAGATTTACATATCTAAGGCAACAGTCGTTATCAATTTTCCTTTTCATTTTTTTAATATTAAAAATAGGTATTTTTTTTGAGACAGATGGCGGGCAATTTACTCTTTTATAGATGACATTTCATGGAAACATTTTCATTGTAAACTAAATGGTCTGAGCCCGGGAGTATCGTTATATCTTTGTAGATGTACATCGTCCATATTAGTAGAGTCCTTACAAGAACTGTTTTTGTTGTTGCTGGCTGACGTTTTAACCACTTTAGTGGTAGTCGTCTTCAGAGTCAGTGACTACTGCTAAGGTTGTCGAAACGTCAGTCAACAACAACACAAACATTCTTTCTCAGGACTCTACTAACATGGACGATCTACATTCTTCATTTTCTAAAGCACTACAATCACGACTTTCTATCAATGTGATTTATTTTTCATGATACTTGAGTAAATTGCTTCATGTAAACTACAAGAAAACCACAAAGACGCTTTAAGAATTAGCCCATTAGTGATCAAATTAGAAAGCAGCAGCATTAAATTACCAAAGTACTTTCACAATCAAGAGCCTGGGAAGTTCAATATACAATTTGAGCAGATGTAATGAATACATGTTCATTACTAAAAGATGATGGTTACTGCTCTCCCAAAGTATGTATCTCTCAACTCCCTCATAAAGACGTTGGGCTCTTGAAATTATTACTTGGCTAGAACACATGTTAGATTTTATGAATCACACACATTTCAATTTATCTAATGCTTGTAGCTTAGATAACGCTTATTCCATAAGTTATGTTTTGATCGTAATTTTTTTTATAAAATATAAAGTGGCAACAGTACTGCTTAAATTATTACTTTCCATTTGCAAAAACAATAAATCCGTACTAAATTCCTTATCTGGCAACTCTTTCTTTCGAACCTCTCAACACACATAACATATTTGTTTAAAAGCCTTTAAATTAACTAGAAAAATTAGGTGTCAAAAATATTCCGTTGGTTTACCTTCAAACATTTCTTTTACTCGTTAATATATGTATAAAAACTTTTGCAGGAAAATAAATTTAGAATCGAGCAAATCTTTAATACTATAGTGTTTATCGTTCTTGTATGTTAGATCGTTTACGATCATTGTGTTGTTCTCAATATTCCTCAATTTTTAGTTTGATTTTGACATAAAACGTGTTTCACGAGTAATTTTGGAATCAAAAGTTGTTAGAAAAAATCTGTATGCAAAACGTTGTCACTACCTGTTCACTTTATCATGACATTTTTACTTTCTTATTTTAAAAACCTTTCCTAAAGAAACAGTCCTTAATTTGTGTTTTGCAGATTTTGAGTGTTTTCATATACATTTTTTGATGGACTGCGGTATTGGTGGCGTATTTTCGGGGTGGTTCTATATTTTGCTACGCTTGCTTGATTTCTTTGGGAAGGGAAATGCTATCTTAAAAGAAATTATCCAGTAATATCGTTTATATATGGATATTGACCTTCAGTTAACGTTCGACTTACTCCCATTTACAAATGATGTCAAAGATAAAGAACGAAATGCATCGTTGGAATTTCGGGCATAAATTTTAACCTTTTTATTTTACAATGTCATTCATAACGATAATTGAGTTTCCAATATACAGTGTTAACTACTAATGATTTGCCTATTGATTAACGAAACAGATTTGAAATACTCATATCATTTTCTTAACTTACGACTTTTTCTCTCTTTTTAGGCGAACCAAATGGAATCCTTAGTCCATTTTGTATGAGTTCAAACAGGAAAATATATGTATATAGCATATTGTAAAATTTCCTCACATAACGCTTGTGACAAAAATATTTAAGTAGTAGAATAAGACAAAAATTAGCTCCAAGATGTGCATGAAATGACGGCATTTTATTTCACTATGAAATAGATTTGAAATAGGGGTTGTATAGGATGTATCAAATTCATTCATTTAATAACGCAATAATAACTTTTTTTCACAAATATTTAAATAAAATATTAATCAAAATGCAAGTATTTACTAGAAAAAACGTACACTTTTATAAGCACATTTTAATAATGATGTGCAAAATAAAAACTTGTTACCATTTACCATTTACCATTTCTGATCGTCAACTTAATCATTTATGAAACATTTTGGTTTTGCATATTTTACTTGTTGACAATGCATGTGGAATAAGCAACGTTTCTAAACACAATGTCATTATGTGACGTCAAAGCAGCGATGATGGCCATTCACATCAATGCATCGATGCATGCTCTAAAGAGCATGAGATCAACATAAATTGCTTGCATTGAATCTGAGTTTGTTATTTATATCGGTATATCCATGTATCTTTCAGATTGTTATAGTTATAAAAATATGTGAAATCATCTAACGTTTCTGTAAGGTTGTAAAATTATTTTAACACAGTAAATTTCAGGGGGCAAAATTACTCCACTAGTAAGGGGTAAACAAAGTTCCCAGAACGATCCATCTTTCAGAAAAAAAGTTCTAATATGGGGTAAAAATAACCCAGTAATTCTAATGTGGTAAAATTTAGTGGGGGTAAAAATTACCCCTAAAATTAGGGTTAACCATAGTGTTCCACAGAACGACCCAATTTTTGGAGTATGAGAATTGTTAAACATATGATAGGAAAAAAGACATCTTGTAAATCTAAATTTAAGCTATAAAGAAGAAAATTTAAGTTTACAAGACGCCCTTTTTCGGATTGCATGTGCTTTACTTTATATTTATAACAAAGTAGTCGTGTGGTTAACTGTTACGTTAGGAATCGTAACATATATCACATAACAGTATATATAAAATACCTATTAGATGTTTAAATTTAATGCGTATAAAGTTAAAATATACAAATTTTAAATAAAAGATATATTATTTGCGTTATAATTTATAAAACGACAACTAGCATTCTTAGCACCAACGAATGCTTTTTACCATGGTGCTGACTCAGCAGCTTAAGTTATCTCTTCTTTCCACAGGCAGCATGCCAGGTTGCATGGCTTTATGGGCTGTCACCAAAAGCTAATAACAAATCTTTACATCACTTTCTTTAATGACATATAGTTAGTAAAATAATTTTGAACGAATCATGTCGGACCGAGTATTTAATAGCTATATAGCTGCATTAAGAATTTTATATGTCATGGATTTAAATTTTCCACGCATTTTCTCATCCTGAACTAGAAATTAAATCACTTGGGTTTTTTTGGTTTCCGTTTTTTACACAATTTTTTTCTACAAAGGTCTTCAGTTCGTCAGCGTGTCGGTGAATACAATTCTTAATTCTCATTTCAACCCTCGCTCAAACTTAGGTGGCAGCCGATAAAACTCGGCAAGCTGACAGGTCTGCCCAGTGGCGTAGCCAGCCTGAAAATTTGGTCGTGCTATGTAAATTTTTCTCTGCTCAACTGTAAAAACAAAAGACTTCTAAAGAAATGAATAATGATAACGACATGAAATTTACAAATTTGGGGACTGGCCACGCCACTGAGTTTGTCTGTAGTAAAAGACAAGACTTTAAAATGCTGAGTTAGTATCACGGTAAAAACATACGTTGATGCTTCGTAAACGAGTAACTGATAGTAAACGGTGCAATATACTTTTTCATTATTTCATAATAGTTTAATGGTAAAATAAAACAAACATATTTTATGTGAAAATACGTTCCGAATGAACATTAAATAAAATATTGCATATAGCTCTTAAACTAGATACTTCGTATAACCATGGTCATGAGCTTTTAATTTAATTGTTGGTTTGCTTAACGAATTTACAGTCCTCAACAAAAGGCTTTTATGTTTTTATTATTTTAGGCGTGAAAAACTAAAGTGTAGTTAGATAATACTTATTGATTATCCTAATTAAATATAGAAATAAGTTTTTAACTTCATATTTCTGTCCTATTTAGAATTTTCCATTAAAAAACGACGAGATGATTTGTGTCTAAGTGAAAATAAAACGTCTTCTACTCAGTCTACTGTACATTATGCAAGGTTTATACGCAACTAAACCCATGGTTATGAGTTGAGATGTATCTCACCAGATGCCATATTGCACGAGAATATGTGATATAATATCTGCAAGGGGTCAGCATGTTATTTCCCCAAGAGTAAAAAAATTAACATAGCAGGACCAAATTTGTAGTCTGGAAACGCCATACACCAAATTTGTAGTCTGGATAGAGCCGTTACTGTTTTCAATTTAAGCGTGTAATGAATTCAAACATTATATAATTAATACAATATTCAAAAAATAGGTACATTTTTCGAAGATTTGGATTGCCTGTTAAGCAGATGGATACAGATTAATTGGATTTAATGAACAAATTTAAAATTGAAATACATATTCAATATCATATACGTCAAACGTGCCCAATTTTTTAATTGATTAGTCTAAATTATACATAGTTTAAACTGTGGTATCATATCTACTAAAACATAAAATGTATTGTTAAATTAGCGTATTGCGAATGAATCTTTCAAAAGCTCAAAATTTAACGGCAACGAGACTTGCCTTTACAAAATCAATACAATATTTTCAGTGCATTTGTTTCTTACATCTTTTATGCATTACGCATCCAGGGTATTTCAAATTACATTGTTGCTGCTCATTTTTGGATACAATTACATTTCCATATACCTTAAAAGAAGTTTATTCCAAGAATTTATTGCTTAAGTATTTATATAAGTATTTTTGTTTTGAAATATTTTGAATGTAAAATGCAGAAGTATTAAACAAGTATGAAAATGAAATATCAGCCATTGCTTGCATAAGAAAAGATAAAAATGTTGCATCTAAAGATAACTTTGAAAATAAAATCTACAATAGAAAAGAGTAACTATTCTTAGTTGTTATAATTGTGGGTGAAATATTTAAGCATTTAACATATTTTCTCCTATTTTTCTGGGAAGATTAAAGTCAGGATCAGGCTTTTTACGACAATAGATTGCCGCCTAATTGACCAACTGGCTCCATATTATCTCAATGATTTCACGCTTCTCCCCACCATTTTCAATTCTTCTTTAATACGTGCGATATCTTTGAAATTTTTTGTCGCTATTTCTAATGTGACCATTTCTTTAGTTCCAAAAGTTTCTAAAAGAAAAAAAGCTTTACAAACAGGATACTGACTTGGTGTCTGGTTTTTATTAACAATTATTGTGTTTAAGTTTGCAAATATATCCAAAAACAGACAAGGTCAATTTTGCTTTAAACCAGCTTTATAACCTAAAGACCACAAAGCAACGATTCTAGAAGCTATTGGACGTTTTTTATGTTTGAAATTTGAACAAATTTAAACACCATGCATAAAATATGAATAATGTACTTTCACTGTTTGCCATTGTGATAAAAAAAACAATATTAAAAAGTATTTATGTTTATGCTTTATTAAGTATTGTCCCTTTAACAATTTACATACCTGACTGTGGAGCAGGCAGTTTGCTGTGATAGGCTTTCTTGAAGTCATGAAAAATTATTTCGTCTAGTATAACAATCCGGACAAGCGATAGTGATCCGTGTCTTTTTTGTTGATAGTCCTTTAAACAGGAGTGCAAAATATCAACTGACTCTTCAACACTTTTGCCAAGATTACCTGTACCGACAGCAGGTAGTGATAACGATGCTATTTTCTCGTAATTGGCTCTCTCCAAGCATTTCTTAAGCACATCTTTTATACTTGATTTGTCAAATTTTAAACCACTTCGGTCAATTGCCATATGTAAAAGACAGCTTGCTTTCAAATTACCTGCAGTCGTTTTTATAATTGTACCTCCATCTACATACATCCAATTGAGGTATTCGTTTTCTAATTTTTCACCTGCTTCTTGAAGCAATGATTTTCCAATCGCACCACCTATAAAAATGCAAATCATTATCATAAAATTTACTACGTGATCTTTCATGTTGCGGATTGAATGGGCACAACAGTCAAGAAACTAAAAAAAAAATTGGCCAAGTTTTAAGTAATTAATGATATGTGAAAATATTGGTCATATATTTATGCATTTTAGACTATAGTTATATACATACATAATTATACATATTTATGAATGTTACAGTAAATATCTAAAACCTATGTTGACTACGTATGCGTAATTGCAATACATTTTTCATGGCACTTTTTTTAACAGTCCGTAGCAAGGTTAGTTAGTTAAATCCTTAATGTGACAAATGCACGCAATGAAAAAAGATTGGAAGCAAGATTTTCTGCGTAAGGCTCATATTTGGAACTAATGTTATAGCCAATGCCCATTAGGAAGTCTAATTATAATAATTTGTGTACTTCCCTTTGTTTTCAAATACAACATAGCTATAAAATATATTTTATAGCTATAGCTATTTAGTTAGCTCTAAAGATTTGTCTACCTATTATAAAATTGTATATTGCAAAAAACATCTGAGAAACTTAATTATCATTCTTGTTTGCTTACCTTGGTAAATACTCTCTGACACTATAAAAGCAATAGCTTCAGACGATTCATGTACAATGTCTCCATTGACAATCTCAACTTTCAATTGTACTGTTTTTTCAACTCTTTCATTAACAATGGGTTGATGACATGTTAGTGTTTGGAATTTACAATTTTTTTGGCTTGTTACAATCGACATTTCTTGGATCTTTTTAGAAAAGATATCAATTGCTTTTTTGTTTTCATCAAAAATAACAAAATTAACAGCGTTGATTTTCAATAAATGTTTATGCTTTTTGCTGTATTCTAACGCCTCATCAAACAGAGCGTTCGCAACTAATTCTTCTGTAAATTTTGGTTTTCTGGTACCTAATGCTGGAACGGAGATCGAAGAATGACCTAACGAGTGAACTTCTTCTAAGATGGTTTGAAATAATCGTCGCAATTTCTAGAAACATAATCAAATAACCGATTAAATCCAAGTTACGAAATGAGCAACATATATTTGCTTTAATACATTTCATTTACAAACTAAAAAAGCATACAATGAAAATAAAATTATTCTTTCAAGAAGTTTTCATGATTTATAGTATTGATGGTTTTTTTATTCCTACTAAATAGCAAGGTGAATTGTAGTCAGTCATTCACTAACTTTAGTTAATTTGCTAAAATTGTTCTGGAATTAAATTCCTATACAATTTTACAACAAAAAATCATTTACTTTTCACCAAAAGCTGTAATATTTAGCTTTAAAATGTCAGCCTGGTTTAAAGTTACTACAGTATAATGTCAGGCGTAAAAACTTGCCTTTTCGCCTTCATTTACGTCCCAGTATGGACATACTACATGAATGACGTTTTTGCATCTTAATTTAGCTCCTTGTGTGACGGCAATGTTCCCCTCGATTAGTTGTCCATTTTCTCTAATCCATTTTTCACAAGATTCCTTTAATTCAGCTCCTGCTTTCTTTAAAATTGCTTTCGAGCATGGATTCATTTCAAGATTCATGTCTTTTGAAACTGAGTTGATTATGACGTCGGTCTAAAATGAGGGAAAATCTTTGACCAACAACTAAAAGAAAATAACTAATGTAATAAAGAAAGAAATACATCGCCACAACTAAAAAAATAGTCAAAGGAAATGAAATCATTGATTTATAGGACATTGAAGGAAATAAAAAATATTTACGTTTTTTTTAAAAAGATGCGCAATTTTTACATGATAATCCGGAGAAACTTTTATCTTTTATGTATTAAATGCCTAGATTACAAATTTTCAAACTTAAGAAAAGATACATATATTTACACAGTTTGGTCAAATCATCCAATTATTGGGTCATTAATAATTTTCTATAAAGGGCTATGATAATTTAGCAAAAAAAGAACAGCAAAGGCGAGCGGCAAATAAAAAAATAAAGTGCATTATTAACCAACAGAACTTGCGTTTATTTGTCCATTTTTTTAAAAAAGGCTGTTAAAATTCAAAAGAAGCGCAATTGCGTATAGACTGAAGTGGAAAAACGAAGGCTTTGCATTTTCCTCATTTAACATTAAACCTAGACTGCATGGGCACTAGTTTGTATTAAATAGACCAAAACCATTTTTATAGTCTTACCGATGCTTCAGCGATGTTGCCTATAGTCATTGTTATTTCCATTCCTTCTGGTGTACGGAATCCAAGGTAACTACAATTCTTTTCTGTTTCAGTTAAAGTTGAAGAAGTGGTTGTTTCTATATTACTTTTTGTTGACGATGATCTAATAAATATGTATCAAACAAAGATGATGTTGTCAAGTATCGATGATTTACTTTTTTGCTATAAATAAAAATTTGAAGAAATAATCGCATAGGTTCATGTACTTATGGTTGAGCTACTTGTAATATGTTTTGAATATCCCAATGTGCGGGAATTACATATTATTTTGTCCTCTTTCTGTTTGCTTTTTATCAACAATGATCGCTTTTTAACAATTTTACACTAAAAACCTATCATAATAGCAACGGAAATTTAGTTATATAAATCAAAACTTATTTTCACACATTTGCACTGCGAAAATGATTTATATCGATATAACTCGACAAATTAGCCAAGATGCGTATTTTATAACGATATTTTTTATTGCAAAAAATATATGGAAGCTAGAAGGTCTGACCGTTAAACGTCGAAGGGAATTATAAATTTCACTTCTTTGTTAAATACTGTTTTCATCCTTAAGAGGGAATTTATCTTATCTTAGTTTAACAGCCCAATTTTATAGAACAGAACAATCATGTAGCTTGCACATTTTTATCACAAACAAACATTTATTCTTTCTTTAAAATACCTGATAGCTCGCTTTTCTTTAAGATAAAGGGCACAGTGATAATCTTTTTCAATTTTTGCAAGCATTGCTTTTGCTGTATTGAGTTGTATACTTGAAAATGTATCAGATGCTTCATAACATACACTGGCAAATTCTAAATCTAAGAAATAAAATTATTAATATTTAAAAAAATCCTCCACTTATACAATTTATTTTGAATAAGTTTGCTATGAGTCATAACGATGAAAATTATGTGTAACCTTTACATCATGAAAGTTATGAAAACTTTCATGTTTTTCGACCTGCTTGATAAAATATTGCGCGATTCTGAACAGATGAACGCAAAGACGATATTTTTGATGGTGAGTACATGTGTGTACCCTGTTTCAGTTTTTAATTTGTATAAACGTGTGATGAAAAGTAATAACTGGAAATAAATCTCATCATTTAGAAATCTATTGCCCTTTATTAGAAAGTAAACCTTAGCTAAATGGACCTCATTTATATTTTCGATTTTCCACACCTTTCAGCTAAATTAAAAAGCCTTTACTAGCTAAATTTATATGCTAAAATTGTCTATTGACATACGATTGAGTTAATAGTGTTAACTATCTAAATCAAACATTTAAATTTTTATTTACTTTACCTAAACATACCTTCAACTACTTGATACACCCAAGCACAGCAATGATCTACTGCATTTTTTTCCCCAGACAATTTCATTTTGTCGGGGAAAATTTCCGTTTGAAGATTTGACGACAGTTTGTTTAACTCATCTTTACAATGCAGATCAATAAAACGTAACACAACTTGAAGATGGGAAAATTCCATTTCGACCCAAGTGCTTCCTTTATTATACAGGAAAATATTTTTTTCTACATCTTTTAAATCCTTCTTGAAACATGCTATGTACCTCATGTTATTCTGGATATAACAAATGAATGGAATAACTGGTTCCAATTGACCTTTTAAAAATGCTTCCATACCTTCTGTTTTAAAACAATATCAATAGAAAAACATAAGCTATTTGAATAATGTAAAAGTTTACTTAACAAAAAAAATCAAAAAACTAAATCCAAGTTTTAATTTAAATTCTTTGCTATCTTTCGGATGTATTTAAATTTTTTAAACAGTTTCTTCGCATTTTCCAAATGGTTTAATGTGAATGGTTTGCCTGGCAATTTCTTGTTTACTTTATATTCCAGTATATTGCTTAGATTCGAAAAATATACTAAAGGACAAATTTCAGTTAGAAAATTCATGGTTTAATCAGAAAATTCAAATTGTTCTCGATGAGATCGACTGAATATTAATAAATTTTAATATATTAAAAAGATGACCGGCGTAACTTATACACATCCTACCTTTTTCTAATTTTCTTTCGACAATAGAGTTGTTGACAAGGTCAAACGCCTGGTCAAGGTCATCCTGGTTTATTGCGTATAAGGAAGTTTCTTTTCTATCATTTACGTAACAAATGGCACTCATCCTAGATTCCGAAAGCAAAGTTTGCACCGAACCCAAATTTGACTTTTCGTTTAACAACGAAAATTTTCTTTCACTCAAAAAACGATCAGTAAACTTGCTGATAATCAGTACAATTTCAAGTTTTGCTAATTCTACAGCGGTTTCGTCTCCTTCAATTTTAAGTTTTCCTCTTTCTTTATCCACATGAATGTTGTTACTACCTTTCAGCCTTAACGAAATAAATTTAATACAAATATGCTTTCCCATAAGGTCTATATACAAATGCCAAAGAAAACACGGCTGTGCAGAGATTTGATGATTTGATATGCAATAGAGTTGCCTGTGTTAACAGTTTTCTATATTTTCCAAATTTTTAGTTTTAACATTAAATATTTATGTTTGAGCTGTTTCATCACCTTATTTTAAATTGCTATGAGGTTAAAAAAGCTTGAAAAAATATGTGATAATTTGGTGTTGTTAAGTTTTTTGAGAGGAGCAATAAGGCGTCACAATAGCGTTGTTTATTTAAAAATAATCAAATTTTGGCGTCTTTCGAATAGGAATTATGCTTTTATTACTTTCACTTACAAAATGATGGCAAAAATATTTTCTATATTTCTAAAGTTTTCTGTAAATAATAAATAACTCAACCAATAATGACATTGGGTTCTTGAAGTTGGAATTCGTTGTTTTTAAATAATTCACGAAAACCTGTTAAGACATCAATATTTTGTAAAAGGAAAAAGAAAAAAATGCCATTGCCAAACTTTTTGTTACTTAATTGAAAAATTATCGTCCAATTGTAAGCAGAAATAAGGAGTTTTTACTCTTTGTTACATGTTTTGCACTATTATATGCATTTTGCATGGACTTCACAATACAGAGAACTAAATGATGATTTAATTTTAAATCAAAAACTAAAACCAACCTTTGAAATTCATCTGACATAAGAAGTAGCTCGGCTTGTGCTGGTAAAACATCCATAATATTCTTTATCAAATTGCTTTTCTCTTCTGCCGTTTTAATACATCTTTTAAGTTGGGAACATGCATTATCAAATAAAGGCACATCTCTCCCTACAACCTTAACAAAACCTTCATCATATACTTCCACGAATGATACAAAACGCTGCTGATCTGGAAGTCCATTGAATTTTGATATTAATGATTTTACATCATGTCGAGCTTGCTGTGTCGTGAAAATTGCTGGATTGAACAGGACCATTTCGTATTTAAATTCATCTACCTCCATTAAAAATTTTTCTTTGTCATTATCACTTTGAAACCTCAAAAGAACTTTGTCTTCCATAAAAACTTTTTCTACTTCCTGTTTTTGTAAAGCAAAAATCCTTTTTTCTGTACTGTATTTTTGGATAAAATTAAAGAGATCCTTGTCTAGTTGTGCCACGACTGCATTTTTGTTTGCACTTTTTGTTGCTGGGGCATTTTTATAGTTTTCGAACATCTCTGTTTGTAAGTTTGAACTCAATTCCTCACAAAGAAATGGAATAAACCTCTCCACAGTTAATTTGTACTCGTCCAGCTTATGTTCCATTTTTAAAACTCTTTCGATAACTATAATTAAAAATTAATATTGTACACCAAACTAGCAAGATAATCTGCAATACAGATTGAGTGTGAAATTATGGTGAATAGTATCAACATGTTTAAAGAAATAATTCTCTGCATGTTTATATGATGAAAATGGTTTAGAAAGAAATTGCTGTAGATTATTTTATTTCCTGTTTTTGCAGGAACTCTAAACACTAAAGGTTTTTATAGGATCTGTGTGAAAAACACTTTCTTTGAAAAAAATTGAGTCCTCAAAGCACACACATTTTCTTTTTTTATTTTGAGAGACAATAAACACAATTTTTCACCACTCCGACTCGTAGGATATGTGAGTTAGAGATCAAAACACATAGTTAACAATCTATATTTTATAAGAGCCAATATTTGATATTCTTTTTCCATGTAAAACTGAACTCATCTCTTGGATTAACTAATGAGCTCTCGATGTTCTTCAGAACTAAATTTATTTTATATAACACTATTTACAATAAATTAAACTTACCGTTGTATTCTTCAAACTTAACCAATGCAATCCTCTTCTGTAAATCCATCTGAACAGACTCAACTTCAGCGCCCACCGATCTTTTGCTTTCAAATTTGTACTTAACTGCGTCAAATGTTGTTTCAGGAGGTAAATTTCTCACCAATATCGTTTTGCTTTTTGGAATTTTCTCAAGCGTTATTGTTTTATCTTCTAACGTCGGCTTCTTCTTGAAGTTTTCATTCAGTATTTTGAAATCTCAAAGAAAATTTCATTTTGGTTGACAGAAACAAATAAAAATGCAGCAAAACAAAATAAAGTCAATGTGTGAAAGTTAATTTTATTAGTGTACTTGTACTTGTCATATGAACTACCATTCCCCAAAAGTTGTTTTAACACGACTGAGGATAAATATTTTCACGAAAGCCTAAGCGATGGATTTTGTCAATCCTCGATGGCAGAAATAATCAAGTTAGTTGTTATATAACGAAGCATAATAATAATAATAATAATAATAATAATAATAATAATAATAATAATAATAATAATGATATTAATAATAATAATAATAATAATAATAATAATAATAATAATTAATAATAATAATAATAATAATAATAATAATAATAATAATAATAATAATAATAATAATAATAATAATTGCGTTGCATGTAAAAGTTTTTCTTTGTTGGAAAAAAAACGATACATATTTTATGTGGCTTTGGTTAAATTCAGCCTTTATGCAAGCAAATATTCCTTTGTTAAGCAACAATAATAGTTATGTATTATTAAGTGTTGCGTTGCGTTAAAAATTTCAAAACCTTTTCACTACGAGTTCTGTTTCTTGCTAAATAATGACCCATTTATAAGTAATCATATTTGTGAATCAATTTTTTTGTTAAGAGTAGCAAAAGTACAGATGTACTCAGCTTATTATATTGTTTTCATATACTATGAAATGGAAGAAAATATAGAAAAGTGTAGAGTAACATCATAAATGAACCCAAAGCGGGTGTAAATATGACGGCATTATAGGTAGAATTGAGTATAAAATTTCTTAGGCGTATAGTTTAGTGGCATTTTTTGAGTTAGCTAATTGCTACAAACCATTTTTTTTAATTTATTTGAGAGTGGCAAATATTTTTTTATATAATGTGTATAGACATTAAAATTGTAAGGATGGGTTAATATTAAACTACTCTTTTTTTAACCTTTACAAAATGTTGACTAAGATTATCAATAATAACATTAAAAGTTTTAAGTCTTCATTTAGCTTTGAGTAAAAATTTAGCCTATTTGAGTGAAAAATTTTAGTAGATCTCAAAACAATTTAATGTTGATGTCTCACCTATGTTTTCTTTAAATGTAATTATAGCATCCCGTGCATCACGGTCTTTAGTCACATACTGAACATGTGATACCTCAATATCACCCGTGATTTTCTCCATATATAAACGAAGACAGTCTTCTGAGGTGCTTCCAGAAATTTCTCTTATGAGAACCATACGTTTTTCAAATACATCCTCAATGATTCTTTTGACGGAGAGTCTTGATTCGTCAAGATTGTGTGGAGCATTTAAGAGAGCGTTTTTTGCGCCTTAATATCAAGAAAGAAGTCCTGCAAACTGTTCACTTATTACTAAAGACTTAAAGGGTAGTCTGACCTTAACACAACTTTCGCTCATATGAAAGTATATATTGTTCTTACCTCTCTCGCGAAATCCTAGGTTTCCAATTCAAATTTAACTCGAGAAATACTGCCTTAAATGTGTGTATTTTTCGATCGCCATTGTGTACATGCAAGCGAAGCCGCAGTCCAGCAGCGGTTTTTCGTCGTGACGTCACTGCGCGGTGATCGTTGTCAACATAAGACAAAATATACTAGCAAAAGTAGAAATTACGCATAAGCATATTCATCGTTGCATTTTATTTTCTAAGTTTTTAAATTATTTTGCGCAATGGATACGGATTACTCAAACGATTCCTCTAGTAATTATTCTGGAAGCAGTGTTTCAAACTACGAAGAAATGATTAACGATCAAAACATGATTCAACCATATGCTTATGAGCCGATTGAAACAGACTCTAGCGACAAGCCTATGGACGACTCCGACGAAGTTCAGCTGTTGTAACAATAAATGAAGACTCAGCACAATTTGAGGGAATAGATACTCCGGACTGTATTACAGATAATCCTGTTTTTCGAAATCTTTGTTTAAATTATTGGGTATTACGACTGGCATGGAGTGAGTACAAACAACACTATGGTTCAAGAGCTGAAGAAGGACCTGAACACAAAAGACAAAGACATGTGGCTTACAGGCAACTGGTTCGATGGTGTTGGAATGTATTGGCAAGGAAATTAGAGTACCACTACCATCTTTTGCTGTTAGCTACATTCGAGCACATTTCCAACCACCAGGTCTAGAAGAGGACTTTGTCTTTGAGGGTTTTAAATTCGCTGATGAATAATAATGGTAATGTAAACTATTATAGCCATATTTATAAGTATCGTTAATGATGAATTACTAATAAATAAAAATATAAATTGGATTTAGTAAATGAACAATAAATACAAATTATAATGGCCAAGCCAAACCAATTCTTTATTTGTGCTATGCAAGGATTTTGGTGTACATAATTAAAAAGTGCCTTTGCTAATGAATTTGCATAGCAAAACAAAAAAATTGTGCTACTTTACTATTAGAGAGTCTCTTATTATTAATTATAAATATTGATATATACATAACTATTTTTGGGGGACTGTTTACACATTCTTGATTTGTGTGCTTGTAAAACACTTTCTTTGTTTGGCTTTTCTATAGATGCAATATTTCTTGGAATGTTTGCTGGTAAAGAAATCTTGTTATGTACATTTTTACATTAAAACAGCAGACATCTTCCATCATACCTTGCACAAAAGGATATGACTTACTCACCATAATTGGCTTGACTACCCAATTTTTCGCCCTTTTGGAACATGATAAGCACAAGAGGAAGGAGGAAAATACTTTATTAAAAGTGCTTTTCGTATAAAGGTATGCTTGCAAGAACCAAGTTGGCAGTGATAGACCACAATGTAAACACTGGCAGAAAACAAGCACAAGTTCAATGTGGAAAGCAGCAAGGGAAAAGTGATATAATATCGTGTTCCCAAAGGGCGAGAAAATTGGGTAGCCAAGCCAATTATGGTGAGTAAGTCATATTCTTTTGTGCAAGGTATGATGGAAGATGTCTGCTGTTTTAATGTAAAATGTTCATAACAAAATTTCTTTACCAGCAAACATTCAAATATTGCATTTATAGAAAACTAAACAAAGAAATTGTTTTACAAATAACATCATTAAGATACTTAAACATCCCTAAAAATAGTTATGTATTACCATTATTTATAATTAAAATAAATCTCTAATAGTAAAGTAGCACAATTTTGTTTTGGCAAATTCATTAGCTTAATTATGTACACAAAATCCTTGCATGGTAAAGAATTGGTTTGGCTTACATTTAACAATTTATTGCCTAAATCCAATTTATATTTCTTTTAATTCAGGTACTTATAAATATGGCTGTACATTACCATTATTCATCAGCGAATTTAAAACCCTCAAACAAAGTCCTCTTCTAAACAGGATTAAATGTGCTATCTAACCCTCAAATTGTGCTGAGTCTTCATACATTCAACAGCTGAACTTCGTTGTTCTTCATAACCGTGTTGAGTCTGTTTCGGCCATAAGCATTTCGAAAATGTTTTCGTTAATCATTTCTTCGTAGTTGAAACTGCTTCAGAATAATTCGAGGAATCGTTCGAGTAATCCAATCGGCGCAAAATAATTTAAATCATTAGAGTAAACATTGAATATTACTAGAGGAATCGTTTACCATTGCGTAATTTTGTCTTATGCAACGATCACCGCTTATGTCACGACGATCCTGCTCACTGCACTGTTCACAATGGCGATCGAACAAGAGGCAAAAATACACACATTTTAAGCATTATTTCTCGAGTTAAATTTGAATTGGAAACCTAGGATTTCGTGAGAGAGGTAAGAACAATATACACTTTCATATGAGCGAAAGTTGTGTTAAGGTCAGACTACCCCTTTAAGATTTACTTAGCATGCGTATCATGTGTTAAATTATAAGTTATTCAGCAATAACATTAGGATTGTACGTGAAATTAGTATGATTTTATTGTGGGACAAATAACAAGTATTAGCGAACAACGATATTACAATAACAAGTACGAATATCACTTAATCTGATGTGTCATATCTACTTAATTATGCATGCAATCCTATTTTGTTTATTTTTTTTCGTTTGATGTAATATCTCAACATTATGTTGAATAGCAAATGGAAAATTTTTTATCGTAAAATGCCGCATTTTAAACAGTAATGTCAACTATGGTATTTCAGACAGACTTTCTAAATTAATAGGTTTTGATTTCTTAAGTATTTCTTGTTAGTTAATTTTAAAATTTGCAATGAGATGGAACACTGCTATGTTGAATGCATGTACATGGCCTAAAGTTGTTATAAAGTGAAATTTTTGCGCCTTTCTGTTAAAGTTTCTATTGGTTCAATTAAATGTTTAGATAATTGAAATCCTTGTATGCGAACTTTTTTGGCCGCTAAGTTTGCACAATATGACATAAAAAGTACAGAAGTCGCGAACCCAGTTGTCACGATTTTGTGGGTAGCCGCTGCGCATTCACGGCTAACCTCTGTGATACACTGAAAAAGTGTCCGTCTCTCTGTCCGTCTATCGTTATCCTCGGTGATAGTCAGATATGCCAACAATAGCCAACAAACTATTTTGTGCGTTCGTTGCTTCATCGGAAAAATATCGTGAGTTTTTTGCTATCAAATTTTCATTTCATTCGGCATAAAAACAATGACAATGAATCGAAGCGCATATGCACATCCATCGTCGTATGAATGTAATAAAATATTTCCTATGTATGAACTGTGAAGCGTCTGCCCATGTACAAAGATCAAGCAGAAGTTATTTGCAATAAGCACAGATTTGTTGGTGGCATAATCCTCAGAAAATGTTATTTTGAGAAATATTAACTAAAAACATCTCGGCCCAAAAATCAACTTATATAGTTGTAGCGGAAGTAAACATGAGCTGGATTCATCGGATGTACAAACAAACAATTTACTCTTCACAAAACGTCATAAAAACCTACCAAATGAAACTCAACGTATTATTCAAAAGCCAAGAAACCCTTAAGTAAATGATTTTATTTTGCTTTCGAATATTGTAAGAAATACAAATATTATTTGTGTGGATTGCCGATTTATAATTTGTTAAATCAAGTGAAATATGATACGTGTCAATCTATCAACAGGAAATACAAAAGACTTGCGATCACTTGCAACACGCAAAGCGTTTGCTTTCAAACATTGTTTGCAATTAATACAAAATTGTTAAAAATATAAGCTTTTGAAGATGTGATTATGAAAAAGTAAAAAAAAAACAGCACAGCCCGTTTGCTCAAACACAAGTGACCATGTAATCATGATAAGTACCATAATACAAGTGTCTATATATGCGATGCAATCATGTCATAGGCGTGTTGTGTTAATTTATTACGTCACTTTCGTTCATGCGAGATCGAGCACAGTCAAGTGACATGTAATCTCAGCTAGAGCGTGCAGAAAGGGTTAAAAATTACTTAGTCATTAAACTAAAGAACATTTTAAAATCTTAATTAAGTTTGATGTGAATAATATTAAATATATATCTTTATTCAAATTATACTCATTTAATCTACTTCATTTGGTATTTATAAACACGACAGGCTACCCACATGTACGCACTGCGTGCCTATTTTTGTCTATATTTATGACTGCCTCAGTCAATCATTCAAATATACACTTGGCAAATCCTTCTAATAACAACAACAGGCCTTCGTCTGTGCTCAAAAACAAAACTATCGCTGTAAAACTCTCGCGATTAACAATTTCTTTCATGATTTCACGAAACAAATCAAACGTCATTTTCTTTCCTTTTGAATGTACAACGATATATTTTTTGTTAAATATGTATATAATTGCGTAGCTCTACTATATTGCAACATAGTATAGTCATAAATGTCTCAGTTAAAATATATTTATA
Source organism: Xenia sp. Carnegie-2017 (assembly GCF_021976095.1). Lineage (NCBI taxonomy): Eukaryota > Metazoa > Cnidaria > Anthozoa > Malacalcyonacea > Xeniidae > Xenia > Xenia sp. Carnegie-2017. Next base: position 13,045,484 of record NW_025813526.1, read on the forward strand.
CTATAAATATTTTCTTGTCAATCTGCGTGTTTCTTTCCTTATTGTAACTATTTAAAAAATTATTCAAACAATTACTATAAACACATAGTTATAAGGACAGTTAACTACACTACTCTACTAGTGATCTAAATGAAAAAGCCCATCAGGGTTTCTAGTAGATGTTTAGCTCTTTATTATTCGAAATGTTATTAGAAATCTAAATAGATTGTTTTGTCAGGAGAAAAAAAAAAGCACAAAAATTAATGAAAAACCAATAATCAATGTCGACCAAAACCTTAAATGTCGAAAATAAGAAGAAATTTACGTTTCATACACGATGACGTCATCAATAGTTATCAAAACAAGAAAATTGGCAAATTCCATATATTCTCAGTACGATTTGATAGAATAGTATGAAATAGGTAAAAAATGCATTACCTTGTTTACTGTCAGAAAGACATTATCGAATGTTTTTATTATAATACTGACATTTTAAGGTCTCGTCCTATACCTAAGAGAGACCTGTCAACTCACTCTGAGTTTATCGGCTTTTGACTGAATCTTAAAACAAATCTTCTGAAAACCAGATTATCGAAAACTTTCACCCGTTTTCAATTTTTGTTATGAAGTGTATTTAGTAAAATAACTTTGACAAATCAAGTGTAAGTGAGTGTCTATTAGAGAATTGTCTTCACCAACACATTGACGAACAGAAAACTGGGTGAAAGAGAATTGTGTAAAAACAGCAAACAGAAAAATCAATAATAACAAGGCCCGTGAAAAGTTTTAATGCAAACATTTAAAATGCTTAATTTTGTTGCCATTAAATACTTACTTCGACCGGATTCTTTCTAAACTATTTCATTAACTAAATGTCATTAAAGAGGGTAAAAGTAATGGAAAAATGGAGTTCAGAAGATTTGTTTTAAGATTTAGGTGACAGCCGATAAAACTGGGTAAGTTTGCATGTCTATACCTGGGGTATAAGACAAGACCTTAAAATACTGAGTCAACATCATGGTAAAAAGCATTTGTGGACGCTTCATAAACTAGTAACTGAAAGTAAATGTTGTAATATACTTCTTACTCATTTTATACTATTTCATTCAATCGTACGGAGGATTTTTGGAGTTTGATAATTTTTTGGTTTTGATAACTTTCAATGACATCATCATTAATAAAAAGTAAAATTATGCTTATTGTGCACACTTGTCGCATAGGGCACAATGATTACTTGGATTTGCATATTTAGCTAGAGAGCTATGCATCAAAAATTTTTTTGAACACATTTTTAAAGTCTGGTCCACGGTGTACAACTGTAGTTTCTTCCCTTATCATATGAAGTAAAATAATTTTTTTCTTCGAGTTAGGTGTACGGAATTAAGCACTAAATTTTTAAATAAGCAAATAGCTCCTCAATATCCACCTTAACAGTGCACTTTTGACACTTCAAAATCGAATTAATAGGCAAGGAAACATGGTCAACAAAGCCTGAAAGGGACGTCAATCCTTGCAAAGAAAATTTGCCCAATTCTTTCGCCTTTGTGTATCTGCTTTTCTGATTGTGGAATATATTGTAAGTCATTCCTTCAGTGTGTTGATTATTGGTACAATTCAGAACCGATAGAGCATAGTGTCTTTTAGCATGGAGTCATACATTTCTATTATCTCAAAAGGCCATTTTAAGAGTGTGTACTCGTTATGATGTCACGCGTATAAAAAAGGGCCAAAAATTTCATTTTCAGACGGTTATAAAATAAATCTGCAAAACCAATTTCGTTTCTGTTTTTAGGAACTAGGTTTTAGAAGCCAGTGCTTTTGATTACACTAATAAAAAATGAGCATGGAATTTAACTTCATAAGCACTTTAACAATTCTTGAAACTCTATCTAAAGTTTAAATGCCAAAGAACATTATAACCGCTGCAACGCGCCTTCAAGAAATAAACCTTTATTTAGAAGCTTAAATATAACAACATTAAAAGTGAAGTATTTGGTAAATGTAAATAGCATTAGATTTATGATATCGGAAAAAACTTAAGCTCCAGTACCTTAAGAAGTAATAACGCAGGACCAATAATTTTTACTAGCGTGTTAGTGATAAACCATTATAGATGTGATGCAATGAATTGATTTTTTTAATACCAGTTTCATATTTGACTTATATATAATACAAAGAAACGCACGGAGTATGGCTATAAGTTTTATCGTTTTAACTACGACTTGTGGTAGAACTATTATTACTAGGTTTTAGGCATTGCACATCAAAAAAGCATTTTAACGACGGTTACCTTCTGTTTGGGAGAACTGTATTATGGCCCTTCCACTTTTAGGTATGTATGAGACGTTATCAATATCCCCACCATTTTTTGGTAATGAAAAATAATTGTATAATGTATCTTTACTTGTGTTCTTGTTTATTCCTGTCACATCAATTGTAAAAACGTCACTTTCTGCCATATTATAAGAATATATTGGCTTAGATGGTCAATGATTAAGGACTATTATGCACTGTCAAAGCATTCTGTTTAGCTATTTATTTTTAAACAAATTACTCGGAATTGTAAAACGAAAGCACCAATTTCTCAGTAATTTTTAATATCATTCTTGGAATATGACCAATAATGCGTGACAAAACTGACTATAGTTTCATTGTGATTTTACATTTATAGCTATATATGTACTTTTGTTAAAAGAGTTCTTCACTGTGGGTACTTTTTGTTAAAAGTTTCTTTACTGTGGAATTATTCTGTAGTAATAAATATTTTAATATTTTTTACCTGAATTACAAATGTTTGGCACGATTGTTTAAACACTTCAAGCGTCATATGCTTGGGGTTATAACTTTACTTACTAAAAACTTCACTTCGCGTAGAAGAAAACAGCATACGTGAAATATTTTGAGATCTAGCCAAAATGTTTCGGACTATTAAAATATGCACTTCTCTTATTCTTTTCATTATTAGCTTAAGCTTTGGCTTCATAACGCACAAAATATATACTTTGTTCTGTAACATATTTCTCAACTAGCTAAGGACTTTATCGATAGATAACCATTTCAAAAATGCGATAGATTTTCATTAGTTTGATCGAGGAAAGACAAAGTACAGTTATCTGGAGATCACGTGGCTAAATATCACTTCGCAACAGAAAATTGGAGGGCAAACATCGCCAAACCTTAGGGAGCTTTACCAAGAGTACGACAATGACAACGAGTGGGAAGTTTGACCGTGTAAGGGAATGGCAATAGCAAGTTGTTGTCGTTGTCGCTTCATCAAAAGTTGGTTTTAGCTATAAAAAACAGAACTAGCCTTTTTATTGTGAAAAACACTGACGCTTGCGAAGCAGCTACGGCTTCATTTGTCAATAATGATATCAACTACTCGGTAATACTGATTTTGCGAGAATATAGGACTCTTAAGGCTGAAAGTCTTCGCTACTTTAAATTTTATGCGATATATTTGTATTATTTTGTTTGTTTAACTTTCACTTTGTGTACGAAATACATGAAAATTTCCAAGGTCGTATTTTCCTTTTTAATGTACATCTGCGCTCGAAAAGGGTTCTAAAGTAAAGTTTTGATGCTCGAAAATAGTACAATAAACTAATTTCTTACACAATGAAGAAATATACCTTTCTTCTCAGCTTAAAAGACATCGTAATCGAGATAAAGAATTATTTACAAAACATCGTACTCAGATTGTTGACAGCTACGTGTTGTTGTTTTCGCAACAATGTTTTCTCGCAAAAAATGACGTAAATCCTATTCGTAAACGTACTCGTAGTCTTTGCTATAGCTCCCTCATGTAAAGTGCTTGGGCTTAGTTTTTATCATCTCAGCAAATTTTATTACTGCCGTTTATTGAATTATGAATTAGATGCATATGTTGGAGGAAAAAGGAGATCCAACTGCACTTGGGATCTCTGTCCTTAAAAGGGAGGAAAGAGGAGAGACGCCTCGAACACCAAAAACCAAAACGAGCCCTGAAATGAGGAAAGGCAGCATTACAGAGTCGAGGGATTTGAGCGCGAATCTGAAGACAGGGTAAGTCAGTAAAAGGGAGGCAGAAGTACATGATTTACTTGATTATACCTACCGTTTAAAATATCCTTGTAGATTAAAGCGCCAATTGGAGGAAGTCATTGATAAAGCACAACAAATGAAAAAGAAGCTAAGGACTTGTAAGCATTTAAATAGTAGGTTTCGCGACAAGGTTGACAACCTCGACTAAGTTTGTTAATATCTTGAAAGAGGATGGCTTGATTAATAATGATAAAGCAGAAATTGTCAATAATATTTTGTTTGGAAATCCAGGTGACATATCGAACAGGTTAGTATCTCACACGAAACGTGTTGAGTATCCTAGTGAGCTAAGATCATTTGCTCTAACTTTTAAGTTATGAATTTGTGTGTGACAAGTTTGATTTCGCATTACATCACCCAAGAACAGCTCGCATATTGTACAATCTCATTGATGGTGAACAAGGTTTCAGACGAGATGCATTTTTTGCTATAAAGCTCAAGGCAGAAACTAAAAAGTTTTGTAGGAACTCTTGTATGCTTTGATGCTGTATGAAATGGTCATTTGCAAACACGTAGAGTTTGACGGAAATAATGTCACGGGAGCTTGTGTTAATGAAGATGATTTATTGCTTAACCTAAAAGTGCAGAGGCTTTAGTGTACATGTAAAGTAAAACCAAATGCCACAAGCTGCCCAAAACAATCAGTGATCGTAATTTTCTAGGTCTAAAAAGCACCGGATTTTAAATAAGACGTTTAGCATAATAGGTAACCCATGGCGTTTGGATTACGTTCGAGTCTTCTACAGTCGAAAACACTACTTAGAATACTAGAATACTAGAAAATCTCATGAAAAATCAATGAAAAATGACTCTGCCATGCCATAATCTCCATGTTGTACTAATTTTCTTAGCAGTGTTACAAGTTAATGTTTGAGTATGAAGCAGTTTGCAATTCATGTAATAACTGTCATTAACATTCATACATACAGTCATTGATATTAAATTCATTTAAACATCGCTATTGATTTTTATGGTGATATTGATATTGGAATTCTTATAGTCATTGGTAGTATTCGTATAAACTTTGGTGATTGGTATTGACATTCATATAATCATAGTATTGGAATTTGTATAGCTGTGCATTGATACTCCTATATATGTATTAAACGATTGGTATTGACATCATATAGCTGTTGGTATGGATATTCATATAGTTATTCGTATGGACATTCAATTAAAAATATTAGTATTGACATACATACTATAATTGGTATTGGCATTTGTATGAAAATGCATTGGTGTTTTCATATATATACATTAATGTCTTCCTTGAAACAAATGTGGAAATTATTTAAAACTTAACCAACTTCGTCACAATGTGGATGATTTGAAGGATGTATTGCACTTTTTTCGTTTTTCTAGGAGTTAAATTATGAATATTAAGAAATAACTACTTAAAATTAGAACTCAAGTACCAGTGACTACTTGGAACATATCCCAGGGATCAAAGCGATTGCAATGACCTTGAATCCATGATATACAAACGATTTTCAAGTTTCAAGTAGTGTCCAGTGCCCTCGTGGTTTGATTCAACGGTTACTGTTCGGCCACTGAATAATGATAGCGATACAAAACGGAGTTTTTTTCTTTTTAAATTATATTGTGTTAAAAGTATAAACATAATTTTTTACTACCACACTTTTCATCATTTTTTTGCAAAAACTTAATGTGTTCTAAATCATTTATTTCGTTTGCCATTTTACTAGCTGACTCATAAAACTTTTTAATAATTATGATTGGGACAATGGAAGTAGGACACGAAACCATTAGGCGTTTATCGTCAACGCCCAATTGCACGACAATTCATTTGGCGCTAGAGTCACAACACGATGCAATTTACAATAATTTATATGTACTAAGCATATCTTGGAAGTGTTATAGCAAAAAGACAAAGAGCAAATTGTTTACACGAAGCTGTCAAAGACTTGGAGTCAAATGCATATGGAAGCAAAGCAATAGTAAGTACAGAAGTGGAAAGTTAACCGTTAACAATGGTTAATCAACCAAAGTTATGTTATTTTTTCAAAAATTTTTTCGATAGTTATCAAAGTTGCTATACGGGAATCATTTTCCTAAAGATTTTTACATTATATATCTATGTGAATGAATTGCTGCAATTCTTTTATACTACAATGTGTTACTGTCTCATTTTTTTTATTAACATTAATAATATTGTTTTCATTAAAAGATGGAATATTGTGAAAAAAGCGATTACATTGTTCAGGAATAAAGTTTCATTGAAATTTTCTTCAATCTCAACCTGGCATTCTTCAATCATACCAGTAAATACCAGTAGGGTTATCTGTTGAAAAATACCATCCATTTAGGTGAGCAGAGTAGCAATCGTTATACCACCATCCTGACTGGTGATTTTCTGCACAGTTTTCTTGCGATTTGTCGTTATCTTGATCATTAGTGGAAAAATCCATCATGTTGTGAACACGAAGAGAGTCTCCTGCATTTCCTAACACAACAGAGCAAACAAAATACGATTGAATCATACTTTGAAATATAAAAAAGTTTCTAAGTTTCAAACAAAGGAAAACTTTATTGCCCATCCTATATTTTGACTTTCAGAATACAAATGTATTTCCTTGTACAGCTTATGCCAATGTAAAGAATGTGTAGTAGTTATTATCTTTTAACCATTTTGGAAGACCACCATTATGGTCTAATGGAGTTGAAAAAACTTCCCTTTTCTAAGTTTAGTGTAAACATAAACTGTTTAACATGAAGTTATCTGTTGTTCTTTCATTTCGTCTTAAACTGACAACAGTTCTATATATATAATCATCTAATAAAACGACATCATTAGGCAGCTGTGGATTTTCTACATACATGGTCTTTTTTGGTGCGCCTAGATTCTTCTCTCGAGCGTTAATAACGGTATTATTTTTATATTTTTTTGCTGTGCACCAACAAAAAATGACCTCCACCTAAACTTAACTGCCTTGTTACAACAGATATACACAACATCGTAGCAATAGCAGCATCAATAGCTGAATCTGTAATAATGAAGGTTAAAAAAAGATGTTGTGACATAAACAATGAGTTCATCAATCTCTTCATCAGAAGTGATTTAATGTTGAAATATGTATCTTTGTATACTTCTTCCATTGTCTTTGTCGGGAGTTATCTGATGATAGAGCTTATATCATCATGTAGCGTATTCTTGTGAATTCATCAGGCATGATGTAATCTAGCGGTTTCATTAGAAGTGACTTCACCTCGTATTACGAGTCCTTATATACTCCACTTTAGTGTATTTATCAGAAGTGAATCTGGCGATATTTAAATTTCCTATACAGTAATCAACTTCATTAAATAACTTGTTATTGAAGCAACATTACGTACTATCTTTAAGGAACATTACGTAAATAATGATAATAAAAAAGGAGCAATGATAGATATTGTCAACAGTCAAACAGATGTGTTATTGGAACAAACCTTTTTTCACCAAAATTTCTCAGCAAATCTTTGAGCATTCAGACGCATCCGAGGGAAACAGAGAAATTCGTGAAACTATTTCCACATAAACATGGGGTCAGATACTTTGGGGTTGTATTTTCATGGACTTATAGACCTGCAACATTTTTGCCTTCATCTTCTTGTAGACCAAATAACAGACCAACAACAAACCCAAGATTGAGCAGTAGCAGTCCTCCAGCTGAAATGTACACAATTAAACTTTCGTGGAAGATTTTCTGTAAATAAAATATACATCATAAGCATCTCGCCTAACATCAAATAGACATGATATCATTGTTTGTGAAGAATTGAAAATATTTAAATTAAGAAAAAAGGTCTTATGCTTGGTTGGAATCAGCTAGGACCTTTTGAATGCAGCTAATTAAGTACGAGGAGATTGCTTGTAAGACTTTTAATAAGAAAATGCTGTTCCATAGTTGCAAAAGAATCTTAAGTTGGACATATGACTGAGACAATACACAAAATGCGAGGGAAATGAGTAAAACCGCTTAATGTTAAGCATTTGGTATTTGAATCCAATATGAATATAATAAACACTCAACCGAAGTATCTGAATTCATCTCAACCATGTTACAAAATACCATCTATTATATAGTCCATGATTATTTTTACAATTGGTTCCAGTCCTTTTCAAAATTCTCATAATCATACCAAATGTTAACACAAAAATCATCTAAGTAAAATAAATTCCTTAATATAACGTGGTTTCGTTTGTTTATATAAGTCTTTATTGACTTTATTTTAATTGAAATTTGTAACACTATACATTGTAAGCTTAGACTGACATAGTTTTGTTTAAATGAAGTAGGAAAATATTCTTTCTAAATCGAATCTTGTGCTTTAGAACTTACATCATAACTTCTTGAGAATAGAGGTAGAGCCAAAGGTTCTCTTTCATCACTTCTAGTTGGTGAAGGAAAGACGACATTCGGTGACGGATTACGACGGAGATCAACAATACTTTGAGATGAATTTCTGGAAAATTCAGGGTTTAAGTATGGCCAGCTTATATCTAATGGATTGAAAATTTTCGCCACAGGACTGTTCATTCGTTGTTCGTAAGGAAAAATGGGGCGGGAAAGGTTTACGTTTAGTGGTTTTAACACGTCTTTACAAACAATGGTCATTTTTTCTCTTCATTGTCTATCTGCTTGTTCATAAGACTTTGTTTCTAGAGAAATGTTTAAGATAATATTTTATTACCATGATGTATGCTCATCAAAATCATTCTTACATTCTCATATTCTCCACCAAGTAGTAACCCCGCCTTTTTTGATTCATGACTTTCGATTCTTTGTTCACTGTAGAAGTATTTTGTTGAAAATCTTTTAATTCTTTTCTTAATTCCGTCATTTCTTTACTTATTTCCTGATACTGAACACGTCCATACAAAATTTTGATTTATTTCGACAATAACTCTTTCCATTTTTCAAGTAATTTTATCCATTGTTTTTTTTTTACTTGCTCGTTATCAGTAAGACTAGTACCACGGGCACAGGTCGAATTGGTGAATCGCAATTTCCGGTTAACTGCAGAAACCAATTTGGATTAACCGACATGCCGAAATAAGTCAACCGATCTGTGTCGGCAAATCGAACGTGAAATTTATAAAAGTTCGACTCTTAAGTAAGAAGAGAGACCTACTAACGTTCAAGAAGACATTGGGATCAACTGTTTCACTCTCTGAAATATCGCCATAAGAGTCGTTGATAGATTTCTTTTCCTAGTGCTGAGGAAATAAAAGTTCTATCCTCTCAGCGTCAGTGTAAGGAAAATATGGCAAAGAGCAGGAAGTGTGGTAGTTTTTGCGTGACTTGAATTTTACGAGTTAAGAAAATTTGAGCATATACAAATATTCACAAAAACACTGCTCTAGAATATAACTTTGACCCACTCTGTTTTAATAATACAGTTGTTTTAATATGGTTATTATTTAGGGCTATTGTTCTTGGTTTCTGCTGACCACATTTGTGCAAATATTTTATAGAATCCTGTAAACTTATTGATTTTTTATATTGCCTTATATTAAAAATGCAATCAATGCTTTTTCTTCTTTGTGGATTTATACGTTTATTAGAAAAATTTCGTAGGTTTCTCACCAAATTTGTTTTTCTTTTTTTTATCATTGTTACAATCAATAATGTGGAACTTTCTTAAATCTGGTATTTTTGTTGCCATTAAGTCTAAATGGTCATTACTATAGCTTGTACAGCCCCGTAGAAAACGTTTCCTTACCTTTCCAACGTTGTTTGTCAGTTCTTGAATAGTGACATCCGTAACTTGTTCACAGTCTTCCAGGTGATCTTGCGTAACTGTGGCAAATTTTAACACAGCAGAATTACAGTTCTATGGTCCATTTTAGAAAAAAGCACGTAAAGGTTTTCAATATGATTGTACATTTTGAAATGGAATCAAACAATATTATTCAGTAAATGTCTGCAGGTCGCTTTTCGGATGAATAGGCTGAAGTAATTGTTGGATGTTTTTCGTTGGCTGAAAAAGTCATCAATAGCTATCCCGATGTTTAGGAATATCATGTATAATATCTTAAACACGAGTTGCGTTACCAGTAAGTTATATTTCTTTAATTACAAATGATCTTTAAATTCTCCAAAAAGGAATCTTGGGTTTTGAATGATTTGTTTCTTTTAAAAATAATATGACGTCTAAAATATACGGAAGATTTCCAGGTAATACCTTCCAAGTCAGAGAAATCTGATATAAATGCAATTTCTCTATTGCTTTATATCCATAGTCTCTGACATCAAAGAACTTATCCTTATAAATTAATGAAGAAGCATAGTTAAGGTTTAACTGCCCTTATCCTTACATCAATCAACTTCTTTTCATTTGGAGCATTAGATGGGACATTTTCAGAAATGAAAATATCACATCTTACTGTGTTTATTTCTTCTTCAATTGTTGTCAATGTTTGGACTTGTAAATCTAATCTTGTCCTTTAGAACTTACATAATAACTTCTTGAGCATAGAGGTAGAGCCACAGGTTCTCTTTAATCACTTCTAGTTTCTAGTTGGTGAGGGAATGACGACATTTGATGACGGATTACGACGGACATCAACAATACTTTGAGATGAATTTCTGGAAAATTCAGGGTTTAAGTATGGCCAGCTTATATCTAATGGATTGAAAATTTTCGCCACAGGACTGTGCATTCGTTGTCGTCAGGACAAATTGGGTGGGAAAGGTTTGAGTTTAGTGGTTTTAACACTTCTTTACAAACAATGGTAAATTTTTCTCTTCGTTTTCTATCTGCTTGCTCATAAAACGTTGTATCCAGAGAAATGTTTAAGATAATATTTTATTACCATGATGCATGTTCATGAAAATCTTTCTTACATTCTCATATTCTCCACCAAGTAGTAACCACGCCTTTTTTGATTCATGACTTTCGTTTCTTTGTTCACTGTAGAAGTATTTTGTTGAAAATCTTTTGTTTCTTTTCTTAATTCCGTCATTTCTTTACTTATTTCCTTATACTGAACACGTCCATACTAAATTTTTGATTTGTTTGGACAATAACTCTTTCCATTTTTCAAGTCATTTTATCCATTGTTTTTTTTTTACTTGCTCGTTATCAGTAAGACTAGTACCACGGGCACTGGTCGAAGTGGTGAATCGCAATTTCCGGTTAACTGCAGAAACCAATTTGGATTAACCGACATGCCGAAATAAGTCAACCGATCTGTGTCGGCAAATCGAACGTGAAATTTATAAAATTTCGATTCATAAGTAAGAAGAGGGACCTGCTAACGTTCAACAAAGACATTGGGATCAACTGTTTCATTCTCTGAAATATCGCCATAAAAGTCGTTGATAGATTTCTTTTCCTAGTGCTGAGGAAATAAAAGTTCTATCTTCTCAGCGTCAGTGTGAGGAAAATATGGCAAAGAGCAGGAAGTGTGGTAGTTTTTGCGTGACTTGAATTTTACGAGTTAAGAAAATTTGAGCATATACAAATATTCACAAAAACACTGCTCTAGAATATAACTTTGACCCACTCTGTTTTAATAATACAGTTGTTTTAATATGGTTATTATTTAGGGCTATTGTTCTTGGTTTCTGCTGACCACATTTGTGCAAAAATTTTATAGAATCCTGTAAATTTAATAATTTTTTATATTCCCTTATATTAAAAATGCAATCAATGATTTTTCTTCTTTGTGGATTTATACGTTTATTAGAAAAATTTCGTAGGTTTCTCACTAAATTTCTTTTCTTTTTTTTATCATTGTTACAATCAATAATGTGGAACTTTCTTAAATCTGGTATTTTTGTTGCCATTAAGTCTAAATGGTCATTTCTATAGTTTGTATAGCCCCGTAGAAAACGTTTCCTTACCTTTCCAACGTTGTTTGTCAGTTCTTGAATAGTGACATCCGTAATTTGTTCACAGTCTTCCAGGTGATCTTGCGTAACTGTGGCAAATTTTAACACAGCAGAATTACAGTTCTATGGTCCATTTTAGAAAAAAACACGTAAAGATTTTCAATATGATTGCACATTTTGAAATGGAATCAAACAATAATATTCAGTAAAAGTCTGCAGGTCTCTTTTCGGATATTTAGGCTGAAGTAATTGTTGGATGTTTTTCCTTGGCAGAAGAAGTCGTCAATAGCCATCGCGATGTTTAGGAATATCATGTAAATCTTTTCAACATGAGTTGTGTTCCCAGTAAATTTTAATTCTTTAATTACAACTGATCTTTAAATTCTCCAAAAAGAAATCTCTCGTTTTGAATGATTTGCTTCTTTTAAAAATAATATGATGTCTAAAATATAAGGAAGATTTCCAGGTAATACCTTCCAAGTCAGAGAAATCTGATATAAATGCAATATCTCTATTGCTTTATATCCACAATCTCTGACATCAATGAACTTATCCTTATAAATTAATGACGAAGCATAGTTATTTTTTAACTGCCCTTGTTCTTACATCAATCAACTTCGTTTCGTTTCGATCATTGGATGGGACAACTTCAGCAATCAAAATATCACATCTTACTGCGTTCATTTCTTCTTCAGTTGTTGTCAATGTTTGGAATTGTAAATCGAATCTTGTGTATTAGAACTTACATCATATATTCTTAAGATTGAAGGTAGAGGCACAGGTTTTGTTTTTGCAAGATGGCTTCACACGGCTTCAAGTGTGATATTCTTGAACTGTTTGACAAAACTATATGTAACTTGTAACTTATAAATTTATAATATGTGCAAAGAATTTGGCTCTGAACTCTCTTTTATCGCAATCACAATGTGAAGACATTTAACATCAAAATAAATTGAAAGATGTAATGGAAAATACAGCAATCCTCGAAACTTTAACTGCTAATGTATATTCCAACGGATATAAGTGTATTGGCCATGATAAATAAAATGATAGCTTAATTAGAAAATTTTAATAAACTTCTCAAGAACTTTGCTATAATTGATTTTGTTTTGAGAGGGTATTTCTATTACAGCATTGTTGATTTGAATTGATTATACAAGATAAGATTTTGAAGTAGATAAATGATTGCTGTTTGTGATTATTCGGGTTAATGAAACAACTCATATTTCCACTAAAAAGCATTTAAGTATTATTCGCATTAAAAAATGCAAAGTATTATCTGAAAGGGGCGTAGATTTGTAGCTGAAAGTTGCAATACAAATGCAACGTCTATTAGAGCTGCATTATTTGTTTGTCAACTAAGTGCCTCTGAGGTATTTAAGCTTATTTAACTTACTTTATAACAATGCTGATATAGCAGTTCCAGTTCTACTACAAGTTCCATATAAAAATTGAAGCTGCATTTCAGTGATAATTCACTGTTACTTGACTTTAGCTAACAATCATACTTACTTGCTCTTAGTTGAAAACATCAGTTTCGTATCATCCTTAATACTTAAAAAAGTGAATTATGCATCAGTTTTAAAATTTAATTGACTTTTCAAGACAACTAATAAGGTTATGTTATTTACAAATAAACCATTATCCGTAATTCTTGTACCAGACATACTAAGTTGTTCAAGTTAAGTCAGGTCTGCAGGCAAATAACATTTTTTGCTAGTATGAAAAGAAATATTTTAACATGAACACAAATATTGGCTCCATGGTTATGCACAAATACTTGAAAAATAATTCTTAGAGCTTTCATATCCCAGTTTGAAACTGCCAATATAATATTTATAGTCGCAAGTTTTAAATAAAAAAAGTTTAAGAACAAACAATTTTTTTTATATTCTGTTATTTCATGGATTTCTGTCATGCAACACAGAAGCATACAATAACTCTAATATGAGGATATTGGAATTTGGATAGATTTATAAAGTTTTCATAACTTTCAAAATTCGTATCGAACCAATAATAATGACGTTACTCATAACTTCATCATAAAAGTATTTACGAATTAGGAGCAATGAAGTCAATAATAAATTCATTTGCCACATTTTTGCAACAAACACTCACATGAAAAGACATGAAAACCACCGTCACCAAACGCAGTCAAAGTAAAATCTAATTGCTTTAAATGAAAAAAGTATGAAAGAAGATAGTTAACATTAAGTATATTTAAGCACATTTATAATTAATAAATAAATTTTAAATGCATTCTATACCCTTTAGAAGTGAACTATTTTTATCAGATATCTTGATTTTGCTCTGTGATAATCTTTTAAGACTATAAAACAGTGTTAAATATTTATGACATCAAACTTCACCACAGCGTTATCGGATTTTGTTGAAAAAAAAATATTTAATAACTTAATAATTATTCAATTTAGTTGTATATTTCTTTTTGAGATATCTAACTTTCCTTCAATATGCAAATGACATCGTCATGACTGATGATCTACATGTATAGATCTACATGTACTGATATAGAAACTACATTGCACAGATCTACATAACTACGTTGTATAGATCTACATAAGTAACATAAAGTCATTGTATAGATCTAAATAACTAAAATGCATAGATCTTAATTCTTTAGTTTAGATCTGCATAACTTCATTGTATAGATCTACATGGTACTGACAATGTTTAATACCTCTTTAAATTAATAATTTTTATTAAAAAGTGAACGATGTGGGCATTCATATAATTACCTTTAACATGAGAATCGAACCCAAAGGACGTAATCCCGAACAAGTTATCGAAGCCGAGTTGTTAAGTTAAGACTTAATATTTCCACTTATAATAGAAAGTTGAAGGATTAGTTTATGACTCTTGTGTCAACTATGTTAAATATTCCATAACAAAAAATATTCATTAATAATAAACATATTATCAAGCTTTGAAATTTAGATATTATTTAATCAATCATTCTTAAATTGAAATTCTCCAAATAACTTTTATGCAAGAAACTTAAATGAGACTTTTAAAGTATAGACACTTCCATATGGTCAGGTGATTGGGATTTAAGTTTTCTCTAGTGATTAGGAATTATGAATATTTTAATTGTAATTAATCATAATTCGAGTTTAGAAAATGATAAAAATTGTTAAGTTTATCTAAAATGTTTTTCCAAGGATTAAAATGTTTATGCACGAAAATGTAAGAATTAGAAATAAAATTCTAAAATATGAGGTAGTTATATATTTAAAATATATATAAAATATATTTAAGAAATAAATTATCTATAATATGTCATCATTGTATTAGGAATTACATTAATACCTTTGTTTAAGTATCCATATCTAACATATATTTTCCAAAATTTTTTGAAAAAAGTCTTTATTATCATGTAATTCATCGTATGAATATTCATTGAGTTAAGGATCAATCATGTCCTTCATATTCAAGAATACATTTTTATCCAGAGTAAAATGTGCCTTTTTGTATCTTTTCTTGTAAAATATTACTATGACGGACATTACTTTTCTTTTTCTTCTTCTTCAAAGTCTTTATATGAAACACGAAGTTAGACAACTAAAGAAAAAATTAACATTTTAGAAAGTGGTTCTAAACTTTCATTACATTCAAAAAATGTTACAATCATTCTTCTTCTTCAACATCTTTTTTAAATGCAATACAAATTTCATTACCTCGTAAATCATGCTCAATTAGATATTCCGATATCAATTTAAGAAAGTGGTTCCAACCTTTCGTGACAAAGTTTATAACTCTATATAAACATCAATAGGTATCTCTTCGTTCTTTTCCTTAACAAATGGTATATTTGAGAAATAAAATTCAATATTTACATAATATATTGTTGTCAATTCATCGGGAAAAATATCAATTCTAATTCTTACATTATGTTTACTTATTATATGATTGTCGAAAACAATATAACCATGATCGTTTTCCTTCATATAATGTATTAAATATTCTATAAAATTTTTTGATAATCTCTTATTAACGAAAAATATTTTTAAATTTCTACTATCTCCTACATTATTGAATACAATAATGTATTGTTTTTTGTGCTAGCTGTTCTTAATTTTGTATTTCAAATTTTGTAATACAAATTTTGACAAGAGAATAAGATAGAAAATCCTCATGATGACTGTTTAGTGTAGCAATTTCATCCAATTTTTTGTTTTGTCTTTATTATCCATTGCATTAATCATCAAATTGTCCAGTATTATTGTTTGATTCCCTAATTTGTTTGTGTCAGTAACAGAGGGTATATGCAATTTACATTTTTAATAAATTCGTAATTTTGTAGGAAAATATGGTGATGGTTAGCAGAGCATGCAATTTGCGATAAATGAAAATGTGTTGATGCTTATGAAACAACTGATGATGCACAAAGATAAGCAAATGATGATCAATGTTCACGCTTTATAAAAAACTCATTTTCACTTGAGAACAATTCAATTATTTTTTAAAATCATCAACGAACATTAAACCATTTTTATTCGATTTATGGTTTTTTTGTCACTTTATCTGTAAATAATTACTAATAAAATAATAAAACAAAAAACAATAGAAAGTAAAAAATATATTTAATATGAAACGAATGATTTTTAATGGCATATTTATCTATATGCATTGATAATTAATTTCATATGAACACTTGGTTTGTTTTGATTATAGTAAAAATTACAATTATGTCCACCAATATGTTCAACACGACAAAAAATATATTCATTTTATACTACTGCAGCTATGATTTTTGATATAAGGTTTTTCCATCATATAATTTCAAAAAAATTACTAAAAAATAATGAAAAAATATTATTAATTGATTTTCATTCGTTTCATATTTTTTTGCCACTTATTCTTTGTCCTTTCTCGCCCATCTTTTTATTTAAGTCAGTTATGTCATTATCATGTTCTTCTTCGTCTTCAGTATCATTATCACCATCGTTTTTTAAATGAGTATACACTTTATCCAATAACCCGTCGGCATTTATTGAGGTACAATCCATTTTTCCAATTTTCAATTTTTTAATAGGGTTTGTCTTTAATTCGGAAATAGACTTTTTGTATCTTTCAACGAATAAAATCAAAACAATCAACTTCGATATAATCCAGCATTACTTTTCCCAAGGTTAACTTTAATTTTACACAATAATTACACATTTCACAGTTCTGAAACTTACTATCGCAGAGTTCTGTAAATATAACTCTATTCTTTTCAAAATAAGTCATACTTTTTTCTACCAAAAAACTAAACATCAATATAAAAATATCTTCCGTTTTTTTCTTTTTTTATTAACTTTCCCTCAGTAATTTGATTTTTTGGATTTTACGAATAGAAATATTTAATACTTTACTGAGATCTTTAATTTCTTTGAAATTATTTTCATGTCGTTTTACATTGAAAATAAATTCTTTTTGGAACCATTTTAAATTTCTGTGGGCAATTGATAAACGTTTTTACAATAAGACTTTATAATGTATTCCCATTCCCCAAACAAATTTTCATCATAATGATACAAATATTCTTTCAAATGATTCCTTTATTTATTTTTATACCGTGTGATTATTTATAAATTTTTTTCCATGAAATAACTTACAAAAGATTTTCTTTCTTATATGAAATTTACTTCGTACATAAAATACAAATAGCATTCAATTCTTACCTGTATACGTTTTTCCTCAATAGTCTTTAAAAACAAATAGCAAGTTTTTCCAACAAGATTGCCAACAAATTTTTCCAATAAACAAACAAAGTTTAGCGCAGCTAGAGAAACTTTAATACAATTGTAATATTTAAAATTTACTTCTTAAACAAAATGCAAATAGTATTAAACTCTTACTTGTATACGATTTTCCTCAAAGTCTTGGAAAAAAATAGCAAGTCTTTCCAATAATATTGTCAACGAATTTTTTCCAATAAACAAACAAACTTTTGCGCAGTTAGAGAATCATTGTTGCAATTATGATATTTACACGTTCTTAAATACTCTCGTTACATGAAAATGCCATTTGTTTCTGTTTCACCTTGAACGTTCGTATCGACATCTCAATAAAGTGTATCTTTGTTTGCTACTTGCCTTGAACATTGAAACTTGACACATTTTAATATTAATTTGATTAAAGCCAGATGTTTACCTTAAATATACGTGTCAGGTACAATTTGACACTGACTTCGACAAAATCGAAAATATGAATTTTGTATCAAAACTTAGCTGTAAAAATATTTTTCACCACTTCAATGTATTTAATACTCAATGCGGTTTGTGTTATGACAAAAATATTAAGTTTTAATGAATAGAAACACAACTAAATTCAAAACAGAATTGTCTAAATTCGAGAGATCATATTTACGCACTAATAATAACGTAAATAAAATCCGTTTGCTGTCATCACATCTGTTAAACAATTATCTACAATGCCTTGTGCAATCTGACACCGAATTCAACGAAATCGAAATTATGAGATTTGTACAAAAACCTAGATTCAAAATTTTTTTTATCATTTCAATATATTTAATACTTAATGCCGATTATTTTATGACAAAAACCGCAAGTTTTAATTTATAGAATCACAGTTAAATTCAAAGCAGAAATGCATAAATTCGAAAGATAATATTTGTGCACAAATAATAACTCAAACAAAATCCACATGTCATCATCACATCTTTTAAACAATTATGTGCAATATGCGTGTCTGGTACAATCTGACACTGACTTCAACAAATTATAAGAACATGATTTTTTTTTGGCAAAACTTAACTGTAAAATTTTTTTAACTATTTTTATTAATATAATGGAGGATGTGGTTTGTGTTATCACAAAAAACACGCGTTTTAAAGTTTAGGAAACAAGTAAATGCAAAAACAGTATGCTTGTAGGGTCAGAAGGTTATATTTGTGCAAAATTTGATCTATAAATTTTTGCATTTATTTCAAGCATTTATAAACAAGATCGTCTTTCCAGAAATTAAAATTACTGCACCAATAAAACTTATAAAGATTACGTCAAAAAAAGGAAATAGACAAAAGACCTACGTATACCAAAGTTTAGAATATAGGAGTCTAGTTAGTTAGGAAAAAAAAAGCCATTCCAAAGGGTTCAAGCGAAATGGTATGAAACACGAAATGAAATGTCAATCTTTCACAGAACAGCATGAGTTACGTATATAATATGTGTTAATGTTTCATTTCATTTAAAATATGCTTTTTGCCTTAATGGCCGAGTTCCAGAAATAGCTCACCGATGCGATATTCCCCTTTCTCCCTCCCATAAGTACAATAGCACAATTGCACCATCTCTTATCTAACATGGATAATAAGACTGTGGCCTTTACCTCTTTTACAATCATATATAATAAAAACAGTTGAACCTTTCATTGTTAACAATTTAAACTTCAAAGGAAAACAATTTGATCTCTTCATCTGACTGCTAAAATTTCAACATTTTCTTTCGTATTAAGGTATGTATATCAGTTTTTTAGTCCATTTTTTCATTTCTTTTCTTCTTTGCCGCTCTCCATTGGCGTCATGCTTCCAGTTGCTTCTTTCCTATTTTCTAACTCTTCAATTCAGATTTTATTTTGTTCTCGTCGTCGTTTCCTCTGTTGTCTTATATATTAAGAAACAATCGGTGGTTTTTCTTTGTTGTTGTTTTATACGTTTATTAGAAAAATTTCGTAGGTTTTTCACCAAATTTGTTTTTATATTTTATCATTGTTGCAATCAACAATGTGGAGCTTTTTTAAATCTGGTGTTTTTGTTGTCATTAAGTCTAAATGGCAATGTCTACAGTTTGGACAGCCTGTAGAAAACGTTTCCTTACGTTTCCTTACCTTTCCACAGTTGTTTGTCAGTCCTTGAATTGTGATATCCGTAACTTGTCAACAGTCTTCCATGTGATCTTGCGTAACTGTGGCAAATTTCAACACAGCAGAATTAAATTTGTATGGTCCACTTTAGAAAAAACACGTAAAGTTTTTCAATATGATTGCACATTTTGAAATGGAATCAAACAATATTAAACAGTGAAAGTCTGCAGGTCGCTTTTCGGTTGGTTAGGCTGAAGTATTTGTTCGATGTTTGTCTTTGGCTGAAAAAGTCATCCATAGCCATCCCGATGTTTAGGAATATCATATAAATCTTTTAAACACAAGTTGTGTTACCAGTAAGTTAAATTTCTTCAATTACAACTGATCTTTAAATTCTCTAAAAGGAAGTCTTGCGATTTGAACGATTTGCCTCTTTCAAAAATAATATAATGACTAAAATATAAGAAATCTTTCCAGGAAATACCTTCCAAGTCAGAGAAATCTGATTTAAATGCAATTTTTCTATTGCTTTATATCCACAGTCTCTGACATCAAAGAACTTATCCTTATAAATTAACGACGAAGCATAGTTAAGTTTTAACTGCCCTTATTCTTACATTAATCAACTTTTTAAATTTCGAGCATTAGATGGGACACCTTTAGCAATCAAAATATCACATCTTACTATGTTCATTTCTTCTTCAATAGTTGTCAATGTTTCGTCTTTTAAATTGAATCTTGTGCTTTAGAACTTACATCATAACTTCTTGAGAATAAAGGTAGAGCCACGGGTTCTGTTTCATCACTTTTGTTGGTGAAGGAATGATGACATTGATGACGGATTACGACTGACATCAACAATACTTTGAGATGAATTTCTGAAAAATTCAGGATTTAAGTATTGCCAGCTAATATCTAATGGATTGAAAATTTTCGCCACAGGATTGTTCATTTATTGTTCATAAGGAAAAATGTGTGGGATAAGTTTAGTTTCAGTGGTTTTAACACGTCTTTACAAACAATGGTCATTTTTTCTGTTCGTTGCCTATCTGCTTGTTCATAAGACGTTGTATCTAGAGAAGTGTTTAAAATAATATTTTATTACCATGATGTATGTTCATGAAAATCTTTCTTACTTTATCATATTCTCCACCAAGTAACAACCACGCCTTTTTTGATTCATGACTTTCGTTTCTTTGTTCACTTTAGAAGTATTTTGTTAAAAATCTTTTGTTTCTTTCTTACTTGCGTCATTTCTTTACTAATTTCCTGATACTGACCACGTCCATACTAAATTTTTGATTTATTTCAGCCATAACTCTTTCTATTTTTCTAGTCATTTCATCCATTGTTTTTTTACTTGCTCCTTATCAGTAAGACTAGTACCACGGGCTCTGGGAGAACTGGTGAATCGCAATTTCCGGTTGACTGAAGAAGCCAATTTGGATAAACCGACATGCCGAAATAAATCAACCGAAATGTGTCGGCAAATCAAACATGAAAGTTACAAAAGTTCGATTCTTAAGTAAGAAGAAAGTGTTGGTGTTTATTTAAAGTAGCATTCTTATTAAATATACTAACCGCTGACCATATACCAAATATGGTGTTATGAACAAAACGTGCTATAGAAGTATTTCTAGTGAGGTTATTATTGTTGAGCTATCTTATGTAAAACTCGTGTTTTCTTAAATAAAATAAATCGTTCTGAACTATTCGCGATCCACAGACATATTCAACAGAAAGACCTACTAATGTTCCCAAAGACACTGGGATCACCTGTTTCATTCTGAAAGATCGCCATAAGAGTCATTGATAGGTCTCTTTTCCTTGTGCTGAGGAAATTAAAGTTCTATCTACTGAGCGTCAGTCTAACAAAAATATGGCACAAAGCACGACGTGTGGTCGTTTTTGCATGATTTGAATTTTACGAGTTAAGCAAATTCTAGCATATACAAATATTCACACATACATTGCCCTAGAAAAAGAACTTTGACCCACTCTGTTTTGATAATACATTTGTTTTAATATGGTTATTCATTAAGGCTGTTGTTTTTAGTTTCTGCTGACCGAATTTGTGCAAAAATTTTATTGCATCCTGTAAACCTAATGCTTTTACGTTGTCTTATATTAAAAAAGAATATGATTTTTGAAGAAAATGATTTTTCTTCGTTGTTATTTTATACGTTTATTAGAAAAATTTCCTAAGTTCTTCAACAAATTTTTTTTTTTTTTATCATTGTTGCAATCAATATGTGGAACTTCCTTAAATCTGGCGTTTTTGTTGCCATTAAGTCTAAATGGCAATGTCTGTAGTGTGGACAGCCCCGTAGTAAATGTTTCTTTAGCTTTCTACCGTTGTTTGTCAGTTCTTAAATAGTGACCTCCCTAACTTGTTCACAGTCTTCCAGGTGATCTTGCGTAACTGTGGAAAATTTTAACACAGCAAAATTAAATTTGTATCGTCCAGTTTGAACATTTGAACATTTTACGTTTGAACATTTTACGATTGAACATTTTGCAATGGAAGTCAAACAATATTATTCAGTGAAAGTCTGTAGGTCTCTTCTCTGCAGGTTAGGCTGAAGTAGTTGTTGGATATTTTCCTTGGCTGAAAAGTCATCCATAGCTATCCCGCTATTTAGTTATATCATATAAATCATTTAAACATGAGTTGTGTTCCCAGTAAGTTATAATTCTTTAATTACAACTGATCTTCAAATTCTTCAAAAGGAAGTCTTGTGATTTGAAGGATTTGCTTCTTTCAAAAATAATGTAATGAATAAAATATAGGAAGCTTTTCAAAAATACCTTCCAAGTCAGAGAAATATGATTTAAGTGCAATTTCTCTATTGCTTTATATCCACAATCTCTGACATCATAGAACTTATCCTTATAAAGTAATGACGAAGCATAGTTAAGGTTTACTGCCTTTGCTCTTACATCAATCAACTTCTTTTCGTTTTGAACATCAGATGGGACACCTTCAGCAATCAAAATATCGCATCTTACTGTGTTCATTTCTTCTTCAATTGCTGTAAATGTTTGGATTTGTAGTTCTTTTATATTCATCTTTTCCAATGTTTCTTTGATACATCAAGACTTTCGTTTCTATGTTCACTGTAGAACTATTTTGTTCAATAGCTTTTGTTTCCTCTCTTAATTACGTCATGTCTGTACGTATTTTATGATACTAACCGAATTAACATTAAATTTTGATCCATTTCACCAATAAGTCTATCCACTCTTTTAGTCACTTTAAAACATCAAATTGATGTCAAACTTCTATGGTATAAAAGATTGCCAAATATATCAATCTTTATTTTTCATAACTAAGGCAATACTTTGCAAGCATTGAAAACAAATGCTCGACTTCAATCGTGATCTTTTTCAACTTTTCGATATAACTATATGCAAAATAAACAAAATAAATTTTAAAGTTTATACAGTTGCTTAGTAAAATAATATTAGTAGTCAGGAAGTTCAGTTAATTCATTCCTTTCAATATTATTATTCTCTGTATACACTATATCTATTCATTCTTATTTTTAATATCCTTTTATTGCTAAGAACGATAGTCAAGTGATACTCATAAATTATTGTTAGGAGGTGACAAATATAATGCATATACAGAACATAAAACTTTAACCTATATATATGACCCTGGTCCCAATTAAAGACGCTCTATTGAGTGTTTGCAAATGACGTCAGAGCTTCATTGTCCGCCATTGGGGGGAGTAAAAAACTAATATGGTGGACTGTATTTTTGTGGTATCTTTCGCTGCCGTAAAATGGCATATGTATAACCACTAATATAGCCATGAAATCAAGGGATTTAGCGCTGGTTTTCGCTCTCTTTTACGATGCGAGGCATCGTCCCTCCCTTATTGTGATCGTGGCGTTCTCAAATTTTACGGACCTTTCCTGCTGTACAATATTTAGCGCTGGATTATTTTGCTGTAATTGCTTCTTGTTTTTGTTTCATCGTTGAATGATGTTTGTACGCACATGGCTATTTCATACGAAGGATATGATTTCCTGGTTTATTTTATGCAGGGGTGAAGTATGTAAACTAGGTTCGATCATTCAACCATTTTGGTAGACCACCGTATAAGGGTCTTTGTAGTATTCTATAAGACCTGGAATTTAAAAGTCTGATACATCAAAGGTTAGAACAAAAATAAACTGTTAGATGTAAAGTCGTCCTTTGAACATTCATCTCTTCCTATATTGACACAAATATTATTTCTTATATACTTTAGATAATATAAAGTTTCCCACTCTTTGCGACCAAAGTTCTATCATTGATGATGTTTAGTAAATAATATTACTAATCAATGTATAAGGATTTCATATTTAAAAGTATTTCATACACAGCATATAATTCACGTGACGATTTAGCTAATATGTACATAGTTGTATTGCATGGAGCTGAAAAATGGATGCTGTAGATAAAATTAAATCAAATAAAACTGCGAATTAAAAGTTGATAAATGGAAAAAATACACGAGTAGACCTTATAAATAATAACATGCAAACCTATAGATCAACTTGATATGACATTAATAAATGGGTATCTTGAAACAAGTTGGATTACATCAGTTGTGATTGGAAATTCCAATTTGCAAGAGTTGAAAAACAATATTATTTCATGGGATTAGCTGCTAATGATCGTCAAAATTACGATATCCATTTTAGAGGATTTTAGATTAAAACTAGAATGTTTAAACGAAATGAACAAATACGTAAAGCTATAAGTAATAAACTGATACAAGAAAATAAAGGGTGTCATAATTTTGTAAACAATATGAGAGTTGTTACAAAGTTATATAAATTATTAAATTTCTCTTATTATTTTGCACGTACTAATCGTGCTACAACCCATGACTATTATGGACGAAAAGAAGCATATTGGATTTTAAAGAAAATTTTTGAAAAAAAGGAGAAAATGAATTTTGATTATCCCCATTTTAAATCTGATAATGGATATAAATTGTATGTTGAAAAAGTTTTTAACAACTGATGATTTAATTTATTTGGGAAATAATAATAACATTATAAAAAAATTCAAATGTGTTTTACCAGCTGATTATTACCCAAACAAAATTTGGAGAAGTTTGTTGGATATGGAATACAGATACTACTGATCAACCAGGAGCACCGTGGAAAAATAAGAAAAATTAAAATTTTTTTGATAGTTTTTGTTTAAGTCCTGAACATGATAAAAATAAAAAATGGAAAAAACTTGCATTAGATAAAAAATTAAATTTTGAAATATTTTCTTATGAAAGACGTAGAAATATTAATACATCTAATTGTGGGGTTTGGTGTTTGTTTTTTTTATTACAAAAAAGCTTAAAATGAATATTTTAAATGTAATTAATCATAATTTGAGTTTAGAAATTGATAAGAAATTGTTAAGTTTATCTAAAATGTTTTTTCCAAGGATTAAATAGTTTATGCACAAAAATGTAAGAATGAGATGAAAAAAACTTAAATATGGGGTAGTTAGAAAAATATAGTTAAGAAATAAATTATCTATAATTTGTCATCAATGTATCAGGAAGTACATTAACACCTTTGCTTATGTATCCATATCTAACACATATTTTCCAATATTTTTTTAACAAAGTCTTTATTAGCATGTAATTCATCGTATGAATCAACCATGTCCTTCATATTCAAGAATACATTTTCATCCAAAGTAAAATGGGCTTTTTCATATCTTTTCTTGTAAAATATTACCATGGCAGACATCACTTTTCTCTTTCTGCTTCTTGAAAGTCTTTATATTAAACACAAAGTTCGACAGCTTCCGAAAAAATGAATATTTTAGAAAGTGGTTCTAAACTTTCATTACATGAAAAAAATATTACAATCATTCTTGTTCTTCAACATCTTTTTTAAATGCAATACAAATTTCATTACTTCCTAAATTATGATAATCCCTTGTTAAAAAAAATTTTAAATTTCTATTATCTCCTACATTATTGAATACAATAATGTATTGACCATTTGTTTTAGCTGTTCTTAATTTTGTATTTCCTTAATTTAAATTTTGACAAGTGAATATGATAGAAAATCCTTATGATGACAGTTTCGTGTAGCAATTCCATCTAATTGTTTTGTATTGTCTTTATTATCCATTGCATTAATCATCAAATCGTCCAGTATTATTGATGTTTGATTCTCTGATTTTTGTTTTATGTCAGTTACAGAGGGTATATGCAATTTACATTTGATAAATTCGTAATTTTGCAGAGTTGTACATTTGACAAATTCGTAATTTTGCATGAAATTATGGTGATAGTTAGCAGAATATGCAATTTGCGATAAAGGAAAATGTGTTGATGCGTATGAAACAACTGATGATGCACCAAGATATGCAAATGATCATCGACATTCACACTTTATAAATAACTCATTTTAAATTGGGAAAAAATTCAATTAATTTTTAAAATCATCAAAAAACATTAAACCACATCAAGAAATATTTACTAAATATGGTAAAGAATATTGGAAAAAAAAGTAAAAAAAATGAAATATTTTGTATATAAATAATAATTTTATTGAATAAAATATTTTTTACATAAATGTTTTTTAATGAATTAATTAAGTACACAAGTTTATTACAATTAAAAGAATGACCCTAATTATTCTGGTAACAATGGTAAAATTCTTCCCTTTTACCCTATTATTTTAAACCTTACATACATTTGTCCTCTAAATGCACCTTTACTCAATTGACTATTTTCAATTTCAAATGCCTTATCCATTAAAGGCAAATTTACAATTTTTTCCTTTAGAACCCAGTACTCCTGATTTTGCTAAAGCTTTGCAGCTTTTCCAGATTTTAACGCTAAATGTTTTTTATTTAATGCTTTTTTAAATCCTGATTGAAGTGCATTGTGAATTTTAGAAAACTTAATAAATCCTCCTTTTTGTCGTGTTCCTCCTCTTTGATGTCTTCCCATTTTTTGTAAATAATTTCAATTTTAAAATATACTATTTAAAAATTTAAAAATCTTTTTCTTCAAGAAAATCTATTAATATATATATACTAGCACAATTGTACTACTTCTGCATAAATAAACAGATATCGATTTTCATGCATATATTTATTGAATTTGCTTACTATTTATTTTATTTATTTATTCTTTTATAACAATAAAAATAAAAAAATGTATAAGAGAAAAAGAAAAAGAATTAGAAAAAATTATTGCATAAGAGGATCGATAAAAAAATGAAACAAAAGGGTAGTAGATATTTAAAGACAATGATGAATGAAAATAGAAAAAATAGAAATTTTCTATTTAATTAATTCCACTATTTATCTCTACAATTTGAAAAAATAAACTATATCAATCAAATCCATTTTTTTTAAAAAAATAAAATATCATTACAATTCGAACAATGAAAAATAGGGTCTTTATTAAATATTAAATTTAAATTTTCGAGCATATAGAACTACTAAATTACTTGTTTTTCTTTTTTTACATTATATTACAACTAATAAAAATATAAAATCATGTAACAATATATTACAATATTTTTACATGACAATATGTGACGTGCATAATCAATATATATTTAATTCTCTATTAGAAATCTATAAATTACATCTTTATTTACATTACTCAAGTTAATTTTATCAAATGTATCGAAAAATTCTTTACATGATATGCAACTTTTTACATCTTTAACATATTCAAAAAAAATCTATAAAAACTCCTACACCTTAAACCTAAATGAAAAATATATCTTTTTTTACAACATAAAAATCATGCAAACAAATTTTAAAATGATCATATAACATAATATTCGTCCTTTTATGGAAATTAAAATAACTATAACTACAACAAAAATTTTCATCAAATAATAATAAGTTTTTTTGTTGCACACCCAATAATTTTAAATTAAATAAATATGTTCAGTGTTTTCATAATCCCAACAACATATAAATCCCAATTTCCCATATAATTTTTCAACAAAATGTAATTATATCTATATTTCAACATTTGAATAAAAATAAAAATAATTTGAATGTTCTAAATCTTTGACAGTTGGCCTAATTTTATCAATTTCATTTTTGGTGCTCTTTTCAATTTTATTAAAAGCTGCATACAAAATGTGTATAATAAAGGATGCCCAGATATTCGTTCAGAAAAATAGCAAATGTTTAAATAAATAAAATAGAAAAATCCATATCAACGGTCTAAAAACAGAAATTTTTTTTTAATAAAATTCAATTATTTAAAAAAACAAAAGATGTTATGTAATCTTCAAAAAATTACAATATAATCAATATAACCAATTTTTTGGAGATAACACGAAGGGAAAAAATGTAAAATTTTTTTTTGTCGTATAATCTACATTATTAATTTATATTAATTTATATTTATTTGTTTCATGGGTTTTTCTGTCACTTTATCTGTAAAAAATTACTAATAAAACAATAAAAAGTAAAGCAATAGAAAATAAAAAAGCATTTAATATGAAACGATTGATTTTTAATAGCATATATATTTATATACGTTGTATAGTTCGACTTCATATCGACTCTAGGTTTGTTTTGATTATACTTACAATTACAATTATGTCGACCAATATGTTAACACTACAAAAATTATATCCATTTTGTTCTATTACAGCAAATGATTTTTGATATAAGGTTTTTCCATCATATACTTTCCAAAAAATTACTAATAACAAATAAAAAAATGTTAGTAAGTTATTTTTATTCGTTTCATAATTTTTTGCCACTTATTCTTTGTCCTTTCTTGCCTTTCTTTTTATTTAAATCAGTTATGTCATTATCATGTTGTTCTTCATCTTCAGTATCATTATCACCATCGTTTTTTAAATGAGTATACACTTTATCCAATAGCCCTTCGGAATTTAATGAAGTACAATCCATTTTTCCAATTTTCAATTTTTTTAATAAGGTTTTAACTTAAATTCGAAAATAGCCTTTTTCTATCTTTCCACGAATAAAATCAAAACAATCAGCTTCGATATAATCCAGCATTAGTTTTGCCAAGGTTAACTTTCGAATTTTACACAATAATTACACCTTTCACAGTTCTGAAATTTAGTATCGCAGAGTTCTGTAAATATAACTCTATTCTTTTCAAAATAAGTCATACTTTTTCCTCCCAAAAGAATAAACATTAATATAAAAATAGCTTTTGTTTTTTGATTTTTTTATTAACTTACCCTCATTAATCTGATTTTTTGGATTATACGAATAAAAATATTTAATACTTTATCGAGATCTTTAATTTCTTTGATATCATTTTTATGTCGTTTTACGTTGAAAATAAATTCTTTTTGCAACTATTTTAAAATTTCTGTAGGTAATTGATAAACGTTTTTGCAATAAGACTTTATAATGTATTCCCACTTCCAAACAAATTGTCATCATGATACAAATATCTTTTAACTGATTCCGTAATCTATTTCTATACCGTGTGATCATTTATAAATTTTTTTCATGAAATAACTTACAAACGATTTTCTTTCTTATATGAAGTTTACTTCGTAAATAAAATACAAATTGTATTTAATTCTTACCTGTATACGTTTTTCCTCAATAGTCTTTAAAAACAAATAGCGAGTTTTTCCAACAAGATTGCCAACGAATTTTTTCCAATAAACAAACAGAGTTTAGCGCAGCTAGAGAAACTTTAATACAATTGTGATAAATAAAATTTACTTCTTAAATAAAATGCAAATAGTATTAACTCTTACTTGTATATGTTTTTCCTCATTATTATTTTGATACTTGCAAATGTCAACGTATCACTCCAATTTGTTGTTGATTATATGTACGGCAATTTGGGAGAGAAATACAAAGGTGCAGTCTCAATTCGCAAGAAAAATATTTATGTCTTTACAAATCCTGTATATTTCAACCTTAGCGAGGTATTCAATTAAGTTTTGTTAGACGTGAACATTATATTTATAGCAGTAATTTAACATTGTCATTAAGTTATTGTGTTTCGTATTTGTCTTAGGCTGTGCTTGTTGATGTTTGTGGAAATGCGAGTTTAGCATTTCCTTTGGTCGTTGTTATTCAACAGCAAAAAACAGTATCATCCTTGACTCTTCCTGTCAAAAGTGAAAACAGGTTATTGAAAATTTCTAAAATGCTCATTTCTAGTTTTATCATGTGATTCAGGAGAGTATTGAGGAAGTTTGTCTGAAATTTTAGTAAAATTGGGCAAATTTATATACAAAATAGCAAAAATAGTCAATCAAGGATTTGTTATGCCAATCCCTCATTCATAAGCAATGCACTTCAAAATTAATGTTGATTAATCCCCAAAAGTTTTTCTTTGTGTGCAAATGCAGATTGCATTATGCATAATTAGAGTATGAATCTTTGTAGCTAAAATGGTCTTGTTTATATATACATTTATAAAATAAAAACAATTAAGAATTAAAAGATGTTTACTATGTTTGCACAGGTTTATGCAAATTGAGGAGACCTTTGGGAGAACTAGAGAACAGATCAGTGCAAGTCTGAGACCGAAGACAAACCTCTCCAAGGTTTGTATAAGCCAGTTCGAACACAAAAAACATCTTTTAACAAGAATGCAGGAATAACAATAGTGAAACAAACAAATCATTTTAATATTCATCTAATGTGTATTCATGATTGATTTGCAAATTCTCTTTGATTGATGATTGATTGATTGATTTGATTGGTTGATCTCAGATTGTTTGACACAGACTAATGCAAACACAGCTCTAGACCAATCAGCTCACATGTTTCATTGTTTTTATTTTATAATGAAATTTACTGCACTCATTGCTCTTTAGCTGTGTTTGCATTGTCTGTGCAAACTGATATAAGCTCAACCAATCAAATTAGTTAATCAATGAATGAGAATTTGCAAATCAATAATGAATATATTTTAAAGGAAAAATAACAACTTCTTTTTAAAATTTATCTGTTTCGCATTAGTGTTGTTTTAAAAAATAAATAAATAATTTTTTCATCTTTGTACTGGCTTATGCAAAAGTGCATCATTTTGTTTTTTCCTCCTAAAAACAAAACAAGAGAGCGTATTAGTGACCTCATGATAACTACTATTGTTACATTCAGTAAGGTAGCATGATGTATACAGTAATTTACCATGATGTATACAGTAAGTTACCATGATGTTTACAGTAAATTATCATGATGTATACAGTAAGGTACCATGATGTATACAGTAAGGTACCATGATGTATACAGTAATTTACCATGATGTATACAGTAAGATACCATGATGTTTACAGTAAGTTACCATGATGCAAACAGTAAGGTACCATGATGCAAACAGTAAAGTAGCATGATGCAAACAGTAAGGTACCATGATGTTTACAGTAAGGTACCATGATGTACACAGTAAGGTACCATGACGTATACAGTAAGGTATCATGATGTATACAGTAAGTTACCATGATGTTTACAGTAAGGTACCATGATGTATGCAGTAAGGTACCATGATGTATACAGTAATTTACCATGATGTATACAGTAAGATACCATGATGTTTACAGTAAGTTACCATGATGCGAACAGTAAGGTACCATGATGCGAACAGTAAGGTACCATGATGTACACAGTAACGTACCATGATGTATACAGTAAGGTACCATGATGTATACAGTAAGTTACCATGATGTTTACAGTAAGGTACCATGATGTTTACAGTAAGGTACCATGATGTTTACAGTATGGTACCATGATGTATACAGTAAGGTACCATGATGCAAACAGTTAGGTACCATGATGTACACAGTAAGGTACCATGATGTATACAGTAAGGTACCATGATGTATACAGTAAGGTACCATGATGTATACAGTAATGTTATGTTTATTGGTACAATAAGTCATATGTACAGTTAAATGTATTTCATTAGAATAAAGTAAAATAAAAAACACACTATACAAATTATAGCATACTTTTTCTTTGTTTCTTTCTTTGTGACATGTTCTGTCTCACTAGCACTTCCACTTGAATAAATTTCACCAGTTTCC
This sequence comes from Xenia sp. Carnegie-2017, assembly GCF_021976095.1. Taxonomy (NCBI): domain Eukaryota; kingdom Metazoa; phylum Cnidaria; class Anthozoa; order Malacalcyonacea; family Xeniidae; genus Xenia; species Xenia sp. Carnegie-2017. The sequence goes on from NW_025813526.1 coordinate 13,077,241, forward strand.
CTTCCTTTCTAAGGGAAGTATAGAACGCAACTAACACCAATGATTAATAGCACGAATGTAAAAAAATGTCAACAATACATCAAATGAAGATAAATAAGTCCTATTACTTTTTTCTTTGGTTTTTTCTCTTCGATATCTTCTTGCATAAACACCAACAAATTTTTTGTAGCCTCACGGAAATTCGCTCGTTTTTCAAGCATTTCCTTTTGTTGTTTTTCATTTTCTTCTTTCTTTAGGCGCTGATTAAAAAAAGATAAAATGTTATCAAAAAATGAGTCTGTTTATTCTATTTAACTGTGCAAATCTTTTTATCAGTTCACGAAAGTAATAATTAAATCTTTTTTAACCCCTTCTTCTTCCTTTTTTTTTCCTCAATAATTCCTTTTCTTCCTCTTGTTTACGCCTTATTTCTTGTTGTTCTTCGTCAATTTTTCTCGCTCTCATAACGTGATACTGCGCCTGACTTAAAAAATCCTGACATTGCCTAGCCTCGCTTTGAGCCCAAGCGAGATCATACTTCATACGATCACCGTGATGACTTAACCATTGAAAAGACCTACGTTATAAACGTCATTTCTAACATCATTGTTTGCAACTATGAACGATGATTAAACCACAGTGATAATAGTAAAACAAATTATAGTGACAGAAGTAAAACAAACTACAATCAGAGAGCGGTTATTCCGCTATTTCAATGTACTTTTTATTAGTTTATAGGATTTTTGTACCTTTGAGCATTTTCAAGTTCACCAACAGCAGATAAAACAACTTTCAATGAACTTTTCTCGGCTTTTAAAATCACTGTAGCCAGTTTTTGTTGCACAAGTGACGCATTAAACAGCAAAACGGTATCATTGGGAGCAATATGTCGAGCCTGAAATAAAAATAGGCACGCATTGGATGCAAATAGTAGCCTCGCTTTTGAATGGTATGAGAAAACAAAATGACCCAATACATACAGTTATATGCCTGCAAAAACAGAGCTTCAAATAAAAGAATTTGCAGTGCAGCATTACAGCATATATCATTTTGAAATTATCATGTGAGACGAGTTTTCTTAAGTTTGAATGAGAGCACTGGCGAGCCCTTGCAACATTCAACATGTTTTCCTTTGACAAACAATTGTTTATTAAGTATTTGAGTAAATTAAATTAAATATTTAAATAAATTTTTTTCATGGGTAAATCTATTCATAAATTTGTATGAATTAAGTGTGTATGCACAGATCAAATTTTATTTCATGTACATGAAACTTTAGAAAAACCATTTAAAAACTCGAAGGAAAAATATTATTCATTTTTTTCTGAGATGCTAAGATGCTTGCAGTGACAGACATGTGATTACCTTGATGAGAACATGACGACATTGATGAAGTTTTCCACTTAAATAATAAGCTCTTGCTAAATATGACAACACTTCAACATTATGATGACGATAAAATTTCTTTAGACAGTTATCGTACTACAAAAGTATAAAATTAAATCAGAAATAAAGTCACCATTAAAATACTGAAAATAAAACAAAACAAATGATTAACATGAATTCAAAATGAGCTAAAAGAGTCAGAAATAAAGTCACCATTAAAATACTGAAAATAAAACAAAAACAAATGATTAACATGAATTCAAAAATGAGCTAAAAGAGCTAAAATGATCGTACTAATTTTGATTGTACGAGAGAAAAGGTTTATTTGGTAAAATATAAGTTAAACAACACCTGAAGGTGAACTGTTACTTTGAAAAATTACAAGACCTGCTTTATTGAAGTATTACGTAGATTATTTTACATGATACATTCACTGACCATCTGTATAGCAGCCACGTATTGTTTTTGTTCCACATAACTATGAGCGAGATTCAACCAAACATCACCTACATCAGCAGTAGCTTCACGAACCTAAAAAAAAAACAAAATCAGCATTTACTGAATGCTAAAATGTTTAAGTCTTGTTTCAGTATTTACCTGCGAAAAAATATCTCTGGCTTCTCTTTGAAATCCTTTATGAGCTAAAATACAACCTACAAAAGATTGAAAAATTTGAAAAATGAAAACACGGCATATATAGCCAACTCTTTGCCTTTAAACCCCTACATCTTCCAGAACATAGTCCACCTTTTGTTCAATCCCCATAGCTTTACTTTTGTCCAATTTTATCTCATGACCATTTACGACAATCTACTGTATGTCGTGACCATCTACTGTATGTTGTGACCATCTACTGTATGTCATAACCATCTACTGTATGTCATAACCATCTACTGTATGTCGTGACCATCTACTGTATGTCGTGACCATCTACTGTATGAGGTGACCATCTACTGTATGTCATAACCATGTACTGTATGTCATAACAATCTACTGTATGTCATAACCATGTACTGTATGTCATAACCATCTACTGTATGTCGTGACCATCTACTGCATGTCATAACCATCTACTGTATGTCATAACCATGTACTGTATGTCATAACCATGTACTGTATGTCGTGACCTTCTACTGTATGTCGTGACCATCTACTGTATGTCATAACCATCTACTGTATGTCGTGACCATGCACTGTATGTCGTGACCATCTACTGTATGTCATAACCATCTACTGTATGTCATAACCATCTACTGTATGTCGTGACCATCTACTGTATGTCGTGACCATCTACTGTATGAGGTGACCATCTACTGTATGTCATAACCATCTACTGTATGTCATAACCATCTACTGTATGTCATAACCATTATACTGTACGTCGTGACCATCTACTGTATGTCGTGACCATCTACTGTATGAGGTGACCATCTACTGTATGTCGTGACCATCTACTGTATGTCGTGACCATGTAAATAACACCAATTCATACAACGCTACTTACCTATTCCGTTAGCAGCATAAAGGTTTCTGGCATCTTGTCGTAAAACTTCTTTATACAAGGAGAGTGCTCTATCTTGATGGCGTTTTTCTTTTGACTTATCTTTTGTAGGTTGATGTAACGTTTGCAACCACACATTACCAAGAGCAAGCAAGGAATACGAATCTTTTTCTGTGCAAGCCTGTTTCAAGATTCTTTCAAACTTTTTTTGTCCAGGTCCCCATTCTTGTTTAGCAAGATGAAGATTGCCAATCAGGGACCAAGCGTCAGGGTGATCCTTAAATAGTAAATAAACAATCAAATTCAGCAGATCCTTACATTTTATAACACATGCAGTTTGCAAAGACACATAAACATCAACTTTAGCAATACTAAAATTTATATGAAGTACTTGATTGATCTGCAATGCTTCTTTGAACCAATCAGACGCTTCATAAATCTGACCTCGATCTCGTGCCATGCAACCCAAACGGAGGTAACCTGCAAAATAAAAGATGACATAATTGACATTAGAAATGATGACGTATTGAATACAAATTAAACATGACGCAATGTGCAAAAGCAAAACATAAGTTAGATTTGCGGTAAACCATGTAGGAATTCTATAAATTTCACGGACGAGAAATGTCAATTATAGAATAAACACATACATTCAACATAGTTCGGATGTTCTCGAAGAATATTTTTGTATAATTTATCGGCAAGATCAAATTCTGAAGTTGCTTCATGCAATCTTGCTAGATTGTAATTTGTCGTTACTGATATTGCATTGTAATAACTTTCATCATTATCGCCTTCAGTTTTTGCTCGTTTCAATGATGCTTCGTAAAATTTCTAAATAGTATTGATATAATATTTATTAAACATTTATTGTTATAGCTATGAAAAAGTTGGTTTACTACAGAAAATTTTACCTTAGCTTCGTTAAGATTTCCCAATCGAAAATGTAATGCACCAACATTATTTAAAATTTCCGGGGGAACATCAGCTCCAACCTTTTCTTTAAGTAAACGGGAAGCCGTACCATAAGCAGACAATGCTGATTGTACATCGGTCTGTTCAAGACTTCCAGCCAATTCTATCCAAGCTTCAACATCATCCGGGTATTGTTCAGTTACTTTTTTCAAATGACTCTAAATAATTCACATCATAATTAAAGCAAATTAAAATTAATAATCCCTAGATTCTCTGCAATTGAAATGAGTGATCCCTAGATTCTCTACAATTAAAATGAGTGATCCCTAGATTCCCTACAATTGAAATGAGTGATCCCTAGATTCCTACAATTGAAATGAGTGATCCCTAGATTCTCTACAACTGAAATGAGTGATCGCTAGATTCCCTACAATTGAAATGAGTGATCCCTAGATCCCAACAATTGAAATGTGTGATCCCTAGATTCACTACAATTGAAATGAGTGATCCCTAGATTCCCTACAATTGAAATGAGTGATCCTAGATTCTCTACAATTGAAATGAGTGATCCTAGATTCCTACAATTGAAATGAGTGATCCCTAGATTCCTACAATTGAAATGAGTGATCCTAGATTCTTTACAACTGAAATGAGTGATCGCTAGATTCCTGCAATTGAAATGAGTGATCCTAGATCCCAACAATTGAAATGAGTGATCCTAGATTCACTACAATTGAAATGAGTGATCCCTAGATTCCTACAATTGAAATGAGTGATCCCTAGATTCCTACAACTGAAATGAGTGATCCCTAGATTCCTACAATTGAAATGAGTGATCCCTAGATTCTCTACAATTGAAATGAGTGATCCCTAGATTCCTACAATTGAAATGAGTGATCCCTAGATTCCTACAATTGAAATGAGTGATCCCTAGATTCCTACAATTGAAATTAGTGACCCTAGATTCTCTACAATTGAAATGAGTGATCCCTAGATTCCCACCATTGAAATGAGTGATCCAGATTCCCTACAATTGAAATGAGTGATCCCTAGATTCCCTACAATTGAAATGAGTGATCCCTAGATTCCTTACAAAATTTTAAATGGAATATTTTACTTTTGCCGTCTCCTTCTTTTCCATGTCATCAGAGCTACTGTAGAGGGAGCCCAAGATTTTCATGGTTTCATAGTTACCAGGCATCATTTTTAAAACTTTTTCAAAACATTGCGCAGCCTTAATAAACGAAAAGAGAAATAAAGAACAAACAAAACATAACAAGAGACAAAACGACGATCAAATAAAATATAACTTAATAAATACACAATTCGTTATCGAAGCGCAGATAAAAAGATAATCAAAAATCGTCAGAAAGCACTTTAAGTACAATCTACCGAAACAAATTAAAACCAATTCATAATTGAAAATTGCAGCTAGTGGTTATTAATTCATAATGTTGAACAAGTCAGTTAAGGTTAAAGTGTTAGGTTATCAAGAAATACGCATTCGAACGTCATACGTTGTTTCTATCCCCACGAGCTATGTACATTTGTCCTAGTCCAAAATATGGCAAGATAAATCCAGCAGAAGCAAACTGTGTGGCTTGGTAATAATATTGAAAAGCCTGATCGTAGTCGTTCTAAATAATCAAAAGTATAAACGAAAAACAGTGGTCAATTGTTAAACTATCTTTATACATTCATAAATACTTATGGTTTATTTATATTTAATACCTGAGAATGAAAAGCTCTTGCCATTTGATAACAGCTTTCTGCTTGCATTGACTCAACCTCAGTACCATGAAAAGCATGTAAAGCAAGATGCTGAACTTTTGTGTAATCCTGGTAATAAGACAAAAGATAAGTATGATTTCTCATGAGAATTTAGGTCAGATTTCACAAGAGACCAGGAAAAACTAATGAAAATAACAAGAGAAGAGAGACGGCTTCTTCTAATGATAGTATTCGTTAAAAGTCATCGTCTACTAAATAAAAAATTGAAAACACAAACCTTTTTAAAAAAGAAATGGTTTGACAAGTGATTCAAAACCATTGGATTGGAGTTGTCAATTGAGTAGGCTTTAGAAAGCAATTGAACACCAGTTTTGATGGCATCAGGCTAAATATAAAGTTGGCAAACATGAACCATTTGGGAGAAGTTTGGCAAACATAAATGTGTTTTTTGAATTTAATAAGAAACATTTTGTTTCTCTAGAAATTAGAAAAGTATTTATAAAAACATAGCAAGATGGTTAAAACAACACGCTAATTTATACAAGATTTAATTCATACCTCTGGCAAGTCTAAGACAATACGCAAAGCTAATAAATGAGTAAAATTTATGTCCAAATGATTATCTCACTTTTTTTGAGCTCAGTTCCATAATAGCAAGACCAACCATCGCTCCAGTACAATATGGATCGAGTTGTAAGGCTCTTTCAAATGCAAGCTTTGCTTTTCATGTTTTCCAAGTTTTGCAAAACAATGACCCATACCAAGACGGACAGCAGCTATAAAGTATATATGTATAAGATTATCAGAAATAACATTTAAATTTCTAAATAAAACTTAAAAGTAATGTGAACATGAAAAAGTTATTCAGCGTTACAATTTAATTTTAAAACCAAAAAGAAAATAAACTAATTAATGCCATGCATAACAATACAAATGTTTGATGCATCAAACCCATCGTTCGATGAACAGGGGGGTTGTCCCCATGCATAACAATACAAATGTTTGATGCATCAAACCCATCGTTCGATGAACAGGGGGGTTGTCCCCATGCATAACAATACAAATGTTTGATGCATCAAACCCATCGTTCGATGAACAGGGGGGTTGTCCCTATGTATAACAATACAAATGTTTGATGCATCAAACACATCGTTCGATGAACACGGGGTTGTCCCCATGCATAACAATACAAATGCTTGATGCATCAAACCCATCGTTCGATGAACAGGGGGGTTGTCCCCATATATAACAATACAAATGCTTGATGCATCAAACCCATCGTTCGATGAACAGGGTTGTCCCCATGCATAACAATACAAATGTTTGATGCATCAAACCCATCGTTCGATGAACAGGGGGGTTGACCCCAAAAACTTAAAAGTCAAAATGTAATATAAGGAGAAATACCTGGACAGTTAGAATTTGTTCTCAACGCTTTTTTATAATATGCTAACGCTCCTTTATAATCTTTTTTATTAAACGAAATACAAGCCTTTCCTAAAGGAAAACGACAATAAAAGTTTCATGGAGATAAAACGAATATGTACAGAAAACGTGTAAATTTCCTTACCCAACAACGCTGGAATATTGTTGCCAGACTAAAAACAAATCAAAGAAATATAAAAAGTACAAAAGAGTCTTTTGCAAACTATGGGCCTTTACATAGTATATAATATTTTAAAACACATTTGCAATATATTGATAAATCCAGGATTTATTTTTGTAATTTTTCTGCAGCCAAAGTCGTTTTTAGCAAACATACGTATGGAATGTGATTATACTCTGTTTATCTTTTTACTCTTGGTAAAATTTTGACAAACTTGATAGAAGTCTAGTACAAAAATGTTTAGTAATTTTTTGGTACAATTTTTCGAAATTCAAGATTTTGGGATAGTTCCTATAAGAGAGTTTGACGAGGATTAGAAAACTTGGTATTCAGACTATGATGATAATTTAGCCAGCAAAATCAAATGTAATCCTTGTAAAACAGTTTGCAACCAACATGTTCATTCAAGTTTTATGTTTCAAGCATTCTCAGGGGTAACCATTCTCCCATGCTACATAAAATCGGGGGTAAAGCGCGAGAAATCATAACCTAGTAAAATTTTGGCCCATTTAGTAAAATTTGATCAAAGGTTTAGTAAAACTTGCTAACGAACATATGGTCACACTGTACGTATTATTTTACACCTTTGCAACATCTTGTATCGTAGATGTCCAGTAAAATCTATCTCGTAATAAAATACACAGACGACTTCCAAAACTGACAAATTAGTTGGGCGAAAAATGGTCGAAATTTCCAACTTTAAGCCTCAAAACATTAAAAAAATCACAGTTCTAAATTATCAAATTTTTATATTACATGTATTTACCATAAAATCATAATCATTTGATTCAAATATTGTTTAAATATAATTCAGTAAAGTTAACCTAACGCATGCGCTTATTTTACGAAACAACGGTAATTGGTTTTAAAATTTTATTCGTAAAATCACGTTCTAAAATTTGGATAAAATGAGTTTTCAATTTGTATTATTTTTTATGATATTTCATTATTTTCAAATGCTTTAGACAAGAAAAGCTGAAAGTTGTCAAACTTACCTGAGCTAAAACAAAATTAAACTGTGCGTCAGCTTGATCTATTTTATCTCCTTCTAACAAACAAAAATATGCCCGACCAAGAAGATGTTTCTAAAACAGAAATATGTTGTTTTCAACGATAATAAAATATGGTTTGCAAAAGTCATAAAATATTTTACGGCTTTGGCTACTGTCATAGTAATGCATTTACATTGTTAAAATTCAAATACAAGTACTATACTCTAATACTCTACTTTACATTAAAACACAATCACAGACATCATTCTTTAACAACTTACAAACAACTTCTTTATAAACATGACTTTATCAGCAAGCATTAATTAAATTTATGTACCGTAAATCATCTAATAGATGCACTGGGGCATTATAAACAAAATCTAACAATTCTAGGGTCATTGAATACATGATTTCTTGGCCACTATAAGTAACCACTATAATATTATTATAACAGCAATATGTGGGCATCTATTAGAGATGGATGTCTAACACAAACTCTAATACAAACTTATGCTCCAAGAGGGAGATGGCATTCAATTAAGCAGCCCACTAAAGAATGAGTTTATACTCATAAAATCCTTTTTAAAGCAATCTTTCTCATTAAACCAAACACATCTTCATTTTTCTGCTCTTTCTAATTAGAAATCCAAACATCATATTAAGGTATACTGCTTGTAAGGGACTCGACCCTGAGATTACAAAACATTAATAGACATTTATAATTCCAAGATGAAATCATTTTGTTAAAACTGATAGTTTACTCTATAAACATTATAAAATATTGTACGTAAACTTCAGCAACTTTGTAAGGTCTTGCATATGCTTGGAGGCAAGAATAAAAATAGCATCAAATGCATTGTGAATGTCACATATGTGATGGGAGAAATGCCATTCATACCTGATCATACATAATAATTTTGTCAGCAGAAGTGAAAAGTTGTGTTGCCTGTTGAAAATAAAAAATAAATTATGAAAAATATTTGACAAAAGAAAAATACAAAAGTCCAAGAAATATAAAGAATGAATATTCTTTAATGTTTCAAAGAGTTTAACCTTAGTAAACATTTCCTTCTTCTTTTCTTTATTTTTTCTTTTTTTCTTAATATGCATAATATGCATGTGTCCAAACATATCATTCTGTCACGATCACTGTTTGTGTAATTGATGTTTCCTTCTGTGAGTAAAGAATGCAAGACAAATCATTACAGTATGGACCATTATCAAAATAAAAATCATTTGGTAACAATCCTATTGGACAATAATACTTTCATATGGACACAAACTATAGATTTTGACAACATTTATAGTTGGAAATTGAAACTACAGATGAAATATATTGTATAGATTGTGTAATGTGTATTATTTTTAAACAGCTCAATATAATCATGGTTGGAGCAAAAACAAGATAAAAATAAAACCAAACATACATACAAGATATTTTTTGGTATACAACCTGCAGCAGTAACTTTAGTTAAAATGCAAAATTTTTAATCTTCTTAGTCTAATACTAGTTTAAGAATCAATAATTTTACATTGTGTTTTTTGTTAAAGTTTAGAAAAAAATTATTGTGATTTCTGAAAAGCCAACTTAATTGTGACATACTTCAACATATAAAAATTTGTGTTTACACAAATCATAATTTGGTTGAAACTTATTTGATCAATGTTTAATGAGCTCTTCAAATTAAACAATCTCTAACTTCACCGTAACTTATATTATCTATTCCAACTAAGAAAAATAACCTGTCTTAGCTGCTTCCAACAACTGAACAAAATCACTTGTTCTGCCTTCTTTGAAATACTGGATCTAAACAGAAAATTATTACAGATACACTTTACATAAAAAGCATTGTAACACACCTTTAACATGCTTGTAACAAATAAGTAACACACATGTAACACACATGAAACAAGCATGTAACACACATGTAATATGCCCAAAAAGAAAACTAGAAACATTAAAAAAAACACGCAAAAGTTCTTACTGCAAGAACATTCCATATTTTCAACTGAGCATTTTCTTGTTTTAATATATTCAAAACTTCATCGCCTTCTGGTAACTGATCAAATTGTAATTCTATCACCTAATGAAAAATTATCATTTAGATGCGTTGTATCTTGAAAAACACCAATATATCATTCAGAGATCCTTTGAATATCTAGACCACTCTATGGATCAAAGATGTCTAATGTTAATAAGCCCACACTCAATCATAATATTGACATAGTTAAACCCAACCCACAATTAAAAATACATACAACATGTACATTATGCAACTAAGCAAAATTAGATTTAGGGGAGAGAAAAAAAGTGCCAATTCCCAATTAGAAAAAGCAATTTTGAATAATGTTTCAATGGATAAAACTTTCAAAAATTTCTGACATGGTATGACAACTAGAAACCACCAAACTACAATACCATTTCCTTATAAAACAATCAAGGATCTATCCTTATAATTTGGGAATAGCCAAATTTAAAGTTGCATTTTGATTAGAGGTTACATTCACACACTTGTGAAACATTGCACAATTGTCTTTAAAAATCTAATCCACCCATATAAACCCAGCAGCAGGTTGTCTCCACAATAGCTCCCTTTTTGAATTCATAACATTTGTAAAAAAGTCTAGAAAACTACTCAAACGTTAACACTTATGCTTCTCGCATATAGGTAAACAAAAATACAGCATAACGACAATTCTCTGAGTACGAATTCGAACAAGAACATGTTTCAAAAATACAAATCAAAATCATTTCTATTCGTATTTGTTATTTTATACCGTGCTACTGCACAAACCACGACTAAAATTGTTAGTAAATAAAAAAACTCTCTGCTTCTCTCCGTAATTACGTAAGAATTATATTTATTTATAAAACATCAGGTTCTTTATAAAGCATTAGTGATAGACAGTTGAGAAGTTGAGTTGAGAGAAGTTGAGAAGAATTTAAAAAATGTTTCATGTAGCATGTACCAAAGACTAGCAAATTTACTGTTCATATTATAAAATACACCAGTTAAATAATATAAGTATGAGAATTCCATCAACAAGTGATAACTTACTTCGTCAGTATCTCTTAAAGGAATTTCTACTGAAGTCGCCATGTTGAAAAGATAATATTGTGAACATTGATTATGAGAAAGAAATACTGTGGGATAATTGGTGATAACGAGATGTAGGAATATTTTTGATCCCCATCCCACCACTGCTATCCATTTTTGACAACACCACAGAATAGATATATACCATTGAGTTCTATAAGACCTGAAGGGGAAATGTCAACCGAATTACTATAAATTATTAGCGCACGGCCGCGTGGTGAAAAACATGGCGGATTTTGGTTGTCAAAGTCAGCGGAAAGACGCGGGCTCATAAAATGAAATTTTTTTTCGCCCACCCGGATTTGACAACCACAATAGCGATTATATAAAATATCAATGCCAAGCACAAAAACTTTTAGAAATTTTATCTTTAAAACATGCTGCAAACTTGTTTGGTAGACGGATGCTGAAGTAATGCCAGAAAAGGAAACATTTCATGATACCGGTAAGCAACGTAAGATTGTTTACCATTTAAAGTGTTCAGTGTTTTGTTTTAAGTCAATACTTGAAGTGTGATGGTATATATTTTGTGAATGTTTTTACTCCTAAGTTGTAATTTAAGTTATGTTTATCCATTCTTATTTGTTCTTTACTTAATCGCTTGCTAGACGAGGCAAAGCAACCAGTTCTTCTCGAGATATGCATATCTTAAAACTCCTTGTTTCAACTGAGTTGAAATGGTGGATTTTTCATGATATTTTTCTGAAAATATGAAGCAAATATTAAGGACAGAGCTGTATTGAAATCAAATGCAGTGCAGGATTAATTAATGAGCTCTTTGGTACATGTCGTACAATAAAAAATACCAGTATTAAACAGCTAGCCTGGACAATTTGACAGATTATGGACAATCATGATGATGGTGTGTAAAGGTTTGCTTTATGCTAAAAGTTTCATAAATGCCATCTTGTGTTTCTGTAAATGAATTGTTTGTTACACAGTGTAGTAAACAGGTTAGTACATCAAAATCAAGATAAAAACTACTTTGTTCAATAATGTGCCAAATTTTGCTCCTACCTTGAAATATTTGTTCAAGAAAAGCTTATCATGACATGCATGAAACATTAAATACAGTACTGCATCATCTGACAAAGTCCATATGTTTTTCAATTCCAGGTGATTAAAAATTCACGTAAGATGCATTGGTTGCAATGAAGTTGAATGTGGAAGAAGCAAAAATTGATGACAAAGAACTTTTTATGTCTTTTGAAGAATTACGATATCATTTAAAAGAATAAGAGTAGCAATCTAGTAAAAGAAGCCACATCTTCCTTCAACATGAGACTTTTCCAATTATGTATAGTTACTTTGTACAAAATACTATTTTAGATAAACTTTATTTTAAGTCATTTACTGATATTTTACCAAAAGACAAAAAGAAAAATTCAAAGGCATAATGTAAAATTCAAAAATTTGTCAAGTTGTTTGAACCTAGAAAAATTAGTATAGGTAACTGTAATTTGTAAGGACACAAGAGAAAGTAGTGCAAGAAGGTTAGCATTTTGAGAATTAATAAGTTCTTGACATACATTACACAAGGCCATAATATTATAAATAATGTCTGTATAATAACAATTATACAACATGCTAAATATCTTCACCTACATTATAATTATTTAAACAGGTTTGCCTTCATGCAGCAATAAGAAAAGTGTTATGTCAGAGAAACCAATGCACTTTAATTTAAGAAATCGTATTTTCAATGGGAAATTAATGTAGTTCTGTTCAGTAGTAGATCCATGGTTGTCAATGACAATCCAGTTTCTAATATCTTGGCTCAAAACAGAACCAGCAACATGATTATAGAATTTCTGAATTTCGTTCTTTTGCTCTCCTAGTTCAAGATATTTTCTTCATAAGTTCTCAGTAGATTTATCAGAATATCATAATACCTTATAAGACACCCAGAATCAATCCTACCAAAAATATCAAAAAAATACATACCTACTTATAATATATTTCCAGTAGACTTAAGTCGTAGGGTAAGCTAACTTTTTCTAACTCCTTTTTGGACATTTTAACTAAGATTTACCCATTTATTCAAGAAAGACCGTTGCACGAAGCTGTTAACAAATAGTCAAAAACACAAGTATTGCGTATGGTATTATGCATTAAAGCTTAACGACACATTGATAGTGTAAAGAATGCCGTTTGATATTTATTTCTAACATAGCTAAAGCATTACTTGACAAATATACGTTATTTTACAGTAGATTTACCTCATTTAAATGTGTGTGTCTATTTCACAAAAACCTGAAGCATTATTTTCAATATTTTGTGCTTACGGTATCGTGGTTGTTTTCGCTGGTTGTCATTGATATAAGCAGTAATAGAGTTCCGGATTCGGGAGGGAGCGAATGTTAAAAATTTTTCTCAAAGTGGAAGTTTTGACAACCAAAATCCGCCATTACCGCCATGTTTTTGACCACGGGGTCCAGGCTATTGAGTTATATAATAACTAGAGCGGCTATCTCAAGCGCGGCCTTAGATATCTGATGAATGGCGGATTTCGTCCTTTGCCGCTGAGATTTACCGAAATTGACCGCTTTTTCGAAAATTTCACAATTTCCCACTCCCTCCTGAGGAAAGAGTGAGGAAAATGTATGTATGTATTTGGGATTCGGCAAGCAATTTTTTGATGAAAATGAAGGTAAAAACCTTAAATTCATAACAGCGAGTGAACTGTGGTTGTCAGTTATCTGCTCCTACGAGGATGCATTTATAACTATCGACGAAAGACCGATATGTCGGCTACACATGTATGAATGCAGATGTGCGTCGTTTTCTTACCAGCGTCAAACTTGTTTGATCGATTAAACTCTTTAGTCTATACAAAAAATGTATATCATAGTTCATCTCCACGGTTCACGAGAGAAGTTAGCTTATTTGTTATCATTGCTATTTCGCTTCTTTTCATGCAATGGCTTTTTTCGTCACAATTGTAGGATTTTTACTTGTTTCTTTAAAAAAGTACATATTAAATCTCTGGATATTTACGGATTATCTGTAATTGAGTTTCATATGAAATTGTAAAAAGACTCAAGTCTGCATAGGTTAGGTAAATGAAAACAAACAATATTGTATAGAAATTACTATAAGTAACCTTTTTGTGATGTTCTGAAGTGCAACTGCATCAAATATTTGTAAAGTTGTAGCACATTTTGATTTTGTGGTATTGATATATGAATCGGGCAAAATGCAAATAATCATCAAAACACTTATGCTTCCAATGGTGTTTATAATTCATTTGTAGTTTTAATACTTCTACCTTTCTTTTTCACTTTGTTTTGTTTTTCCTATATTTGCAATAAAAGTGCACTATAATCTGAATGATTAACACAGTTTTCACCTCAATAATAAATTTCATAAGCAGATGGTAGTGCATTTTGTTCTCTGAGTATCCACATCTGGTGTTTTGTTCATACAAGAATGATGAAGTGCAAGTAGATATGTCATAGCAAGGCAATAAAACCAAATGAATTAAATAACTATAGTGTACTTTTATGCTAGAAGCTTAAAAGCTTTTTAGAAATTAGAATATTATTGTATTATATTACCTCTATATCATCAATTTCATGATAAGAAATAAGAAGCAAAAAATTTTTAGAAAAGCTTTGAAAAGTGAAAAACTTTTCTTTAAAAAGCAGCAATAATGCATATGATAAATCTCCATTCTGTACTCTAATAGGTAAATAAGCTCAAATTTTTCTTAAAGAAATATAAGAAATATATAAGAAATATACAGTACAGTAACTTTAAAGGTTTCATCACTGAATCTTTAATGCTTCAGTATAGTGCATTAGATATTAGTAACATTCAAACAACACTCAACTAAAATATTTTGATAAAGATATGACATGATTTAAACATTAAGTTACATAAAACCCAAGGGCTTATACAGTTTGAAGCTTCACATCTTCATCGAGTCATCATCAATCTCAGTAAAAATGTTTACATAGACACAAACTTTATGGCCTTCCATTTTACATGTTTGTAATTGACATTTCATTAAGCATCAAAACACACACAACCTTCTTGCCATCTTTCTTTGGATCATGAACTTTAACTTCAAAGCATTCAAGCCATCCTTAGTGAATCCATTGTCTCCATCCATAGAATTTGACCACGATCAAATTAAATAACTCTGGATAGGGCGGACAATAAATCAATTATCTTTACAGCATTATCATTTTTTAAGACTCTGCCAGGTCAATAACATCTTCCAGTCATCTTTACTCCTTGATCTTCCCTGCATGTTGTCAGCAAATAGAACATAACAAGCTCTGCTCCAAATCATGGGTACCATTGGGGCTGATTAAACCTTTTTTGATACTTAATCACAGAGCAAAATGTGTGCAGGGTCTTTTTTGCTTTAGGGAAACTATTTTGCAAATAAGTGGGTAAATTTACGATTTCATCCATTAACAAATGACAGAAAACTATACAGAATTTTATAAACAAAAACAGGAAAACATCAGTATATTTGGCGTTCAAGTCAGTCTTAAAAAATACGATCTTTAATATGTACTTTATGGCTTTTCAAGTGCATGTATAATTGCTTTTCAATCGTTGACGGACTAACAAAACAAACAACTACCTCACCTGTCAAAAGCGATATGTTCCTTTTTGTGGAAACTAAGACATCAACAAATGAACGATTGAAGTGTTGACATTATAAAAGAAATGCCAAAAAAGAATCGTCACAGAATATGGAACTAACGATATCCATATTCTGTGATATCGTGTTTGTTTTTGAAAAATTCTTTCTAATTTACTATAGACACCAGGGGGAGGTCGAGAATATTATTTTTCTGCAAAGCGATCATTTCAGCGGAAATACGTCCTTTGGCCGCCATTTTTTTGGCGTCCTCGCCCCAGTAAAGTTAGCAGTTATTATAGAACTCAATGGGTTTGCTATAACCATAGATATAGTAGGACTAGATTGCTGACGAGCCGCCATATTGCGTGACATCCATGATAAATCCAAGATGGCGTGGGAACCGGCAAAAAACATAGAGTCACTATAGGGCAATTGATGTTTTTCGCAATTGATGTTTTTCGCACTCTGATCATCCAGATATACAAGATCATGCATACAGCATGTCCCCAAGAAAAGTCATCCCCAAAATGAAAAAGTGTCTAGGAAAAAGAAAAAGAAAGATAAGAGCACTGACAAGCAAAAATCTTCGCTAAGAGAAAACAATAAAAGGACTATTAAAAAAGCTGGAATGCACGCAACACTTGTCAAAGGAGCAAAGTCAAACCCTAAACTCCAACTTTGGACATATGACTAAGAACCTGTTTGAGAACGAAAGAAAAAATGCCAGCAAGTCAAAGAATTCAAAATACAGTGATACCATGAAGCAATTTGCTACCCCCTTGCATTTTTACAGTCCTAGGGCATACAATTTTGTAAGACGAGTACTTCACTTACCATGTCCATCAACTATCCGAACATGGGCAGCTGTCATTGACTGTGAGCATGGTTTCTTAAGCAATGCCTTTGAACATTTGCAGAATGGTCTTGAAGACAACTGCAAAGATTGTATCCTAATAGTAGATGAAATGGCCATAAAAAAAGAAGTAATTTGGGATGTGAAAAACAAGAAATTTGCTGGCAATACAGATTATGGCCCCATCCTTGCAGAAGAACAGGATAGCATTGCAACAAATGCTTTAGTTGTCATGGCTGCAGGGCTCAAAAAACAATGGTATCACCCCATAGCATATTTCTTGGTGGGCCGTGTCACAGCTGAAATGCAAGGCCAGATAATCAAAGAGGCTATCAATTTGTTAACTGAAGCAGGACTTGATGTGCATGGTGTTACAGTTGATGGTTGTGCAAAAAATCTGGCAACAGCTAAAGTCCTAGGATGCAACTTTAGAAAACTTGATGGATCATTCAAACACCCAATAAGGCCTAACAAAACACTGTACATTATTTTGGATGCATGTCACATGTTAAAACTTGCACGAAATTGCTTGGGTGACAAAAAAGTTTTTTACACAGAGAAGGGGGATGAAATCAATTGGAAGTATATGACAGAGCTGCATAATGTACAAACTAGAGATGTTTTACATCTTGGCAATAAACTGAAAACCAAGCACATCAAATGGCATAATCAAAAAATGAATGTGGCAATTGCAGCACAAAGCTTAAGTCATTCAGTTGCAGCTGGTTTAATGTACCTTCAACAGCTCAAGTTGAAGCAGTTTGAAAACAGTGAAGCAACAGCTGAATTCCTTCTGAAAATAAACAACATATTTGATATTCTAGATTCCAAAAGTAAATTTGGTAAAAATTACAAGAGCCCAATCACACGAGGTAACCTGGATGAACTGCAGATTGACATAAATGATATCATAAGTTACCTGAAAGGTTTAAAGGACAATGATGGAATCGAACTATTTAAAGGACCAAGAAAAACATTTATCATAGGATTTTCAATTTCATCAAAGTCAATCTTAGCACTAGCTAAACATCAGTTAAACAGAAACTACAACAATTTTGAATATTTATTAACCTACCGTTTCACCCAAGATCAGCTTGAAATGTTCTTTAGCAAGATAAGAAGTCGTACGGGATGGAATAACAATCCAAATGCTCTACAGTTTAAGTGCGCACTCCGAGCACTGTTACAAAAGAATGAAGTGACAGCCCCAGCAACTGCCAACTGCTCTGTTGTAAATGAAAGCAAGCTAGCTGAAGAGACACAAAATGTTGATAGGAGAGTTGCAGCATTACTAAACACTTCCACTCTTTGGCATGATGATGTACTGACCTATATCAGTGGATACATAGCCAAGAAAATTACAAGTTGCATCAAGTGTGCTGAATGTGCAACTGCCTTAACCATAGAGAATGATGACCAACCTCTCATACCTGACCACTCATTCTGTCATGAAGGTTCATTAAAGTCAAGCTAAACATATTTCAAGACCTATGGCAAGCTTACAAGTCCATCCTCCTCATTGGTAAAAGTAGTAAAAGCAGCAGATAAAGCCCTTCGCAAAATGGTCAACAAGTGGAGTCAGTTGTCAGAAAAAACAATCCAAGTTATGCAACGAGATGTCCTGCAAGAAACTAAGCCAAATGTATTTCAATCGCTAATGCAGCATTCTAAGGAAACTCATGCACTAGATGAGAGCTTTTGCAATGACCATATCGCCATCCTCATCAGAAAATTAGCATACATGTACAGTAAGATATTTGTACACCAGTTTTCCAAAGTGTACTCCGAGAGAATCGTTCGTAAAGGAGCTCCATCTAAGCGGCAAAAGCTGACAAAACTCATCCTTTTTGGAAATGATTAAGACTCTGTCTGTTAAGTGTCAACACACATTGGAAGATTGAAAGAACGAATAGCATCTTGAAGTGAAATTTATGTAAAAAATATGAAGATTAATTTTCCCATCTTTTTGTATGTATTCAATATGATGTATTTCAACGTGGACGAACCAGTATGGGAGCTAAAGCAGACGAAATCCGTTTATTATGGTAGACAAAAGGCTCGAGACAACCAAACGACCAATTTACACAACACTTCGCAAGCGATATTTTCGCACGTATTCCAATAATAATTGTCCAATATGGCTTCAAAACATTATTAATAACACTTTGTTTCCAATAAAACTTCATTGGAGGAGTTTGAAAACACTGAAACGAAGTAAACTGCAAAAAACAACAATTGCCTAATAGTAGCCCTAAGTTTTTTGCCCGGTTCCCGCGCCATCTTGGATTTATCATGAATGTCACGCTGGCGTCTTTCGGTCGGCACCATTGAGTTCTATAATAACTGGAGCGGCTATCTCAAGCGCAGCCTTAGATATCTGATGATGCCAAAAAAATGGCGGATTTCGTCCTTTGCCGCTGAGATTTACCGAAATTGACCGCTTTTCCGAAAATTTCACAATTTCCCACTCCTTCCTGAGGAAAGAGTGAGGAAAATGTATGTTTGTTATTTGGGATTCTGCAAGCAATTTTTTGATGAAAATCAAGGTAAAAACCTTAAATTCATAACAGCGAGTCAACTGTGGTTGTCAGTTATCTGCTCCTACGAGGATGCATTTATAACTATCGACGAAAGAGCTATATCTCGGCTACACATGTATGAATGCAGATGTGGGTCGTTTTCTTAACAGCGTCAAACTTGTTTGATCGATTAAACTCTTTAGTCTATACAAAAAAGTATATCATAGTTCATCTCCACGGTTCACGAGAGAGAAGTTAGCTTATTTATTATCATTGCTATTTTGCTTCTTTTCATGCAATCGGCAATGGCTTTTTTCGCCTTAATTGTAGGATTTTTACTTGTTTCTTTAAAAAAGTACATATTAAATCTCTGGATATTTACGGATTTTCTGTAATTGAGTTTCATATGAAATTTCAAAATGACTCAAGTCTGCATAGGTTTGGTAAATGAAAATAAACAATATTGTATAGAAATTACTTTAAGTAACCTTTTTGTGATGTTCTGAAGTGCAACTGCATCAAATACTTGTAAAGTTGTAGCACATTTGATTTTGTTGTATTGATATATGAATTGGGCAAAATGCAAATAATCATCAAAACAATTATGCTCTTAATGGTGTTTCTAATTCATTTGTAGTTTTAATACTTCCACCCTTCTTTTTCACTATGTTTTGTTTTTCCTACATTTGCAATAAAAGTGCACTATAATTTGAATGATTAACACAGTTTTCACCTCAATAATAAATTTCATAAGCAGTTGGTAGTGCATTTTGTTCTCTGAGTATCCACATCTGGTATTTTGTTCATACAAGAATGATGAAGTGCAAGTGGATGTCATAGCAAGGCAATAAAACCAAATGAATTACATAACTATAGTGTACTTTTATGCTAGAAGCTTAAAAGCTTTTTAGAAATTAGAATATTATTGTATTATATTACCTCTATATCATCAATTTCATGATAAGAAATAAGAAGCAAAAAATTTTTAGAAAAGCTTTGAAAAGTGAAAAACTTTTCTTTAAAAAAGCAGCAATAATGTATATGATAACTCTCCATTCTGTACTCTAATAGGTAAATAAGCTCAAATTTTTCTTAAAGAAATATAAGAAATATATAAGAAATATACAGTACAGTAACTTTAAAGGTTTCATCACTGAATCTTTAATGCTTCAGTATAGTGCATTAAATATTAGTAACATTCAAACAACACTCAACTAGAATATTTTGATAAAGATATGACATGATTTAAACATTAAGTTACATACAACCTAATGGCTTATACAGTTTGAAGCTTCACATCTGCATTGAGTCATCATCAATCTCAGTACAAATGTTTACATAGACACAAACTTTATGGCCTTCCATTTTACATGTTTGTGAATTGACATTTCAATAAGCATCAAAACACATACAACCTTCTTGCCATCTTTCTTTGGATCATGAACATTAACTTCAAAGCATTCAAGGCATCCTTAGTGAATCCATTGTCTCCATCCATAGAATTTGACCACGATCCAATTAAATAACTCCGGATAGGGCAGACAATAAATCAATTATCTTTACAGCATTATCATTTTTTAAGACTCTGCCAGGTCAATAACATCTTCCAGTCATCTTTACTCCTTGATCTTCCCTGCATGTTGTCAGCAAATAGAACATAACAAGCTCTGCTCCAAATCATGGGTACCGTTGGGGCTGATCATTTCTTTTGATACTTACTCACAGAGCAAAATGTGTGCAGGGTCTTTTGCTTTAGGAAACTATTTTGCAAATAAATGGGTAAATTACTATTTCATGCATTAACAAATGACAGAAAAGTATGCAGAATTTTATAAACAAAAAACAGGAAAACATCAGTATATTTGGCGTTCAAGTGAGTCTTTAATATGTATTTTATGGCTTTTCAAGTGCATGTATAATTGCTTTTCAATCGTTGATAGACTAAAAAAACAAACAACTACCTCACCTGTGAGAAGCGATATGTTCCTTTTTGTGGAAACTATGACATCCAACAATTGAACGATTGAAGTGTTGGCATCATAAAAATGGCAAAAAGATATCGTCACAGAATCTGGAACTAACGATATCCATATTCTGTGATATCGTGTTTGTTTTGAAAAATTCTTTCTAATTTACTATAGACACCAGGGGAGGTAGAAATATTATTTTCTGCAAAGCGATCATTTCAGCGGAAATACGTCCTTTGGCGCCATTTTTGGCATTCTCGCCCCAGTAAAGTTAGCCGCTCTAGTTATTATAGAACTCAATGGTCGGCACTAGATCATGGTCAACTAACGTACGCGCCGACATATTATTCTTATTATGTCAGCGGTAAGTAACAATTGACAAATAGTCATGTATATGTAATTAACATTGGTAATTACCTATAAGCTGTGACAAACCACTAAAATATAGAATAACCATTGAGAATAACAAGTTTCATATGCGTATTCAACCGATATGCGGCTAATTGACGCGAAGAATTCTTTTTTCGATTTCAGGTTTGGACAGTTTTACTTTTTTACACATCTATTGTTTTGAATTCTTTGTATTTTACATATATTGTCATATGCTTAACGATTTTAAATCATCATAACGATACTCGAAGCAATGAACAATATACAATGAACGTAACTGTGGCGTATCCAGCCCGTTTTATTTAGCTCTGCTATACACTTATTTCTTTGTTCACTAACTGTAAAAACAACAGATTTCTAAAGAAATGTTTATTGATAATAATATCAAATTTACATACCACGACCAAATTATCTTCCGGGCTCACTACACAACTGTGCAAAATTTATAAGGTAAATTTATTATTTCTACATTTTGTAGACAGTATTAGTTATATGTCCCCAGTAAGTTGTAAAAATAAATACCATGTCCATGATTCACAAATAGAAAACGTTAATTTTGTTTAATATTATTTACAGATATATACATACATGATTTGTCAAGGGGTTCCAATTTGAGCAATTACAGTGTACATGTTTGCAAGCAAAAGTGAAGCGATACATGATTATTTTTATGTTAGATGCTTACAATTACTATTTTCTCACAGAATATAATTTTCTGAATGGCAGGTTTGCATTGCATTCTCAATGTGGGGAAACATCTCGATTTTTTGTTCTTCAAAGCATTTGACCAGATGCACTCGCATCTTCTCCTGCAGCCAGGTAACAGAGCAAGGGTTCACACCATTAGCCAAAGCAACAGCATTTGCCACAGCAAAAAGAAAACAATCTGATGATCCTTTTTGATGTTTTTGGAGAATCACTTTGACGTATAAAGAACCATACTGTTTTTGAAGGTTTTTGTAAACATTCTGGAGTTGCCTTTTTAATGATGAATTAAGGTTGGTACTCATAGATTCAAAGACTACTATTTCACCAGTTCTGGATGTAGAAACCACACAGTGGTGACCAATATTATGACATTGAATTGCTTGGGTCATATTTTCAGGAATATTTATGAGTTTGTTACTGTATGTGACTGCTACGACTGTGTTCAGAGCTCCCACTCCGGTACCAAGTCACCTATTAATTTCTGTGCTGCATCAATATGGTCATCTGAAAGCCATCCATTTAGATTTAGAAGCACGTCTTTCTGAGCATATGACAACTTTATTCCTTGAATATCTACCCAACACTCCTCAGAATTTTCAATTTTCTTATTGTTGTTCATTTTCATCTTTTTTGCTAGTTGCTCTTCAATTACTTGTAATTTGCGTTTCTCATGCTTATCTTCTTTTCAAGCTTCTCTTCAAATACTTCAATCTTTTCACTTTTTAAATCAGCTGCTTTTCCCACTCGTTTACCTGGACACCTCTTGCATTTTCGTTTTGGCAAAGCAGATTGTGACCTACACTTTGAAATTTGTTTCTTTTTTGGAGATAAGGACTTGTTTTTCAATGAAATTCCATTTTCCTCAGGATGACTTTTTCTTGTGTATTGTATTACCTCTTGTAACATCTCCAGGGTTTTGTCCAAAACTTTCTCATCATCCAAAATGTAAAGCTCATCCTGAATTTGTTTGACTTTTTGAACACACTTATTTCTAACATTTTGGATTGAGTTGGAGCAATAATCTGTTGTGGTAAGAAAACAGTCAGAAGAATGAGCTTTTTCATAATTAGGACATTGCGCAAAGTTTCCTGGCAGAGAGTGGGGTTTGATATCAGTCTGATTTGGGCTTATACTGGCTTTTGGTTGAATTATATGGGGATCTAAAGTAAATAGGGGATGATTGGAAAACTTCACTCCAATTGATTCCCACCCAACATTTGGTTGTTGAACAACAGCACAGATGTGTTTACAAGGCATCTTTGGACTCCTGTAATCAAGACATTGGCAGAAAGGCATTTGGTCGTTTGATCCCAAAAAAACTTGATATGTGGATGATGAGCTTGTGACAGTGAAATGTTTTGTCTTTTCTATCTTGATGTTTTTACTTGGAATGTCAGATTCCATCCGTTGAATAATATGAGAAACAACATACTTTGGTCTATTGTGCAGGAACTTTGGGATTTGTTTGCTGTAGGACTTGTATGAATCGGATGATTTGATATTCTGTTCCTTATATCTATAAAGAGAAAATTGTAAGTACACTTATACTTTTTTGACTATCGTTAAAGCTCACTGATTGCAAACATCTTATAAAAAAAACAGTATGCACAATACTTTTTGTAGTTATCAGGCAGGAGCTGTGTTAGTAATATATTGACGAGATCACTTATCGAATGATTTCGTCTGTCCTCTAAATATGAATGCTTTAACCAGTTATTTTGCCTTTCCACTCCGTTGTTTGTATAAATGGCAACGCGCAACGATTCATCCCTGTAAAAACGGACCCATTTCTTGAAAAGTAATGTATATATTTATATAGACACACATAGGTTAGATAGGTAGTATCAGTTTTGAGCAGTTTAGCGTACTGATATTAAAACGCATAAAATAGAAGAGATTAATACCTGCAAGTGTAATCCCCAAAATTCATCAAAGTTTTTCTGCAGTTGCAGCGATTCTTTCCACAGATGGCTGTTTTTCAATGCATCAATGTTTTTCTGTAATGCGATTTGACTTGTGCTATTTACAATATTTCGCAGCAGTTGTAATAGCTCATGTTTGTAAAGATACGTTCCATTACTGCGCTTATTAATCCATTCGTTCCACGCCTTCTCTCGATGAAAATCGCAAACATGAATGTGTGTTTCTAACCCCAAAAAACCCCATTCATTAAGTAAGTAAGTTCGTCAAAAACATTTTCTTCAAAAACGGCTATTGCTTTGTTTCGTCTTACTTGGAAAACACTGTTTGATTGCTCCAATTTCAGCTAATGAAAAATCAACCATTATGTTTTAGGTTTCCACAGTGGATTCTCTTGACTGATGATGTTCAGGACTTCTGATATGGAATCCATGTCCTCATTTTGGGATATGAAGACAGCAACAACGATGTAACAAACATTTGATCGGACACATAAGAAAAACAACGGTAGTGCATACCTCAAAAGATGCAAATTGGAAAACTTTATAACATTAACTTTCCAAGTGACAAGAAAATAAGGTATTTTGTATTACCTACATGTGCGATAAGTGGCATCCATTAAACACATTTCGTTCCCATAACGCAATAATAAGCGCTTCATCCAACAAGACTGATATACGAAAAGAAACTTCCTCTTCTCCAGACCATTTTCTTTCAAAAGCTAAAAAAAAAACAAGAGAATAAGTATATGTCAGCATAGTTTATTTGAAACAGAGGCATTCAAAGGAAAAATAGCTGTGAAACTGTTTATATCGTTTTTTGAACCCATGCAGGGTTAATAATTTCCATAATACCTTACCCTTTAAAAGTTCAACTTTGATGTTACCTGACAAAATATAAAATCTTTTGGGAAAGCTTCACTCCATTCATCGCATTTTATTTGCAAATTTAATTGATCATCCTCTGCCTTTTTTTTTCCAATACGTGAAGTGTTTAATATATTTCGTATATCATTATCTGTTGGATAATACCGTCGACTTAATTCAGATGGTGGTTCTTGCCCGCGAAACAATTCCGATTTGACAAAATTTCTCAAATGACGTCGGACTTCTGCGACACTTCGAACCCCATAACATCCATTTCTCTTACTTTAATTACAATTTGAGGAAGGATTGGCTCGCGAAATTCTGCTTCCTATAAAAAGTCACAATAATTATTCAATTTCTTATTAGCAATTTTCTCACGCAAAATTGACATTATCAACCCACTTTAATTCTTTAGTAGAGAATGGAAATGGTATTGCTAGGCAAAAAGTGAATCTCGCACTGTACCTCGCCGTGTGTTACATGAAACATATGACTGTTTACTCCAGGAAGTTTTAGCAGAAAGATATCCATTACATTGACTTTCTTGCCAGCTGACAGATCATTTTTAAAATAGAACTTGCCGTTCTCATTTTCCTGTCTGTTTTTCCATCGCCACTTACTT
This sequence comes from Xenia sp. Carnegie-2017, assembly GCF_021976095.1. NCBI lineage: Eukaryota > Metazoa > Cnidaria > Anthozoa > Malacalcyonacea > Xeniidae > Xenia > Xenia sp. Carnegie-2017. The sequence continues at coordinate 13,102,894 of NW_025813526.1, forward strand.
CCACCGGGAATTGTCACAAAAATGGACAAAATGACCTACTTATCTGAGAGAGCATTTGTTTTAGAGTTATAAAACGCCTTACAATGCATATAACAAAAAATTCTTACCGCATACTCGGGAAATTTCAGAATTCTTAAAACTACGACTTTGCTGGGACATCCTAGTTTTTTTGAAGACTGTAATAGCTTACGATGTTTCCGAAAGGTGTGATCACGATTCTGAAAATATTTTTTTATTTTACGTAAACAGAATTATCATCATGTTGCACTGTTGCACTAATATATGCATTAATTTTATACCTCTTTCATTTCTATAGCTCTCTGTCTATTTAGCTTTGTGTGTTAATCAATATCTTCAAATTAGTGACACTGATAATGCAGGCCACCGGCAGATATGAATGGCATTCCGTCGAAAGATAAGGAAACCCCGCAAGTTTTTGCAGTTGTGCTCCATCGAATTCTTTCAAATGAACCTTTCTCAGCGAGTATTTCGTCTGTAGTCTTGTCTATTAAACACTTACATCAGTTCATTCATGTCATCATTAAGTATTTGGTTCATACATGTCATCATTAAATAGTTGGTTCATACATGTCATCATCAAGTCTTTGGTTCATTCATGTCATGATTAAATATTCGGTTCACACATGTCATCATTAAGTATTTGGTTCATACATGTCATCATTAAATAGTTGGTTCATACATGTCATCATTAAATAGTTGGTTCACACATGTCATCATTAAATAGTTGGTTCATACATGTCATCATTAAATAGTTGGTTCATTCATGTCATCATTAAATATTCGGTTCATACATGTCATCATTAAGTACTTGGTTCATACATGTCATCATTAAGTATTTGGTTCATACATGTTATCATACTTTAATATTTAAAATTTAAACAAAAGTTCTGCTTTAATATATATATATAATTTTGTGAAGTTTCTTTCTTCACCACTGCACAATAACCAAAAAGTAGTATATCTCTGGACAAGCATATGCTTTCTGCATTGAAGTTATTGTATAATATATACCTATCAACTTATTTCTGTTTAGACAGCGCCACCCACTGCGAGTTCGTTTTTTATAATCAATGAATACTTCCAGCATTTCTTCTTTGGAATTGCATATTACAATACCTTCGTCTAAATTGCTTTTGTTTTTTGCTTCACTCGCCGCATACTTCATTGGAAACTCCATTTTCGAACTAGCATTTGGCAACAATTCCGTGATGATTTCCCGCGCTTTTTATGTTTAGATTCTCATAGAATATACGTATGGCAAGTTGCAATTTTACCATGTTGGAAAATATGAATTTTTTGTTGCTCGAAAAACATTTAGCCAAATGCATTGTATCTTCTCATATGACCATAAAATCAAGAAATGGTGCATTCAATGCTGTTAGGGAGGTGGGTGCATGGAAATCGAGCATTCTTCATGAAATTATGGATAGTCATTGCAGAGCACGGAGCACCCCAACCTGACAAAGATTTTTAGTTTACAAAATTGATAAAGAAACTTGTTCATATTAAGTAATAATATTGTTTGCAAACACTATGACATCATGCAATGACTTTTTACAATTACATTTCACTATTCGAAAGAGTTGCATCTAAGGCAAGTTATGTTCTACAGCACTGGGTCTATGCCACAAGCATAACAAAAGCAGGTGGGAGTTTTTAAACTGTTCGAAAAATCCTTTGACAATGGAAGGAATCATATGCTCAAAGGTTTTTCTGAACAATCTGTTTTCCATATTAGAATGTATTTTGGTGCTCAGAGATTCAATGTGAAAATTTTTGCCAGAGATGAATGTAGAGAATACCCAGTGTTACATGTTAAGATATATTGTTACCATTTCTTGTTGTAAAGTATTTTCAGGAACATACCTGAATTAGCTACTGTGATTGATATCACAACTCAACATCTTATCTGGCTGCACCTGTACTAAGATCACCTATTAATTTTTTCGTGATAAATCAATATGCTCAATTGAAAACCACCCATTTCATTTAATGAGCACTTAAGTTAGATTGTGGTTCACTGTGTGGATGGCACTGCTGGAGACAATGAGTTTTCAAAATTTCCTGACAATAACTTTAACAAAGTTAAAAAAGTTGCCACACCTGTGCATTAACTCAAATCGGAAAATTACAAGCAAGTATGGCCAAACAGTCAAACACATTAAACACACAAATTTTATATTATTATGCAGGAAGTTTGGAAAAAAATTTGAAGATACGAATCTAGATGGGTGTGTTTATCATGTATGTTGTATCTATAATAACTTTTATTAGTACTACAAATAACAGGAAAATATTTAATATCATATCTATAATACAAATATAGTCCATTTCTACTTTATAACATTACATTGTTGTCCTTAAGTCCAGTAAATCTGCAAGTGCGGTTATTATATTGTAAAGTACTATCAATCCATTACTTCTGCAAGGCAGACATTTCAAAGAACATACATCTGACCAAAATTGAATTGAAATCTTTGTAATCTTTTCTTGCTTTCTATTGCCAATTTGCCTTATTGCCGTATGCAAACGCAATATGTAGTGCAGTAAAATCATTCGTATAATGAATACATGAATATTCGTCAATTGTTACTTACCGCTGACATAATAAGAGTAATATGTGGGCGCGTACGTTAGTTGACCATGATCTAGTGCCGACCCTCTTAATAAGCTTATATAAACATTCATAAGCTTATATTACGTCACACTCGTGAGCAATCTAGTCCTACTATATCTATGGCTATAACCCGGGCGATGATCGTAGACGCGCCTATTTACTTCCTGGTCAGCGGCAAAAGCCTTGACATAATAATCGCTTTAATACAATATGTTTCTTGTATAAAATTTCCTAACACAAATCAACACAAAGTATACAGCACAGCGCCCACATTGTATTATATGTTCATTTGGCTTTTACAAAATATGCGGTCTTTTTTATAACGAATGTTACTGCAAACGCGCATTGTGAAGTATATTATTCTTTGTTATTGAGCTTGCTTGTAATATGTTCTAAAAGATATTGATCATGCTCAAAAGTATTCTAATCGGTAAGTCTTTTTTATTCGGCACTTTTAAATCTTACAATTTATGTTTTGTATTATTATACAATTGTCATGTCTGATTATGGGCAAGCAAAGTACTCTGTCAGAGTTTGTCCAAAGTCAACATTCAAACAACTTGCATGAAAGTACTACCCACATGAATCACATCCCAACCAGTCTTCACCATAATCTATCTTGCAAATCTTGCATACCAAACAATTTCTCCTAATAAAATAAATTTTACACATTTTACTTATGGTATAGTAAAGAAGCACACAATTTATAACATTACAAATGTCAGATTGATTTTATCGATAATTCCAACAAATAAATCACGACTTTAAAGTTTTTGTCTAGTTTTATGTTTTTGTCAATTAAATAAAATCTATAATTTGCCCCTTTTATTAAAATGTTTAAAAAAATATAATTTTTTTGTTATTACTCATAAATGTCATCATAGCAAGAACCCATAATCGTTGAAGTCACGTGCTGCCTCACTTTTCTCATGTCAAACTTTGCATTTATGTCAAGATTTTGACTCAGATATTCAGCAAACTGAAATGATAAAAATAAAAGAGATTTTTTTTAAATTGTTATTTCTTAGAACACAATGTCAAAACAACTACCAGGCAAATAATTATTCCACAGTTAAACCCATCCTCTTGCACATAGTGTGAAGGCTGAATAATAGACCAAGTTGATGTGTTCCACCCACTTTTAGATCAACAAGGGCTTGTATAAACAAAGGGATTATATTATCAACTGCACTATATCAATGTTGCTGTGTGTATTCAAGACATTGAAGTGATTCATTGAATTAGAATTTCAAATACTGGTATTTGTCAAGGAAGTAATGTATATACTTACCAAATGCTTTTGATAAACTGTGAAAGTTCAACTCTTGTTGCCTCACTGATAACTTCTTCTACATGACCTTCCATAGGATCAAGGTAGTATACCATCTCTTTTTGTTTGTCGATTACCTTTAAAAGTGACAATATTGAAAATAATAAAAATTTGTTGCCTGGTCTTAGCTATGTTGCATCCATATTGTATTTACCAAAAGTGTCCAATGGCTCCCAGACATATTGAGAGGAAATATTATTGTGTCAATTGCCATGAAATTTTGATCTGCCCACAGTCGACGTGTACTAGATCCTCGTTGCACCAACTGACATACATATGATTCTGCTGGTAGGACACCAGGATATTCACATGAAAGTTTCCATAAGAAAGCGTTGATAACCTATAACAATCAGGCTCAATTACCATTTCATCATTTGTCTCTGATGCATGATAATCATATGTAAGCTGTAGAGTGTTTAATCACTTGACTTACTGTATCACTAAGCCATCCAGGTGCCACAGTTTTATTTTCAATTAGTGTGGCAGCATATTTAGTCATCTCATTTGGTGGAATGAGGGTCCATAAATCCTGAAGAGTAACTTTGTTTGGTCCAAATTCTAGCATTTGATCACCTAACTTAATTCCATTTAGAGAGGCATTCAGTAAGCGATCCAGTGGATTTGCCTTGTGCTCAGCTGAGACGTCAATACTACAGTTGCCATTTAGGAAAAGAAAAATGGACTATGTGTAATGGTATAGTCCTCACTCATATTAAATAATTACTACGTAGTAAATATAAATACTACACTGAAATGTTACTACCCCCCCTCTCATCATTACACAAATATTTTTGGAAAATTTTTCTCCATTCAATATTTCTCTATTGCTATATGTTTGTACCTGCTTGAATTTCTTTTTTCATTCTCCTGGTTTTGCACATTAGTGGATACCTATGAAAATAAAAACACTACTTTCAGAAAATACTCGTGACGAGATGTAATCTAAAGAATTACGAACAACTTTTTCAAACGTTGTTTTCGAGTATGGCAAAAATGAGTGCGATTTAGGAGACATAAACCCACAATTTTGGTGATGTCCTTCATATCGTATATCTAATGGCTGGTGAAAATTACTTTTGAAACAATACTTTAATAATATATTGGAAAGTAAGGTAAGTGCGTTTGTCTTTTTACTCTTTTCTGAGGAATAAGAAATTTTTTAAACATAAAAGTAATCATTTGAGAGAAGCTTTTTTAAGAAATGACAAGAAAGCAATTCAATAACTTGTCTTACTTGTGCCATTTCATCGCCCACATTAGTAAGATCTATTTGAAATGGTGTAGATTTTTTTGTCTTGCGTCGTCTGGGAGGAGGTAGGGCCTTATGAAAGATTTGATGGTATTTTGTCTCGGTAACCTTTATTTTTTTTTTTCACAGGACTCAATCGAAGAGGCAAACCATTTTCTGTGGGAAAGTTTTGTTCAAGAAACTGTTTCAAGCTTTCAGCTCTTTGCACTGCTTCTTGTAGAGTGGTCTCGTTGTCGATCAGGAAGGTCATACTGTGTATTTGGCCCAGTTGTTCTTGCAAGATCTTTCTGAGCCTTTTGGAACTTTTGTTTGAGGTAGTTTCAAACTTAACTGTTTCTTCGTGGGGTATGTCGTGGATATATTTTTTGTTATCAGAAGACAACGATTCTTGCAAAACAACGTCTCTTTTGATGGTGCTCCATGATGACGTATTGGCTTCCTCTAGTTCTTCTGGCGTAGTATCTTGTGGCAATCCAAGAGGTTCATTGTCGAGAGTGATGAAAACGCTATTTCGGTAGTCTTCTGGAAGACTTTCGAAATCCCACTCGTCATAGAAAGAAAAAACTGCGAAAAAATGTTTGCAAGGGAAATGGGTAGTGTGCCATATGTTGCAGGTACAACTTGGTTCTCGGAAGTCTATGAAATGTTTCTTTCCAACATTGCTCTCGCTCTTGACATTGAACGTGCCCTTCTTTAAATTAACCGGAGTTATGTCGTCCTGTTTGAAAATGGCTGAAGCGTATCGATTTTAAGGCAACATTTCAAAAAGTGCGGAGGTCTGTTGTTCAAGTATTCTGGGATTGATGGGTTGTACTTGCAGTAGGCGCTGCTCAGTCGCAGGTTTGCATCCAAATAGTGCTGAAGAACATCGGGAATGAAAGATTCAACCAACATCACCGCAATACCAAACACAGATTTGTCAATACTTTGGGGTAAGTATTCGTATTTAAAGACTCTGTTTTGATCCTCAACGCCATTGTTAGTATTAACAATGTTGGTGACTTGCTGTTTTCGAAAAGCGTGTGCCCATCTGACAGCGCAAGAAAACCACGTACGGTCAACATATTCTCTCATCTTGCTGCATTCTTTATACACTTTGGGTTTCGAGAATCTTTTATTGCCTTGTCGTACTCCTGTTTGGTACTGACATTAGCAATCTTCTTCATTTGCAAAAGGAAGTGTTGTTGCTGTTCATATGACAATCCATTCTTGCTTGCTGAAGCCCACCGTTTTAGCGCTTGCAACCTGTGAAAGTCGCAAACATAAACCTGTACATCGGGAAAACTTTTTTCTATCGCGCCTATTTCTGCTAATGAGTAATCCACCATAAAATATTTTGGGTTCCATACTGGATTCCATCCTTTTATAATAGCCAGAGCCTCTTCTATGGCTTCTTCGGTCTCCGTCTGGCACATAAATTCAGCCACAACTTTGTAGCCAACGTTTGAATGAACGCACACAAAGAAAAGCGGTAATGCGTACCTTGTTGTTTTGTACGTGGCGTCCATGAGACACAATTGTTCGCCATAACGAATCAACATTCGTTGTTGCCAATGCTCTTGATGCACAAACAAAAACTTTTTATCCTTCTTTGGAGGAATATCGTTTCTGGAAGCGTTATCTCTTGTGCGGTAGAAAAACTTGCTGCTTGGAGAATTCTGTTTCCAGGTTTCTACCTTCCTGCGCAGGGACTCTTGATCGTCTTTGCAGTCCTTAAGGGACTCTATTGCTTTTGCTACGTGGTTTCAAACATCCTTTTATTTGGATAGTACCGTTTATTTGTCTTGCGCGGTATAGCCTTTTGTCCGTCTTGTGGAAATAAAGTCTCTTCAACGTATCGATCAAGACACTTTTGACTTCTGAGATTTTGATTACATTGCGTTTTACCAAACTATAAACTTTCGTGACCAGTCGGTAATCCATTCGCTGCCCAACTGTTGCCGTGGCACCAAAGGCGTGACTTGAATGAGCACTACTAAGAGGTATTTTATGTAAAACGACTGCTGGCGCAAAGCTGTGAGGAGGAATCGTTATCCATTTTTCCTTAATCTCTAAATACTCTCCATTTTGCCATAACCAAGCTGTTTTCTGATGTAAATTGTTTTCGATCGATGTAGTAGTCGAGAAATACTCTGACTTATCTTATTTGCACTTGTGCTGGGCAATCCAGTTTTCTACTGTTCTGTAATCGAATCCGTCCCTTTTCTTCATAATCATGGTCACTTTTTACGTCGTGTCTGCGAGTGCCTCTGCTGTCCTGAGAAGTTTGTTAAAATAAAACAGTGTGGTGTCAAGACAAATTGTGCACAAATAAATCTTAAATATCATAACGAAAAATACATACTTTCGCGCTCTCATGTAAACAATGTCTTGTTTCGTTGCTCACAATCAAAACGGATTTCCAAAACTCAATTGGAATATTTCTTCTTGCTTTCAAACACTGGCGGTGCTAGAAAAATAAATGATATGTTTTTCAGCATTTTGTTTGTCTTCAAGTAAAACATTCTTATTATGCTAAGCTATGCAGATGTGTTAGATAATAAAATGTATTTAAAAAGATAGCAAAATAATTGGCGAGTCATTGAACGGTTTTTCCTAATGAGTTTTTGCTAATATAGATAGAAATGACTGTTAGATTCGATTCTTCTAACTCCATAATGGAATGTCTTTGCGACTATAAAATGTTAATTGGTCATGCAATATTAAAGAAGGGGAGGGAATGTAGTAGGCTTGGCTGCCCAATTCATGCGTCGGTTGAAAATTTCTTGGTGTTTTCTCGCTTTAGTTTGGGGTAAGATGCTTGATGCGGTTGAGTTGATTACCTGTGACTGAAAAACGTTTATTGCCCTTGTTTTTGAGTGGTTGTCAGCTTTCACAAACGAGATAGAATCAATTACCTAAATTCAAAACCTCTTTCACTTTTCAAATATATTAACGCGTGAAATCAATTTATCAAGGTTTACGTATTACGGCCTTTGAAAGTTAACTGTTCAACAATTACAAAAACCTTTTCAAGCCGACAATTTGAAGAAATAAATTATAAAACATACTTCAAAAAACATGATCTTGTAAACTTAGCTATATTAGCTTTATAATGACTTTGAAATAATGTCAAAATATTGCTTTTAGATTTTGTTTCTTGCTATTATAACTTTGAGTTTACATGATGATGTTTTTCGGAATATGTTACAAATTGTTTGCAGTATGGTGCAACAATTGAAAACAAACTACGAGCTGAAACTGTTCAAGAAGTTCTTCCATTTGCTCCACCGTTCCATCAATGTATCCTGTGCAGTAATTTTCCAGAATTTGCACACTTGCGAGTTTTTCTCTAAGGAAGTTTACTTGTTTATTTGAGCATTCTGCAGATTCACGCTGAAGAATTGTCTGCGCCATATACTGAGTATGAAACACGAAATTTGTTCCTTAATATATTTTATTCTGTTGAAATGTTTAATAATGAGTTAGAGCAAATACTCGAACGCTTATACGTCTTTATATGAATTTCATTCCACGAGCCAGTAATGTGCCCACTATTTTTTTCACTTTTGATGCGAGTTTTTTATATTTTTTCTTAACTAGTTGGAGTTAAGGCGAGACCGATAAAGCACTTGAAAAACGCAAGTACCTATACGTAAGAATGAAAAGTGCGCGAATATTGAACATATAAATTAAAGATAGGCTATCTAGGTGCAGTTAAGGCGAGACCGATAAAGCACTTGAAAACGCAAGTACATATACGTAAGAATGAAAAGTGCGTGAATATTGAACATATAAATTAAGGATAGGCTATCTAGGTGCAGTTAAGGCGAGACCGATAAAGCACTTGAAAACGCAAGTACATATACGTAAGAATGAAAAGTGCGTGAATATTCAGCATAATGAGTATAGGCATTGAGGATAGGCCATTTCCTATGATCTAAGTAGTAGCTTCTAGATTTAATCTCTACGTAAATTTAACGTCACAATGCGCGTCTGAAGCAACATTTGTTATAAAATGACGACAGGTTTTGAGCAGAATACTTAGGATTAGAATACTATTGAGCATCATCAATATCTTATAGAACATATTACAAGCAAGCTCAATAACAAAGAACAATATACTTCACAATGCGCGTTTGCAGTAACATTCGTTATAAAAAAGACCGCATATTTTGTAAAAGCCAAATGAACATATAATACAATGTGGGCGCCGTGCTGTATACTTTGTGTTGATTTGTGTTATGAAATTTTATACAAGAAACATATTGTACTTATAGCGATTATTATGTCAAGGAATTTGCCGCTGACCAGGAAGTTAATAGGCGCGTCCCCGATCATCGCCCGGGTTATAGCAAACCCCCATTAGAATAGACCAGTGAATTCTACAATATTAAGTGGATTGTGTGTATTTTACATATTTTAGGACTTGTTTAGTGTAGTGTGCAGGGAGGCTCAGTGGATTGCAGTAAAACCAGTGAATAGAACATGGGGGGGGTTTGTACTTTTGTGTATTCAAAAGTAACGCCGCCCCAGCCCGAGTTAAAATGTTGCAGCTGTTCGTCATATTATTGCATTCATGTGACAACCCTTGCAAAAGCCATGCAAATCGTTGAAGAGGATGAAATGGATTCTCCATTAGCACTTTTTAAGTTTTCCTTTGGAATTACACCAGAGATGCCAGATCATTTTCAAATGGCTACACTTAGCAAAGAAAAGGTTTCTTTATTTGAAACAGGTATGCAAGATAATCTGCAATGGTGAACATCCTTTTAGCTTTACATATACTATTTCCTCTATCGGTATGGTATTTAGCACTTTCTAGCAGTTTGTAAATATTACAATTTAATTATTTTAGGCAATGAGAATGATGCAAGCGATTTTACTGATCTTCCTGAAAAAAATAGTCATAATATTTTGGCGCCATCTGAAAGTGGTATTTGTTCTTGTGGTGCAGAGTGGGATAAACGTTCTATTCAAGATGAATGGTTGTAGGTAGACTTGTGTTCAGTTGCGTACTTTTATTCAATCCATGATGTGAAGGGTAAGTTCTGATTTGTTATAGGTTACGCTTCACTTCATAATTTTTTGACTTAAATAGATTATTTAGTGTATTGTAGACCTTGCTCCTCTTGTGCTACGAAAAAGCATTATGATGGCATTTAAAACAGGATTGTATGGTTTGGATCATATGCAATATCTCATTCCGTGCTAAAAGATTACATTCGGCTTTTCATAACGTCGAGGTACTTTTTAATGAAAATTTGCCAAAACATTAGTAGCTACGTTTGTCCATTATTTAATTTTCTCGCCCTATCTCTTTTGAATGTTTTTTCTTTTTTATTCTTGTTCAGTTTACCTATGTACAAATATTATGTTGCATATGTACAAAGGCAAGTGTCTTCGGGTAATTTTAGTTTCCCAAAGGAAATAACTTACGTCAAGTTTCGTCTCGCTAGCATTGCCATGATACGGTAAGCATCGTTTCATTTTCAGCTGTAAAATATGAATATTCCATTGAGATAGTGATCGCTTGTTTTATTAAGTTATTGAATTTTCTCTTATTAAAGTGCTTATATTACGAATTTTAGCCCCCCTTTTTTATGAGCTTAATTGAACGAACTTGTTTCAGTGATTTTAAATCTGCAATTATAATTGAAATTGGATTGGTGAAAGTGATTTTACGGACGTTCAAAGTCACGATTTTCAGCATTTTTTTTGCGAACTTTTTGATCGGTATGCTAATGACTTGTGACGTAGAAAGTTGAACACATATATCAACATGGCGTATTCTACTTGTAATCTTAATAAGAAACGCAGAGGAAAACGCTTTGTTGCTGGCGGACCTAATCAAATTAGTTGCGCCAATGATTCAAAAACCCGAAGGAATGTCGATGCATCTGTTTCCTAAAAAAGAAACAGAGCCGCAAAGACATAGAAAATGGGTAAATTTTGTGCGTAAACATAGACCGGGCTTTGAGGCTTCCTCTACCTCGTGTCTGTGTTCTGCGCATTTTGAATATTCCTGTTTTGACCTTAATTTGAGCGTGCAAGTCAAGCTCAAAAGAAGGTTGAAAGAAGATGCTATCCCAACCATTGACGTGGCTGGGATTCCTGAACCATTACAGGACGAAATAACCGATCGAAAGCGAAGACAAGTAAGTTTACGCTTGTTTATGTAAATTTTTCTTTTGTCATATGTAAATTCGATATAAGTTTTGTAGATTATTCGACATACTCTCCATAAGCCATCGCTGAAGGAAACATGTTTTCACGATGAGGAAGTACCATCTACTAGTGATGGAGCTGAGCATGTTGAAGTATGTACTGGGGAAGCAAACGATTCGCCATTTGAAGAAGAACTGCATGCAGTTGGTGAAGATATTTGTGAATCCCAGTCTCCATGTGAATCGTGCCATCGTCTTAAGAAAAAACTTACATCTTTACAAAAGACTTTAAGCTGGTATAAAAAGACAAAAGCATCTTTGAAGAAAAAGGCCCAGAAGTTGCAAAATGAATATCAAAGCGAAATCAGGGAAAATCGTAATACATCCGTGGTGACCAGCATTAATATAGACGATGGAATGCAGGAGAGTGCTGAAGAGCTTTTTGAAGGAGAATCATACATGGACTACTCCTCTTTTGAAGAGTCTAGTCGGAGTGAAGATTTAGATGAAGATACCACAGGTAATACAGTCAGGTATTTTATCTTATAAAGAATTAGATCTCTGTTGTATTTCATAATAATGAATTTTCTTAATCGTGTTACAGAATTGATGGAGGAGAAAGCTCGCATGAACAACCTATGTTTATGGTATTTTACATCTCATTGGTTGAGTTATTTGAAAAATTTTGCTTTAACTGCAAGGCTGAAAATCCAAAAGTACACATTAAAAACATTGGTTCGATGGCCATTGTAGAGCAAAATTGTGGTAAATGTGTTGAAAAGAACTTTATGTGGTAAACACAAGCAAGTATAGGCTGAGTATTCTCCCATCCCATAGACCCACAAAACCATTGCATCAACCATCTGTATGCCACAGCTCTCAAGTATCTGAAGTAAATAAAAAGGTTGGACTAATTATTGTTGATGAAACAATGTTGATGATAAATTGTTTCTCATACAATTTACAATCTTACATATTTAATGATTGTAATGCTTGGCGGCGATAAGCACGTCCATTCCTATCTCTCAATAATGGCCTGACGTTTTCAAGGACAGCCTCATGAACTAAAGGCCCAATGATATTTTCTCAATGCTGCCATCGAATGTCATTTTCTGCATAGCAAGTCCTATTTCTTTACAGCATCTGTACTCTAATGCGCCTTCTAACAAATCGGTATAACAGCATTGACAATTACACCTGAAACGTGGGAGCATTGTGGTTTATAAAGTAACTTTATGTTTATTACAAACAGGAGAATACAACAACTTACCATTCACCGAGTGGAATTACGCCATCACTTCGTTGTTCTAATGTCGCAGGGAGAATTCCATCGGGATCATCTGGAGTATGCACTTCATCACCATCTCCTGCGAGCGCTTCATCGTCATATGCGAAGTCGTTTAAATGCTCAACATAACCCACGGATTCCGAACTCGAATCAGATACGCATTCAGACATCGAATTCGAATTATCTGAGCACTGATTTGAGGCCGTACTTTCCGGAAAACTTGTTTTTTAATATTTTATTGAAAATACTGTCATTATTTGTTTTTAAGACAAGAAAAACGACAATAAAGTCACCTCCTATAATATAATATTATATTGACGGAAAAAGACGTGTTCAACTATCTACGTCACAAGTATCAATATGGCGTCGTAAAAAATTCGCAAATAGTACCCGACTTTGGAGGCAAAATTAAGGAACTTATATTTATCTGTTTAAGTCCAGCGACATGTCATAGTTCTTCAAATAATCCAAATTTTCAATTAAGCTCCTAAAAAATGGGGGCTAAAATTCGTAATATAAGCACTTTAAGGTTGCTTGATATTGATTTTGACAATGGGTTTTTTTGTGAATTATGTGGAAGAATTCCCCAAAAGGTGGTGATGGATGGAACAACTCTTGGAATACAGAAAAATTTCTTACCAAATAATTTAAGAGAGTCTGATAATGGATTGCTAGATGGAAGATAAGTATTTTTGAAGTTTATCTGTAATATATAGTATATACAGGTCTGCTAATTAGTAAATACGAGTGTTCATCTACGTATCAGAAAGCATTTTATGCATGATAGTGACTTCTCTCACTTTTTTTTTGTACACAGCTTATAGTTATAAAAATAACAACCTGTTTTCTTTTGTCCAATACTAGGTTTGAAATGCGCAATTTCGTCAACAGGAGAAATGTGCGAGCTTTATTGAAGAAGTACAGTGATTCAAAGCTAAGTTGGGACGAATTTCAAGAATTAAAATCTGAAGTAAGAAGAATTTATTACCCCACGAGTACAAAATTTTGCATGACCACTCCAGAGCTCATTTTATACTACAATTTCTCGTATTTATAGATATCTTCAAAGGGGCTTAGGACTCTACTTGAATGGTTAGAGAAACAAGGATTTATCACTAGTTGTCCAAACTCGTGCAGAAGATTATTGGCAGCATTCACTTCTGACAAACCAGTATGCGCAATTGTGCCCCCAAAGGATAAGTTTTGGACCTCTTGATAAGGATGTCTGATGGAGCCAATCCAAAGACAATCCTTCGACTGATTTAAAACTTCTTCATGAAGAAGTGCCCCTACTGTTTAACGTCATTGAGACTAGCGAAGAAATTCCTATTACTATTCAACCGCTGCTAAAGGAATTGGTACAAAAGGCTATAAGTCCGTTCGAGGTCAAGGACGGTCAGTGGGGTTTTCCACACAACTTACCTGCGGTGTCTCAAAATTCGTCCATTGGATATATACCTTGTCTGCCAGAACTGGTTCATCGAGGGAATTATGTTCTTGACAATAGGAAGACACAGCTGGGAGATTGTGCCAAAATCACTAGACCCAAGAAGAAGCATGGCACTTTGATCCCTGGAATGTTTTGCATTCTTTGTCCCCACGGTATTTACATGATGAACAGCGCCAACGAAAATTTGTTTTACTATTGCAGTAAGTGACATTGCGCCTTCGTTTTTGTTTCCAGGTATATGTTTTGGATTCGAAATAATGAGGGATCACGAATCACCAAATATCCCATTTACCATTTTACGAACATGTTTTCCTGATGGTAAGTTACGTATGTGTGTACCTTTTATGGTGCTACAGAGTATTATCAGTGAATCAGACAGCTTGCATGACGGTTTAGTCGCCTGACAGAGTTTTCAGTGCAGTAACATAACCGAATGTGCCTGATGATATGCATATGTATTTTTATTTCTTTAGCGCCAGAGTTGGTCATTTACGATAATGCCTGCAGATTGCACGAGTATTGTTTGAACCGAGATCCAGCATTTTTTAAGAAAACAAAATTTGTTGTTGATAAGTTTCATTGGAAAAAATCATTCAGGTAAACTGCCATACTCTTCCTATTTTACTTGAAGCGAACTTATTGATCCAAAAATGGCCGTTTTTATGTTCTCACAAAATTTGTTGATTTATAACTGTCCTTTATGTGTAGGATGCTGCGAAGGATATAACATGAAATTGTACCCCATGCTCAATATGTACAATAGTCAAGCTGCTGAACAGTGCAATTCGTGTATTAAGCCTCTTGCCTCCATGGTTTCTTACATGGAATACGATAACTTTTTTCTTTTTATAAAACTTCATATTTGGCACAGGAATATGTTGCGCATTGTTAAATACAATCCTGAGAGAGAAATAGCCTACAAACACTATTTTCTCACTCTTAGTCGCGTTATTCATTAGTAACGTGTTATAGTTTCGTTTTTCGAAAAATTTAAACTTGTTTTTATGAATAGTTTTATCTGTACAAAATGTTACTTCATTTCCTTTTCCTTAGTAATGTTGTCGCAGAATTCTGAGTGCTTCAGGTCCGTCATCTCGAGCTTCCCGTATCACCTAGGATAAACTTCTGTCGTCTAAACACTGGACTAGTTCTGCGCAAGCATCTGCTTTCTTCGCTGCGCTCGGTGAGGATTCACTGTTCTCAAGAACGAACACATCATACAATTTTGTAGTCTCATTTGCGCCAAGAACTTTACTTCCCAAAGCTCATACTTATTTTCATCTCCGTTGAACATTATTGCTCTCCTGGGCCCATAACCTGTTGGGTTTGATGCAGTGGCCATGATTAATAATCACACTGATGTCTGGAGGTTTTATTACATTTATTCCCACACATAGAAGAAAGACTAGCATACGACAATTAACTGATATACATAATAATACAGCAATTTACATACGTGACGCTAAACTATGATTGGTCAGTTTATTTCCTCAGCTCTTGTTACAAATAATATCGATTACGTCTACAATCATTTCTATAATTAAACATGTAGGAAGTTAACACACACTTTACAAGATACACATATACACATCACATGAGAACATAACCTATCAGGTTATATATGCCGAAAACTGGCATACTTTATATTTCTATCACATTCTTCTAAATACTTTAACACTCTTAGCATTGTAATCACTCGTTTAAACACAAACTAACAGTGTCTCTGTACTGAAACGTTTTTTCGACCATGGTTATATAGGCCGAAAACAGGTACTCTTTATATTTCTATCACATTCTTCTAATACTTTAACACTCTTAGCATTGTAATCACTCGTTTAAACTCAAACTAACAGTGTCTCTGTAATGAAACGTTTTTACGACCATGGTTATATAGGCCGAAAACTGGCATACTTTATATTTCTACCACAATCTTCTAAACACATTAACACTGTTAGCATTCTCGTCACTCGTTTAAACTTTAACTAACAGTGTCTCTGTAATAAAATGTTTTTACGACCATGGTTATATGCCGAAAACTGGCATACTTTATATTTCTACCACATTCTTCTAAACACTCAAACACTGTTAGCATTCTCATCACTCGTTTACACTTAAACTAACAATGTCTCAGTAACAATACGTTTTTACGACCATGGTTATATATGCCGAAAACTGGCATACTTTATATTTCTACCACATTGTTATAAACACTCTAACACTGTTAGCATTCTCGTCACTCGTTTAAACTCAAACTAACAGTGTCTCTGTAATAAAACATTTTTACGACCATGGTTATATATTCCCCAAACTGGCATACTTTATAGTTCTACCACATTCTTCTAAATACTTTAACACTGTTAGCATTCTCGTCACTCGTTTAAACTAAGACTAACAGTGTCTCTGTAATAAAGCGTTTTTCGACCATGGTGTTATATGATTATAGTAAGTACATAAAACGCCACTTCTGTCATGTGTCACAACTGCGCAATGTCTAGCTAGGAGTCTTTTCTACTTGAGTAGTCCAGTTGTCGTTTGGTCAGAGGTAGGCACGTTTTTGGTCAGCGGAGACCCTCATTTAGATGGTGGTATTTGTGGTTGAAAGGGAATGCTATAACCCAATGATCGGGGACGCGCCTATTAAATTCCTGGTCAGCGGCAAAAGCCTTGACATAATAATCGCTATAAGTACAATATGTTTCTTGTATAAAATTTCATAACACAAATCAACACAAAGTATACAGCACAGCGCCCACATTGTATTGTATGTTCATTTGGCTTTTACAAAATATGCGGTCTTTTTATAACGAATGTTACTGCAAACGCGCATTGTGAAGTATATTATTCTTTGTTATTGAGCTTGCTTGTAATATGTTCTATAAGATATTGATGATGCTCAATAGTATTCTAATCCTAAGTATTCTGCTCAAAACCTGTCGTCATTTTTATAACAAATGTTGCTTCAGACGCGCATTGTGACGTTAAATTTACGTAGAGATTAAATCTAGAAGCTACTACTTAGATCATAGGAAATGGCCTATCCTCAATGCCTATACTCATTATGCTGAATATTCACGCACTTTTCATTCTTACGTATATGTACTTGCGTTTTTCAAGTGCTTTATCGGTCTCGCCTTAACTGCACCTAGATAGCCTGTCTTTAATTTATATGTTCAATATTTGCGCACTTTTCATTCTTACGTATAGGTACTTGCGTTTTTCAAGTGCTTTATAATGCTCGCCTTAACTCCAACTAGTTAAGAAAAAATATAAAAACCTCGCATCAAAAGTGAAAAAAATAGTGGGCACATTACTGGCTCGTGGAATGAAATTCATATAAAGACGTATAAGCGTTCGAGTATTTGCTCTAACTCATTATTAAACATTTCAACAGAATAAAATATATTAAGGAACAAATTTCGTGTTTCATACTCAGTATATGGCGCAGACAATTCTTCAGCGTGAATCTGCAGAATGCTCAAATAAACAAGTAAACTTCCTTAGAGAAAAACTCGCAAGTGTGCAAATTCTGGAAAATTACTGCACAGAATAAATTGATGGAACGGTGGAGCAAATGGAAGAACTTCTTGAACAGTTTTAGGTCTCGTAGTTTGTTTTCAATTGTTGCACCATATTGCAAACAATTTGTAACATATTCCGAAAAACATTATGTTAACTCAAAATTTCAGTTATAATAGCAAGAAACAAAATCTAAAAGCAATATTTTGACATTATTTCATAGTCATTATAAAGCTAATATAGCTAAGTTAACAAGATCATGTTTTTTGAAGTATGTTTTATAATTTATTTCTTCAAATTGTCGGCTTGAAAAGGTTTTTGTAATTGTTGAACAGTTAACTTTCAAAGGCCGTAATACATAAACCTTGATAAATTGATTTCACGCGTTAATATACTTGAAAAGTGAAAGAGGTTTTTGAATTTAGGTAATTGATTCTATCTCGTTTGTGAAAGCTGATAACCACTCAAAAACAATGGGCAATAAATGTTTTTCACTTACAGGTAATCAACTCAACCGCATCAAGCATCTTACCCCAAATTAAAGCGAGAAAACACCAAGAAATTTTCAACCAACGCATAAATTGGGCAGCCAAGCCTGCTACACCCCCCCCCCTTCTTTAATATTGCACGACCAATTAACATTTTATAGTCGCAAAGACATTCCATTATGGAGTTAGAAGAATCGAATCTAACAGTCATTTCTATCTATATTAGCAAAAAACTCATTAGGAAAAAACCGTTCAATGACTCGCCAATTATTTTGCTATCTCTTTTAAATACATTTTATTATCTAACACATCTGCATAGCTTAGCATAATAAGAATGTTTTACTTGAAGACAAACAAAATGCTGAAAAAACATATCATTTATTTTTTCTAGCACCGCCAGTGTTTGAAAGCAAGAAGGGAAATATTCCAATTGAGTTTTTTGGAAATCCGTTTTTGATTGTGAGCAACGAAACAAGACATTGTTTACATGAGAGCGCGAAAGTATGTATTTTTCGTTATGATATTTAAGATTTATTTGTGCACAATTTGTCTTGACACCACACTGTTTTATTTTAACAAACTTCTCAGGACAGCAGAGGCACTCGCAGACACGACGTAAAAAGTGACCATGATTATGAAGAAAAGGGACGGATTCGATTACAGAACAGTAGAAAACTGGATTGCCCAGCACAAGTGCAAATAAGATAAGTCAGAGTATTTCTCGACTACTACATCGATCGAAAACAATTTACATCAGAAAACAGCTTGGTTATGGCAAAATGGAGAGTATTTAGAGAGATTAAGGAAAAAATGGATAACGATTCCTCCTCACAGCTTTGCGCCAGCAGTCGTTTTTACATAAAAATACCTCTTAGTAGTGCTCATTCAAGTCACGCCTTTGGTGCCACGGCAACAGTTGGGCAGCGAATGGATTACCGACTGGTCACGAAAGTTTATAGTTTGGTAAAACGCAATGTAATCAAAATCTCAGAAGCCAAAAAGTGTCTTGATCGATACGTTGAAGAGACTTTATTTCCACAAGACAAACAAAAGGCTATACCGCGCAAGACAAATAAACGGTACTATCCAAATAAAAAGGATGTTCGAAACCACGTAGCAAAAGCAATAGAGTCCCTTAAGGACTGCAAAGACGATCAAGAGTCCCTGCGCAGGAAGGTAGAAACCTGGAAACAGAATTCTCCAAGCAGCAAGTTTTTCTACCGCACAAGAGATAACGCTTCCAGAAACGATATTCCTCCAAAGGAGGATAAAAAGTTTTTGTTTGTGCATCAAGAGCATTGGCAACAAAGAATGTTGATTCGTTATGGCGAACAATTGTGTCTCATGGACGCCACGTACAAAACAACAAAGTACGCAATACCGCTTTTCTTTGTGTGCGTTCATTCAAACGTTGGCTACAAAGTTGTGGCTGAATTTAAGTGCCAGACGGAGACCGAAGAAGCCATAGAAGAGGCTCTGGCTATTATAAAAGGATGGAATCCAGTATGGAACCCAAAATATTTTATGGTGGATTACTCATTAGCAGAAATAGGCGCGATAGAAAAAAGTTTTCCCGATGTACAGGTTTATGTTTGCGAATTTCACAGGTTGCAAGCGCTAAAACGGTGGGCTACAGCAAGCAAGAATGGATTGTCATATGAACAGCAACAACACTTCCTTTGCAAATGAAGAAGATTGCTAATGTCAGTACCAAACAGGAGTACGACAAGGCAATAAAAGATTCTCGCAAATCCGAAGTGTATAAAGAATGCAGCAAGATGAGAGAATATGTTGACCGTACGTGGTTTTCTTGCGCTGTCAGATGGGCACACGCTTTTCGAAAACAGCAAGTCACCAACATTGTTAATACTAACAATGGCGTTGAGGATCAAAACAGAGTCTTTAAATACGAATACTTACCCCAAAGTATTGACAAATCTGTGTTTGGTATTGCGGTGATGTTGGTTGAATCTTTCATTCCCGATGTTCTTCAGCACTATTTGGATGCAAACCTGCGACTGAGCAGCGCCTACTGCAAGTACAACCCATCAATCCCAGAATACTTGAACAACAGACCTCCGCACTTTTTGAAATGTTGCCTTCAAAATCGATACGCTTCAGCCATTTTCAAACAGGACAACATAACTCCGGTTAATTTAAAGAAGGGCACGTTCAATGTCAAGAGCGAGAGCAATGTTGGAAAGAAACATTTCATAGACTTCCGAGAACCAAGTTGTACCTGCAACATATGGCACACTACCCATTTCCCTTGCAAACATTTTTACGCAGTTTTTTCTTTCTATGACGAGTGGGATTTCGAAAGTCTTCCAGAAGACTACCGAAATAGCGTTTTCATCACTCTCGACAATGAGCCTCTTGGATTGCCACAAGATACTACGCCAGAAGAACTAGAGGAAGCCAATACGTCATCATGGAGCACCATCAAAAGAGACGTTGTTTTGCAAGAATCGTTGTCTTCTGATAACAAAAATATATCCACGACATACCCCACGAAGAAACAGTTAAGTTTGAAACTACCTCAAACAAAAGTTCCAAAAGGCTCAGAAAGATCTTGCAAGAACAACTGGGCCAAATACACAGTATGACCTTCCTGATCGACAACGAGACCACTCTACAAGAAGCAGTGCAAAGAGCTGAAAGCTTGAAACAGTTTCTTGAACAAAACTTTCCCACAGAAAATGGTTTGCCTCTTCGATTGAGTCCTGTGAAAAAAATAAAGGTTACCGAGACAAAATACCATCAAATCTTTCATAAGGCCCTACCTCCTCCCAGACGACGCAAGACAAAAAAATCTACACCATTTACAATAGATCTTACTAATGTGGGCGATGAAATGGCACAAGTAAGACAAGTTATTGAATTGCTTTCTTGTCATTTCTTAAAAAAGCTTCTCTCAAATTATTACTTTTATGTTTAAAAAATTTCTTATCCGTCCGAAAAGAGTAAAAAGACAAAAGCACTTATCTTACTTTCCAATATCTTATTAAAGTGTTGTTTCAAAAGTAATTTTCACCAGCCATTAGATATACGATACGAAGGACACCACCAAAATTGTGGGTTTATGTCTTTTAAGTCGCACTCATTTTTGCCATACTCGAAAACAACGTTTGAAAAAGTTGTTCGTAATTCTTTAGATTACATCTCGTCACGAGTATTTTTTGAAAGTAGTCTTTTTATTTTCATAGGTGTCCACTAATGTGCAAAACCAGGAGAATGAAAAAAGCAATTCAAGCAGGTACAAGCACATAGCAATAGAGAAATATTGAATGGAGAAAAATTTTCAAAAAATATTTGTGCAATGATGAGAGGGGGGTAGTAACATTTCAGTGTAGTATTTATATTTGCTATGTAGTAATTATTTAATATGAGTGAGGACTATATTGTAATTCTTCAAAAGACATAAAAAGTTCTTTGCCATCAATTTTTGCTTCTTCCACATTCAACTTCATTGCAACCAATGCATCTTATGTGAATTTTTAATCACCTGGAATTGAAAAATGTATGGATTTTGTCAGATGATGCAGTACTGTATTTAATGTTTCATGCATGTCATGATAAGCTTTTCTTGAGCAAATATTTCAAGGTAGGAGCAAAATTTGGCACATTATTGAACAAAGTAGTTTTTATCTTGATTTTGATGTACTAACCTGTTTAGTACACTGTGTAACAAACAATTCATTTACAGAAACACCATATGGCATTTATAAAACTTTTAGCATAAAGCAAACCTTTACATACCATCATCATGATTGTCCAAATCTGTCAAATTGTCCAGGCTAGCTGTTTAATACAGGTAATTTTTATTGTACGACATGTACCAAAGAGCTCATTAATTAATCCTGCACTGCATTTGATTTCAATACAGCTCTGTCCTTAATATTTGCTTCATATTTTCAGAAAAATATCATGAAAAAATCCTCCATTTCAACTCAGTTGAAACAAGGAGATTTAAGATATGCATATCTCGAGAAGAACTGGTTGCTTTGCCTCGTCTAGCAATCGATTAAGTAAAGAACAAATAAGAATGGATAAACATAACTTAAATTACAACTTAGGAGTAAAAACATTCACAAAATATATGCCATCACACTTCAAGTATTGACTTAAAACAAAACACTGAACACTTTAAATAGTAAACAATCTTACGTTGCTTACCGGTATCATGAAATGTTTCCTTTTCTGGCATTACTTCAGCATCCGTATACCAAACAAGTTTGCAGCATGTTTTAAAGATAAAATTTCTAAAAGTTTTTGTGCTTGGCATTGATATTTTATATAATCGCAATTGTGGTTGTCAAATCCGGGTGGGCGAAAAAATTTTATTTTATGAGCCCGCGTCTTCCGCTGACTTTGACAACCAAAATCCGCCATGTTTTTGACCACGCGGCCGCGCGCTAATAATTTATACTAATTTTGTTGACGTTTCCCCTCCAGGTCTTATAGAACTCAATGATTCCCCGTGGTTGAAATGCCAGAAAATGGATGCGACACATATATCTAATGAAACACCAATTGTGAATATAGAGGACATAATCTCGGCCGCAGAAGCAAAAGATGAACAGAAATTTAAATCAACAGAAGTAAATAAATTGATCGAACCTCAATTTGATGTTAGAAACCTTTTATTAACTGACATAAATATTGTGGAAAAAAGTAGCTTCAAGTGAGTTTTTCCTTCTTCACAATCCTATTGATTTATTGTGACATTTATAGCAATAACACCATCTCGTAGTACAGTCTTTCCTTATAAACTTTTCATTGTATTTATTACTGAACGTAGAAAGAAGAAAGATGAAATTCTACGTGACAATGCTTGTGACAACACGCAATTTCTTTTGAATTGCATCTGGAAGGTTTGAAAATTTATGTTTTTTGGCGAAGCCCATGGGCATAGGTCCAATGTTGACATACTCTTTTGTAAGGTTCAATTCTCTCTCCACCAAAGGTTTTTAAATTATCTCATTCAATGTTAAACTTTTTTATGTAATTATGCTCTGTGGTATAATCAGTAGTGTAGCCAGCCTTCACAGTTTTCTCCTGCTGTGCAATTTTCACAGCATTATTTCTTTAGAAATTTGTTGTTTTCCAATGAGTAAACACACAATAGTTGGCATAGCTAGGCCAAATTTACGGGCTGGCTATGCCAGTCAGTGTGATATTGCAATGTTTAAATTCATTTTTTGTCTATTTTGTCAGATTTATATGTAGTTCTAGATATAGTCAGTGTTCTTTCTTTTCCAGCTGCCAGTTGAAAAGTGTGACAATGTTGTTTTGTTACAGGTTAGTAGAAAACTTGTTGCTTATGGTTTTCTTAAAAGTTGTATTTGTAAAATTAGAATGCCTCCTACGTAGTTTTACCATTCTTAAATTGCCCTAAAAATGTTATAAATAAAAATATTCATGATTTCTATCATACTTCGGATTCAGCAAGTGCCTATAGGGATATGAATTATATAGTTGTGATGCCATGTGTTGTTTTGCATCATGCGCATCCCTAATTATGATAATTTACAGTAAATTAGAAACCGATAATCTGTTTTACTAAACATGGTTTTAGTTTGAGTGAATTAAATGCCTTTCCCATAAGTTACCCTACATGTTGCTGGATTGATTAATGAAGACAAAAATTGTACACTTAATATGATTTTTATAGTTAACTGAGAAGTCAGAATCTGGAAAAGATGAAAGAAAGAATAAGACTGAAGCAAAGAATGTAAGTTTGATTTTTGCTATTGTTGTGTACTGGAAATTTATTATTAATGAGTGTTTATGGCTATTAATCATTGTCATGCTAGCACTACACTAGTTTTAAAAACAGTTATGTCTTCATTAGTTTATTCTACAAAGTGTGAGAGTTATTCTTATGCATGAAAAGATTGTCCTCTTTTTTATGTTGAATATCTTCAGATTAAAAATTAAACTTAACAATAAAAATATAATATAAAAGAAATTCCAAAGAAGCAAGACATCTTGAGATTGCAAAATATGAATCAAAACAAGACGAGAAGTAAACTGTACATTTTCGACTTTATTTCAAAGTCATCCTCAGATAGAATATTCTAAAAATAAAATATATAATAAAAATATAATACTATATTTATAAAGCTACAAAATTTTACAAGTGAATTTTGTTTCTGTCTTGTGTTCTTTACTTCAAAACATCATTGAATCCAGGCTGAAACTATGCAAAAGGATGATGATGATGAAATGGATATGGGCAGTGATGAAGAAGACCAGAAAAAAGGTAATGTGTAAGGCAAAATAGAAACATTAGGTTCAATGATGGATTTGAAACGAGGATAATGATGGACAATGCATGTTTCACAACGTGTTTAATCTTCAGGAAGAAGAATCAGGAGATAAAGTTGAGAAAATGTCAAAAAAGAAATTGAAATTGAAAAACAGAATGAGTGTTGCTGAATTAAAACAGGTTTGAATAACAATTTATTGCCATATTTAGTTTTATCTATATCATTTCTATGGTATTATTTTAGACAATCCATCGCCCGGACGTTGTTGAAATGCATGACGTCACAGCACCTGATCCAAAGTTACTTGTTTTTCTTAAGGTATGTTTGATCTTTTTTTATGTGATTTTGAGTTAACGAAACCCTTTAAAAAAGATTCTGTTTTCATTTGTTCGCCAGGCATGTCGAAATACAGTTCCTGTCCCACGTCATTGGTGTTTCAAAAGAAAATTTCTACAGGTTTGATTGTTTACCTTAAAACGTGTTTGGTAGTTTTTCGTTTTACTTTATTATGTTGTATATTTTTTAAGGGGAAACGTGGTATCATTAAACCACCATTTCAACTTCCTGATTTCATACAGGTAAATTGTTTCACTTTCGTGTACTTGCGACCATTTTTGATGTTTTTGTCTTTGAAAGAAATTGTTGTAATGATGAATCTTATTTTTCCTACAGAAAACGGGAATAATGGAGATGAGAGAGGCTTTGCAAGAGAAAGAAGATGCAAAAAACATGAAAGCCAAAATGCGAGAAAAGGTGCTTGCTTTTCTCATTCTCCTCCATACTTTACCAAAACGTCCTTCATTTTTTGGCGGGGGGGGAGCGGCGGCGTTAGTGATGCACTTAAATCTTGAACAGAATAGATGGACTCAGTTTTATATATTTTTTGTAGATTCGACCTAAAATGGGGAAGATTGATATTGATTATCAAAAACTTCACGATGCATTTTTCAAGTAAGTGAACAAAACAAAATTGTGATACTCTTTGATGCTAAATATTTAGACGTGTGTATCAATACCCATTACAGATTAGATCTGATTATATAAAATATTAGGATTAATAAGAAGAAAACAGTAGTTGTGGATTTTGACATTCATTTTCTTGTTAATGCAATGATGTTTCTACATAAATACAACTTTCACAGAACATGCAGCAAAATTTTATAGATGTGGCAAAAGATCTTGGATTTTCTCGCGTTTTTGCATGCTTAGATGATTTCTTTAATAACTGAGCAAGCTATTCCCTCTGAAAGTTGTGCAAGTAGATTCAGTTTGCTGTTCACAGGACTATGAACTTGAACAGTTGGTTGAGTGGACTGCGCATGCTAATGTAAGCTGCTTATGCGCAGTTAACTGCTCTAATTAATTGGAAAATCGAGCAAACCAGCTACTCAGGAACAGGTGTAAACACTAAGTAGATTTAAATATTTGCTGCACACTATAAAAATGCTTCAATTTGCCATGAAGTCAGTGGACTCGTATTGCATAAATCAAAATTAAATAGGAATTAATTTAGAAAAAAAAAGAGTCTAAAGTCAGTGTTTTTTCATCATCCATGGATGTCCCGTTGGTTTAATTGCTACTTTTGACTTGCATATTCATTGTGCAACTAACCAATAGATATCTTATTTTTCTTTTCAAAGATGGCAAACAAAACCAAAAATGACAATTCATGGCGATCTGTACTACGAGGTTCGTTCGTCTGCACTTCTCTAATGTTCGCTTATTCATAGAAATAAAAAAATACTTATTGAAATCAACTGCGACAAAGAGAACCATCCGTAGCTGCTTATTTGATTACAGGGCAAAGAGTTCGAGACGAAATTAAAGCAAAAGAAACCTGGTGATCTATCAGAAGAATTAAGAACAGCTTTAGGCATGCCTACTCGTCAGGTATGTAAATGTTACAGATGTCATAAAAGAAATCTGTTGTTCTTGTTGACTTAGTTCTATAAACAAACATTTAGATGGTAATTTTACCGTACATTTCAGGGGAGCAATCTCGTACCACCACCTTGGTTAATTGCCATGCAACGTTATGGTCCACCACCATCCTATCCTAACCTCAAAATACCAGGACTCAACGCACTAATCCCTGAGGTACGTCGAATTATTTCCGCTCCAAATGTTCTAAAATTCTTAAGTTTATCTTGTTTTTGTAATATTGTAGGGAGCGTCATTTGGCTACCACGCTGGAGGCTGGGGCAAGCCTCCTGTTGACGAACATGGACGTCCCTTATATGGTGACGTCTTCGGTGTACAGCAAACAGACATAAACATTGTTCATGATGAACAGGTAAACTCTAATCTTTGGGGAGAACTTGAGTCTGAGTCGGAAGAATCCGAGGAATCTGAGGTTTGTCTGCTTTGTTTAACTTGCAAGAAAATGTTTTTATGCAAAATTTGAAAATCAAGCCGCTTCACATGTTGTTGAAATCAATGTTTTATAATTAGGAGGAATCTGAAGAGGAAGCTCCGGATCAATCTGGTCTTGTTACTCCTGCTGAAACGTTAGTTTATTTGCTTATACAGTTTTATTATTGTAGATTGAATTAAATCAATGCAATAACACAGTGAGCTGGTATACTATTTTCATTTTCAAGGGGTCTTATCACGCCCAGCGGTTTGACATCAATACCAGCTGGAATGGAGACTTCGGATATGATAGAGTTACGTAAAAGGAAGAATATCGAAGATGCTATGGAGAGTGGCAATGAACAGCAGACATTGTACACAGTGTTACCAGAGAAGAGAGCTGGTGTTGGTGTAATGATGATTGGAACATCACATGTTTATGATCTAGCGACGGTAAGATTTTCTTACATCCATGTTAATTACGAGTTAATATTTTGGCGTGTAAAAAGGAATACTTACCCTAAAATTCACGTTGGGAGGTCACCTTTTTAAAGAAGTTGTTTGTGAAAAATGTAGAAACATCTGTAACTGTGCAGTCTTTACTGTTGTTATTACAACGTAAAAAGTTTCTTTTCTCCCATAAATTTAGGCTGCTGCAGCTCCATCTGGCACCAAGCGGGTAATTTCGAAACAGATTTTATGACATTTACGTAACTAATAGACATTTTTTACATTTAATAAATATTGCTTAAATTTAGTCGGGAGGTTTGTCTGAAGGCGTTGAGGTGGCATTGGACCCGAGCGAACTGGAGCTTGATCCAGCCGCAATGCAAGCCAGGTAAAAGTTCATTAATAATATTTTGATACACACATTGACTTAAGATTAAAATCACAAATTCAAGGTTAGATTGAATGTTTGATCAGTGCATTGATATATTTTTTTCAGATATGATGAAACGTTACGAGAACAACAAAATATCCAGAAAGAAGATTTTAGTGACATGGTTGCTGAACATGCTGCCAGACAGCAGAAGGTACTTATCGTACATCCTACTTTGAGGATGAATTTTTTGTCTGTTGTTTTTTATGCATACATATTTTTGTTTCTAAACTTTTAGAAACGCAAGAAAACTACTGATAGCGGGAAATCTGCCAAAAAGTACAAGGAGTTCAAATTCTGACACTTAATTTGCAGTATCCAGTGTTGCAAGATATGTTTCTCCCCTTATTTTATGATTTTTGTGGAGTTTAAGACATATTACACGATATATGTCTGTAGAGTGTGTCATATTACCGTATGGTCAATGGTATAGCGTCTGATTCGATCATGTAATATGGTTTATTGACATTTCACTGTCAGTACGGTTTACCTTCGAATCTTTCATGAACCTTTCATAATCATCATCCAGATTGCTGTAGCAGTCATCGTATGACAGCGAATGAAAATATCAGAGAAAGTCCTATGGCGAAAATTTTGAGTTTTGTAGATTATTTAAAATTAAATTTAATTTGCTTATTTTGACGAGTAACTTCTACTTATTATATTTGATATGGAGGCACTATAAAAGCCTCAAGTAGTTGTACATATTTCAAAAAGCTTGAATTACACTGCATTCGACATCAAATGGATTCTTTGTAGTACAAAGTTGTTCTTGGTTCACATCCCAGAGGAGCAGGAGCCATTCAGGTGTATGATGTGTGTCGTGGCAATGCGAATCTCTTATCAGATGTAAGTAGTTTAAATTCAACCATTTCAAGTTATAATTTTCTTAAATCTCTCTTGTGTTAAAATTTATAGATTAAGAAAAAACGTCGTTTAAGTGTGGAGCAAGCAGCTTAGAACAACGACATTTGGCAACTGGAAATTTCGATGGAAAGCTAATGATATGGTATTTTGAAGCTTTATTCCGAAAATTTACCTCCGTCCCAATGTATTCGGAACACGAAGAATAATCACTATCACAACTTGGTTTCATAAACAATTTTTATTATTACTTCTTAAAGTATCTCGCTTCCCTCCCTTGTCTCTTTCGTCTCGCTTGTCTCGCATGCCTCACTTCTCACTTCCGTTCTCTGCTCTCTCTACTTCCGTTCCACTCATGTTTCCTATATTGTTCTTTATCGTCCCCAACGTACCCGAATGTACAATTAAAACCCAACACGACTTTAACATAATTTGCAACACCCTCCCCCACATGTGACTACGAATGAGTCACATGTTATATCACTTTGTCTCGAAGTTTATTTCATTCCTGTTCCATTAGCTCCTGATTTATCGCCTCTGCATGCACAGCAGCTTGTCGTCTTGGTCTGAATTCTTCGGCGTTCACTTGCAACTTCTTTTGATGGTTGCTGACGTCGCATTGTAGTTCTAAAGAATAGATCAGTTGGATTAGTCTCTCAAGAGATATTTTTCCACACTGAAGTTTGACTCCTCTCACAACTCCATCCCTTCCACGGATCAACATCGTTACCTTTCCGATCTTCCACATATTTCTGTTTTTCTCGTCACCCTTAATTAAAACGATATCTCCCTCTTTCGGATGAGATTCGGTTGCTGATTTGTTAACTTGATTGCGTTGGCGTAGACTTGTTAAATATTCTCGCTGCCATCTGTTCCACAATTGGGTTTTGATTTTGTGCAAATACTTTGCTCGCTTCCGTAATTCACCGTCCTTAATGTGATGACTCTCCACCTCAGGGATGACGTTCGTCTGTTGCAGTACGAACGAAGACGGCGTCAGTACGGGTAGTTCAACATCATCCTCTACATAGCTCAATGGTCGATTGTTTATACAAATTTCTACGTCCAGAACAACTTCTGCCAGTTCATCGAATTTCAGAAGTCCTTTACCAACGACTTTGTAAAATGATGATTTGAATACACCGATCAATCGCTCAAATTGGCCTCCCCACCAGGGTGCGCGGGACAGATTGAATCTCCATTTAATGCTATGTTTACTGAGCTCGCTGTGAAACCTCTCGTCTTGCATTGCTCTCTTTAACCATGCTGCTGCAGCTTGGAACGTTTTGCATTGTCCGAATAGATCAGCGAAGGACGACCTCGCCTTGCTATGAGCCGCTTTAGACTTTGCAGGAAAGAAGTTGTCTCAAGACTCTTCAACAATTCAAGATATACTCCTCGCGTCAAACTACAGGAAAAGAGCACTAGATAAGCTTTTCCTTCTTGATTTTTCTTGACTTTATACTTAATCGGACCGGGGAAATCGACACCAATGACTTTATACGGTGTGGTTCCTTCTGTTCGAGTCTTTGGTAAAGGAGCAGGTATTGGAGCTTGATACGGTTTGGTCGTGAATCTCTTGCATCTGTAGCATCTCTTCCTTTGCTTTTTGACTAATCGACGAAGCCGAGGAACCCAATACCTTTCTCGGACCTTTGCCATCGTAAGTATAACTCCCCCATGGAGTGTTTCCAAGTGTGCATCTTCCACTAACTTCACGTTGAATAGAGCGTCATCAGGCAAGTAAATAGGGAACTCTCCTTGTATACGACCGTGACATCTTAAAATCTTGTCATCGTCGGGTTGTACATTTAACTGAATCAGATCCGTTTGAGACTTTGGGTTTTCTGCGACTCCGGCTTGTACCATTTTATCCATGACATGTGTTGCTCTTCCACTTCTTCAGATGTCAGTGGCCCGTGCTTTCTATTATCTCTGTTTTGTCGAGCATTATCAATAAATCGTTTCACCCACGCCCCAATACGAATCGCCTTCCGCAATGGATGTTTTCCAAGAATATCACTGAATATTGCCAAGTCTGACCGCTGGATAGCCGTGCTCAAAACTACTCTCGTCGCCTTTGCTTCACTTTGGGAGTCAGTCGACGGTTTGACTATAAGATCTGGTGGCCAAAGACTACGCTCTGATAGCCAGGCAGGACCTTTCATCCACATCTCGGTCAGTTTGCCACCTCTGCTTCCGAGGTCGGCCGGATTGTCGGTTGTTGGCACATGATGCCACACGATCTCATTAGAAGCTCGGATTTTTTGCCACTCGATGCGACACGAATTGTTTATAATCACCCTCTCCTTTAATCCACCATAAAGCTACAGTACTATCTGACCAGCAGTGTTTTCTGTGTGGAATGTGTCTCAGCGCATTGCTACCATTCGAGACCAAATTTGCGGCCATATGACTTGCAAAAAGCTCTAACCTCGGGATAGTCAGTCCTCTCTTGGCAAGTCTTGATTTCGCTGCCAGTAATTCCTGAGTAACTCCAGATGGTTGTTTAGCGACTGTGTAGACGACTGCGCACAAACCTTCACCGTTGGCATCCCCAAATCCATGAATCTCTAAGCTACAGACGGGTTCTTGGAACGACAGAACCGCTCTTGGCACGGTCACTTCGCTTGGTAAGGTGTTTTCCCACTTCTCCGACTCTGCTTCAATTTACCAATCAATTCTGCGTCCCAGGGTAATTTCAGGTCACACACCTCTCGATAGATTTGTTTGCCTTGCAAAAGCAGAGGTGATGCAATTCCTATTGGATCATAGATCTTCGACAGTCGACTTAAAATGCTGCGCTTCGTTGGCGATTTCCCACAATGTCCTATTTGTACACTTAACGTATCTTTCTCTTTATTCCACGTTGTACCCAGGATCTTCGTCTCAGTTGGCTGCACCCCAAATTGTTGTTTGGCCGCTGTTTGCTCTTTATGATTTTTGTTAACACTACCTTCATCCAACTCCTTTGCATTTGATGCCCGCTTATGAAGGGTAAAGGTTGCGTCACCCAGAATGTCAATAGCTTCCAATTTCCTTTTTCGTGCTTCCTCCACAGTGCATCCTCCTGAAATGATGTCATCAACGTACAGACACCTTCTCAGAGCCTCAACTGCGTCTGGAGCTTTGATTTTCCAGTGATCCAAATGTGTTTCGAGAACTCCCCCAAGTAGGAATGGAGAAGAAACCAATCCAAACAATACTCTCGTGAACCGTAGTACTTCTACATCAGCCTGTGGATTTGGTCGCCAGTGAAATCTTAAAGAATCCCGTTCACTTTCGCGTACACGAATTTGGAGAAATGCCTTTTGAATATCCCCAGTGATTGCAACAGGAAAACTTCTCGCTCTTACCAGGACTTCCCACAGCTTGTTATTTAGCGAAGGTCCCGCGTACAGGCATTCGTTTAAAGAAGGACTTTCTGGTGAAGCTTTTGCTGATGCATCGTACACCACTCTCCGTTTAGTGGACTGCACTGACTCGCGTACGACTTCTTTGTGAGGTATGTAGAATTCATTACCTTTTGCTACGTTAGTTGCTGGTTCAACTATGCCATTGTGCTTTTGGTCTTGGATTACTGCGTTGTAATCTTCAGTTAATTTCTTTCGCTGTAATCGTCGCTCTAAAGATTCCAACCTTCTGATGCTTCCTGTTTTGTTTGATGGGAGAGGTGGATGATTTCCACGCCATGGAAGACCGGTCTCGTACCAGCCCTCCGGTGATCGCGTTAATTGCTCTTTGAATTCGTTATACACCATTGATTGGTCGTGTTCAGCAGTGTCTGCTAGGCCCAGCACATCCAACCTGCAGAGATCTTCATAATCCTTCTGCGAAACTTGGGTAAGCAACATCCTTTTACTGTTTGGTTCCACACCAGGGCTCATGGCAAACCATCCGAGTTTTGTTTTTTCTGCAATTGGTTGCCCCTCAGTTCCCACTAGTGGATTCGTGCGAGTTTTTATCCGTGCATATTCACCGCTTCCCAAAACGATATGGAACTGAGGGGCAAATGCTACCTTATCAAAGGTAGCATTTTTATTATTTTTTTGTTGATGTACACCAACATAAAATAACCTCCACCTAAGTTTAACTGCTTTGTTACAACAGATATTCACAGCATCGTAGCAATGGCAACATCAACTGCTAAACCTGTTGTTATTTATGGTTAAAAAAGATGTTGGAACAGAAAGAAACTGGTGTTCATTAATCTCTTCATTAGAAGTGACTTATTGTTGAAATATGTATCTTTGTATACTTCCTCTATTGTCTTTGTCGAGAGTGATCTGATGTTAGAGCTTATATCAACGTGTAGTGTATTCTTGTGAATTCGTCAGGCATGAGTTGTGTTCCTAGTAAATTATAATTCTTTAATTTTAACTGATATTTAAATTCAACAAAACGAAGTCTTCCGATTTCAGTTATTGTTTTATATCAAAAATAATTTAATTACAAATTATAAGGAAGCTTTCCAGGAAGTACCATCGAAGTCAGAGAAATCTGATTTAAGTGCAATTTCTCTATTGCATTATATCCACAACCTCTGACATCAAAGAACTTATCGTTAAAATAAACGACGAAGCATAGTAGAGTTTAATTTCCCTTGTTCTTACCTCAATCCATTTTTTTCATTCCGAGCATTAGCTGGGATACCTTTAGAAATCATAATATCACATCTTAGTGTGTTCAGTACTTCTTCAGTTTTTGAAAAATTTTGGAGTTATAGTTCTTTTCCACTTATCTTTTCCAATATTATATTGATACATCATGACTTTTGTTTCTTTGTTCACTGTAGAAGTATTTTGTTGAAAAGCTTTTGTTTCTTTTTTTAATTCCGTCATCTCATAACTTATTTCCTGATACTGACAACGTTCAAACTAAACTTTCCATTTATTTCAGCCATATTTTTTTCCATTTTTCTACTCATTTCATCCATTATTTTTTTTTACTTGTTCGTAATCAGTAATATTAGTACCACGGGGCACTGGTCGAAGTGGTAAATGGCAGTTTTAGAATGACTGCAGAAACCAATTAGGATTAACCCACATGCTGAAACAAATGAACAGATCTGTAGCTGCAAATGGAACGTGAAAGTTATAAACGTTTAATTTTTAATTAAGAGGAGTGACCTACTAAGTTTCAAAAAAACTCTGGGATAAACTGTTTCAGTAGCTGAATGATCGGCATAAGAGTCGTTTGTAGATTTCTTTTCCTTGTGCCGAGGAAATGAAAGTTCTATCTACCGAGCTTCAGTGTAAGGAAATATTGCACAGAGCACTACGTGCGATCGTTTTTGCGATTTGAATTTACGAGTTAAGCAAATTTGAATATATACAAACATTCACATATACTCTGCTCTAGAAAAAGAGTTTTGACCCACTGTCTTTACTAATACAGCTGTTATAATATCGTTATCCACTAAGTCTATTGTTCTTGGTTTTCTGTGTTTTCTTCTAAAGGAGAAGAAAGTATTAATGCGAAATTAACCCAACTCTTGCTGGTTCTTTTCTTCCTGCAAAAAGCACAACGATGGCTTTTTAAAGAACAAGTTTGAAATACTAAACTGTTCCAATGCCTTCAAATGCACCAAATGTTTGAGCAAAGAAAATTGGAAAAGTTTTGAACTTCCACAAGCCGATCTTATGCATATTGCCAAAGTTTATTCCTAAAAGCGGAAGACAGAGATAACAAAATTAGACATCATGGTTGCAACTATGCGAAATTGATTAACAATACCGTTTAAGATAAATCCAAGGACAGAAAAAAACATCCAAGAAAAAACACAGAGATTAGCTATGCCACTCTGTGGACCAAGATTTCTAACTTTGCGCACAAACGATTGGAGAAGAAAGATTGGAAATGGTCTCAACATGAGCAATATAACATTTGGTACACCATCAAGTTCGACCTCCGAATCCTTGTTTGTTGAAGAGGATGAGTTTGTATGTTCTGTATGGTTTGAGACCGGTGGATATGGTGTTTTTGTTGTCATTATTTCTAAATGGCAATGTCAATAGTTTGGTCAGCCCCGTAGAAAAGTTCACTTAGCTTTCCACAGTTTTTTGTCACTTCTTGAATAGTGACATCCGTAACTTGTTCACAGTCTTCAAGGTGTAGATCGCGTAACTGTGGCAAATGTTAAACAAGCAGAATTAAATATGGATGGTCCACTTTAAAAAAACACATAAATTGTTTCTAGATATTTGCAATTTTTTTAATGGAAAACAAACAATATCATTTAGTGAAGGTCTGCAGGTCTCTTTTCAGCTGGTTAGGCTGTAGTTATTGTTAGATGTTTTTCCTTTACTGAAAAAGTCATCTATAGCCATCCCGCTATTTAGTATTTTTACATAAATCTTTCAAATTTGACTTGTGTTCCTAGTAAATTATAATTCTTTACATATAACTGATATTTAAATTCTTCAAAAGGAAGTTTTCCAATTTCAATGGATTATTTTTTTCAAAAATAATATAATTACAAATTATGAGGAAGCTTTCCAGGAAATACCTTCCAAGTCGGAAAAGTCTGATATAAATGGAATGTGAACTGTGTATTGTCATTGTGAATTAGTGTGATTGTACTATGCCAACAATGGACGATCTACATTTACAAACATGTAACGATACTCTCGGTTTCAAACCATTTACTTTATTACGATTATTTGGATGACAGAGCGAACAACTTGCTAACGACTACATATGTTTTGCAAGCAACGTCAGACGCGTATGTCAACAACTCTGGTTTAACCACGGCTGCAAAGACACAATGCATTGACGTAAGAACCAGATAACGAATACGGCTAACCTGACGTTTACTCCTCATTTGACTGTAAAGATGACTACCACTAAGTTTGTCAAAACGTCATTCAACAACAACAAAAACAGTCCTTCTTAGGATTATACCAATCTGGACGTTCTACATTTAC
The DNA here is from genome assembly GCF_021976095.1 of Xenia sp. Carnegie-2017. NCBI lineage: Eukaryota > Metazoa > Cnidaria > Anthozoa > Malacalcyonacea > Xeniidae > Xenia > Xenia sp. Carnegie-2017. The sequence goes on from NW_025813526.1 coordinate 13,138,293, forward strand.
AAACATGTAAGGATACTCCCTGGCTCAAACCATTTACTTTATGAAGTTATCTGTTGTTTTTTCATTTCATCTTACACAGACACAAATTCTATATATATCATCATCCATTAAAACGAAATCATAAAACAGTTGTATATTTTCTACATAATTGGTCAATTTTTTTTGCGCCTGGAGCCTTCTCTCGAGCGTTATCAAAGGTAGCATTTTTATTATTTTTTTGTTGATGTACACCAACATAAAATAACCTCCACCTAAGTTTAACTGCTTTGTTACAACAGATATTCACAACATCGTAGCAATGGCAACATCAACTGCTAAACCTGTTGTTATTTATGGTTAAAAAAGAGGTTGGAACAGAAAGAAACTTGTGTTCATTAATCTCTTCATTAGAAGTGACTTATTGTTGAAATATGTATCTTTGTATACTTCCTCTATTGTCTTTGTCGAGAGTGATCTGATGTTAGAGCTTATATCAACGTGTAGTGTATTCTTGTGAATTTGTCAGGCATGAGTTGTGTTCCTAGTAAATTATAATTCTTTAATTTTAACTGATATTTAAATTCAACAAAACGAAGTCTTCCGATTTCAGTTATTGTTTTATATCAAAAATAATTTAATTACAAATTATAAGGAAGCTTTCCAGGAAATACCATCCAAGTCAGAGAAATCTGATTTAAGTGCAATTTCTCTATTGCATTATATCCACAACCTCTGACATCAAAGAACTTATCGTTAAAAATAAACGACGAAGCATAGTAGAGTTTCACTTCCCTTGTTCTTACCTCAATCGATTTTTTTCATTCCGAGCATTAGCTGGGATACCTTTAGAAATCATAATATCACATCTTAGTGTGTTCAGTACTTCTTCAGTTTTTGAAAAATTTTGGATTTATAGTTCTTTTCCACTTATCTTTTCCAATATTATATTGATACATCATGACTTTTGTTTCTTTGTTCACTGTAGAAGTATTTTGTTGAAAAGCTTTTGTTTCTTTTTTTAATTCCGTCATCTCATAACTTATTTCCTGATACTGACAACGTTCAAACTAAACTTTCGATTTATTTCAGCCATATTTTTTTCCATTTTTCTTCTCATTTCATCCATTATTTTTTTTTTTAATTGCTCGTAATCAGTAATATTAGTACCACGGGGCACTCGTCGAAGTGGTAAATGGCAGTTTTAGAATGACTGCAGAAACCAATTAAGATTAACCCACATGCTGAAACAAATGAACAGATCTGTAGCTGCAAATGGAACGTGAAAGTTATAAACGTTTGATTTTTAATTAAGAGGAGTGACCTACTAAGTTTCAAAAAAACTCTGGGATAAACTGTTTCAGTCTCTGAATGATCGGCATAAGAGTCGTTTGTAGATTTCTTTTCCTCGTGCCGAGAAAATAAAAGTTCTATCTACCGAGCTTCAGTGTAAGGAAATATTGCACAGAGCACTACGTGCGATCGTTTTTGCGTGATTTGAATTTACGAGTTAAGCAAATTTGAATATATACAAATATTCACATATACTCTGCTCTAGAAAAAAGAGTTTTGACCCACTGTCTTTTACTAATACAGCTGTTATAATATGGTTATCCACTAAGTCTATTGTTCTTGGTTTTCTGTGTTTTCTTGTCTAAAGGAGAAGAAAGTATTAATGCGAAATTAACCCAACTCTTGCGGGTTCTTTTCTTCCTGCAAAAGCACAACGATGGCTTTTAAAGAACAAGTTTGAAATACTAAACTGTTCCAATGCCTTCAAATGCACCAAATGTTTGAGCAAAGAAAATTGGAAAAGTTTTGAACTTCCACAAGCCGATCTTATGCATATTGCCAAAGTTTATTCCTAAAAGCGGAAGACAGAGATAACAAAATTAGACATCATGGTTTCAACTATGCGAAATTGATTAACAATACCGTTTAAGATAAATCCAAGGACAGAAAAAACATCCAAGAAAAAACACAGAGATTAGCTATGCCACTCTGTGGACCAAGATTTCTAACTTTGCGCACAAACGATTGGAGAAGAAAGATTGGAAATGGTCTCAACATGAGCAATATAACATTTGGTACACCATCATGTTCGACCTCCGAATCCTTGTTTGTTGAAGAGGATGAGTTTGTATGTTCTGTATGGTTTGAGACCGGTGGATATGGTGTTTTTGTCGCCATTATTTCTAAATGGCAATGTCAATAGTTTGGTCAGCCCTGTAGAAAAGTTCACTTAGCTTTCCACAGTTTTTTGTCAGTTCTTGAATAGTGACATCCGTAACTTGTTCACAGTCTTCAAGGTGTAGATCGCGTAACTGTGGCAAATGTTAAACAAGCAGAATTAAATATGGATGGTCCACTTTAAAAAAACACATAAATTGTTTCTAGATATTTGCAATTTTTAATGGAAAACAAACAATATCATTTAGTGAAGGTCTGCAGGTCTCTTTTCAGCTGGTTAGGCTGTAGTTATTGTTAGATGTTTTCCTTTACTGAAAAAGTCATCTATAGCCATCCCGCTATTTAGTATTTTTACATAAATCTTTCAAATTTGACTTGTGTTCCTAGTAAATTATAATTCTTTACATATAACTGATATTTAAATTCTTCAAAGGAAGTTTTCCATTTCAATAGATTATTTTTTCAAAAATAATATAATTACAAATTATGAGGAAGCTTTCCAGGAAATACCTTCAAGTCGGAAAAGTCTGATATAAATGGAATGTGAACAGTATATTGTCATTGTAAATTAGTGTGATTGTACTATGCCAACAATGGACGATCTACATTTACAAACATGTAACGATACTCTTTGTTTCAAACCATTTACTTTATTACGATTATTTGGATGACAGAGCGAACAACTTGCTAACGACTACATATGTTTTGCAAGCAACGTCAGACGCGTATGTCAACAACTCTGGTTTAACCACGGCTGCAAAGACACAATGCATTGACGTAAGAACCAGATAACGAATACGGCTAACCTGACGTTTACTCCTCATTTGACTGTAAAGATGACTACCACTAAGGTTGTCAAAACGTCATTCAACAACAACAAAAACAGTCCTTCTTAGGATTATACCAATCTGGACGTTCTACATTTACAAACATGTAAGGATACTCCTGGCTCAAACCATTTACTTTATGAAGTTATCTGTTGTTTTTCATTTCATCTTAAACAGACACAGTTCTATATATATCATCATCCATTAAAACGAAATCATAAAACAGTTGTATATTTTCTACATAATTGGTCAATTTTTTGCGCCTGGAGCCTTCTCTCGAGCGTTATCAAAGGTAGCATTTTATTATTTTTGTTGATGTACACCAACATAAAATAACCTCCACCTAAGTTTAACTGCTTTGTTACAACAGATATTCACAACATCGTAGCAATGGCAACATCAACTGCTAAACCTGTTGTTATTTATGGTTAAAAAAGATGTTGGAACAGAAAGAAACTTGTGTTCATTAATCTCTTCATTAGAAGTGACTTATTGTTGAAATATGTATCTTTGTATACTTCCTCTATTGTCTTTGTCGAGAGTGATCTGATGTTAGAGCTTATATCAACGTGTAGTGTATTCTTGTGAATTTGTCAGGCATGAGTTGTGTTCCTAGTAAATTATAATTCTTTAATTTTAACTGATATTTAAATTCAACAAAACGAAGTCTTCCGATTTCAGTTATTGTTTTATATCAAAAATAATTTCATTACAAATTATGAGGAAGCTTTCCAGGAAGTACCATCCAAGTCAGAGAAATTTGATTTAAGTGCAATTTCTCTATTGCATTATATCCACAACCTCTGACATCAAAGAACTTATCGTTAAAAATAAACGACGAAGCATAGTAGAGTTTCACTTCCCTTGTTCTTACCTCAATCGATTTTTTTCATTCCGAGCATTAGCTGGGATACCTTTAGAAATCATAATATCACATCTTAGTGTGTTCAGTACTTCTTCAGTTTTTGAAAAATTTTGGATTTATAGTTCTTTTCCACTTATCTTTTCCAATATTATATTGATACATCATGACTTTTGTTTGTTTGTTCACTGTAGAAGTATTTTGTTGAAAAGCTTTTGTTTCTTTTTTTAATTCCGTCATCTCATAACTTATTTCCTGATACTGACAACGTTCAAACTAAACTTTCGATTTATTTCAGCCATATTTTTTTCCATTTTTCTACTCATTTCATCCATTATTTTTTTTTAATTGCTCGTAATCAGTAATATTAGTACCACGGGGCACTCGTCGAAGTGGTAAATGGCAGTTTTAGAATGACTGCAGAAACCAATTAAGATTAACCCACATGCTGAAACAAATGAATAGATCTGTAGCAGCAAATGGAACGTGAAAGTTATAAACGTTTGATTTTTAATTAAGAGGTGTGACCTACTAAGTTTCAAAAAAACTCTGGGATAAACTGTTTCAGTCTCTGAATGATCGGCATAAGAGTCGTTTGTAGATTTCTTTTCCTCGTGCCGAGGAAATGAAAGTTCTATCTACCGAGCTTCAGTGTAAGGAAATATTGCACAGAGCACTACGTGCGATCGTTTTTGCGTGATTTGAATTTACGAGTTAAGCAAATTTGAATATATACAAATATTCATATACTCTGCTCTAGAAAGAGTTTTGACCCACTGTCTTTTACTAATACAGCTGTTATAATATGGTTATCCACTAAGTCTATTGTTCTTGGTTTTCTGTGTTTTCTTGTCTAAAGGAGAAGAAAGTATTAATGCGAAATTAACCCAACTCTTGCTGGTTCTTTTTTCTGCAAAAGCACAACGATGGCTTTTAAAGAACAAGTTTGAAATACTAAACTGTTTCAATGCCTTCAAATGCACCAAATGTTTGAGCAAAGAAAATTGGAAAAGTTTTGAACTTCCACAAGCCGATCTTATGCATATTGCCAAAGTTTATTCCTAAAAGCGGAAGACAGAGATAACAAAATTAGACATCATGGTTGCAACTATGCGAAATTGATTAACAATACCGTTTAAGATAAATCCAAGGACAGAAAAAAACATCCAAGAAAAAACACAGAGATTAGCTATGCCACTCTGTGGACCAAGATTTCTAACTTTGCGCACAAACGATTGGAGAAGAAAGATTGGAAATGGTCTCAACATGAGCAATATAACATTTGGTACACCATCATGTTCGACCTCCGAATCCTTGTTTGTTGAAGAGGATGAGTTTGTATGTTCTGTATGGTTTGAGACCGGTGGATATGGTGTTTTGTCGCCATTATTTCTAAATGGCAATGTCAATAGTTTGGTCAGCCCTGTAGAAAAGTTCACTTAGCTTTCCACAGTTTTTTGTCAGTTCTTGAATAGTGACATCCGTAACTTGTTCACAGTCTTCAAGGTGTAGATCGCGTAACTGTGGCAAATGTTAAACAAGCAGAATTAAATATGGATGGTCCACTTTAAAAAAACACATAAATTGTTTCTAGATATTTGCAATTTTTTTAATGGAAAACAAACAATATCATTTAGTGAAGGTCTGCAGGTCTCTTTTCAGCTGGTTAGGCTGTAGTTATTGTTAGATGTTTTTCCTTTACTGAAAAAGTCATCTATAGCCATCCCGCTATTTAGTATTTTTACATAAATCTTTCAAATTTGACTTGTGTTCCTAGTAAATTATAATTCTTTACATATAACTGATATTTAAATTCTTCAAAAGGAAGTTTTCCATTTCAATAGATTATTTTTTTCAAAAATAATATAATTACAAATTATGAGGAAGCTTTCCAGGAAATACCTTCCAAGTCGGAAAAGTCTGATATAAATGGAATGTGAACAGTATATTGTCATTGTAAATTAGTGTGATTGTACTATGCCAACAATGGACGATCTACATTTACAAACATGTAACGATACTCTTTGTTTCAAACCATTTACTTTATTACGATTATTTGGATGACAGAGCGAACAACTTGCTAACGACTACATATGTTTTGCAAGCAACGTCAGACGCGTATGTCAACAACTCTGGTTTAACCACGGCTGCAAAGACACAATGCATTGACGTAAGAACCAGATAACGAATACGGCTAACCTGACGTTTACTCCTCATTTGACTGTAAAGATGACTACCACTAAGGTTGTCAAAACGTCATTCAACAACAACAAAAACAGTCCTTCTTAGGATTATACCAATCTGGACGTTCTACATTTACAAACATGTAAGGATACTCCTGGCTCAAACCATTTACTTTATGAAGTTATCTGTTGTTTTTCATTTCATCTTAAACAGACACAAGTTCTATATATATCATCATCCATTAAAACGAAATCATAAAACAGTTGTATATTTTCTACATAATTGGTCAATTTTTTTGCGCCTGGAGCCTTCTCTCGAGCGTTATCAAAGTAGCATTTTATTATTTTTTGTTGATGTACACCAACATAAAATAACCTCCACCTAAGTTTAACTGCTTTGTTACAACAGATATTCACAACATCGTAGCAATGGCAACATCAACTGCTAAACCTGTTGTTATTTATGGTTAAAAAGATGTTGGAACAGAAAGAAACTTGTGTTCATTAATCTCTTCATTAGAAGTGACTTATTGTTGAAATATGTATCTTTGTATACTTCCTCTATTGTCTTTGTCGAGAGTGATCTGATGTTAGAGCTTATATCAACGTGTAGTGTATTCTTGTGAATTTGTCAGGCATGAGTTGTGTTCCTAGTAAATTATAATTCTTTAATTTTAACTGATATTTAAATTCAACAAAACGAAGTCTTCCGATTTCAGTTATTGTTTTATATCAAAAATAATTTCATTACAAATTATAAGGAAGCTTTCCATGAAGTACCATCCAAGTCAGAGAAATCTGATTTAAGTGCAATTTCTCTATTGCATTATATCCACAACCTCTGACATCAAAGAACTTATCGTTAAAAATAAACGACGAAGCATAGTAGAGTTTCACTTCCCTTGTTCTTACCTCAATCGATTTTTTTCATTCCGAGCATTAGCTGGGATACCTTTAGAAATCATAATATCACATCTTAGTGTGTTCAGTACTTCTTCAGTTTTGAAAATTTTGGATTTATAGTTCTTTTCCACTTATCTTTTCCAATATTATATTGATACATCATGACTTTTGTTTCTTTGTTCACTGTAGAAGTATTTTGTTGAAAAGCTTTTGTTTCTTTTTTTAATTCCGTCATCTCATAACTTATTTCCTGATACTGACAACGTTCAAACTAAACTTTCGATTTATTTCAGCCATATTTTTTTCCATTTTTCTACTCATTTCATCCATTATTTTTTTTTAATTGCTCGTAATCAGTAATATTAGTACCACGGGGCACTCGTCGAAGTGGTAAATGGCAGTTTTAGAATGACTGCAGAAACCAATTAAGATTAACCCACATGCTGAAACAAATGAACAGATCTGTAGCTGCAAATGGAACGTGAAAGTTATAAACGTTTGATTTTTAATTAAGAGGAGTGACCTACTAAGTTTCAAAAAAAAACTCTGGGATAAACTGTTTCAGTCTCTGAATGATCGGCATAAGAGTCGTTTGTAGATTTCTTTTCCTCGTGCCGAGGAAATGAAAGTTCTATCTACCGAGCTTCAGTGTAAGGAAATATTGCACAGAGCACTACGTGCGATCGTTTTGCGTGATTTGAATTTACGAGTTAAGCAAATTTGAATATATACAAATATTCACATATACTCTGCTCTAGAAAAAAGAGTTTTGACCCACTGTCTTTTACTAATACAGCTGTTATAATATGGTTATCCACTAAGTCTATTGTTCTTGGTTTTCTGTGTTTTCTTGTCTAAAGGAGAAGAAAGTATTAATGCGAAATTAACCCAACTCTTGCTGGTTCTTTTTTCTGCAAAAGCACAACGATGGCTTTTAAAGAACAAGTTTGAAATACTAAACTGTTTCAATGCCTTCAAATGCACCAAATGTTTGAGCAAAGAAAATTGGAAAAGTTTTGAACTTCCACAAGCCGATCTTATGCATATTGCCAAAGTTTATTCCTAAAAGCGGAAGACAGAGATAACAAAATTAGACATCATGGTTGCAACTATGCGAAATTGATTAACAATACCGTTTAAGATAAATCCAAGGACAGAAAAACATCCAAGAAAAACACAGAGATTAGCTATGCCACTCTGTGGACCAAGATTTCTAACTTTGCGCACAAACGATTGGAGAAGAAAGATTGGAAATGGTCTCAACATGAGCAATATAACATTTGGTACACCATCATGTTCGACCTCCGAATCCTTGTTTGTTGAAGAGGATGAGTTTGTATGTTCTGTATGGTTTGAGACCGGTGGATATGGTGTTTTGTTGCCATTATTTCTAAATGGCAATGTCAATAGTTTGGTCAGCCCTGTAGAAAAGTTCACTTAGCTTTCCACAGTTTTTTGTCAGTTCTTGAATAGTGACATCCGTAACTTGTTCACAGTCTTCAAGGTGTAGATCGCGTAACTGTGGCAAATGTTAAACAAGCAGAATTAAATATGGATGGTCCACTTTAAAAAAACACATAAATTGTTTCTAGATATTTGCAATTTTTTTAATGGAAAACAAACAATATCATTTAGTGAAGGTCTGCAGGTCTCTTTTCAGCTGGTTAGGCTGTAGTTATTGTTAGATGTTTTTCCTTTACTGAAAAAGTCATCTATAGCCATCCCGCTATTTAGTATTTTTACATAAATCTTTCAAATTTGACTTGTGTTCCTAGTAAATTATAATTCTTTACATATAACTGATATTTAAATTCTTCAAAAGGAAGTTTTCCATTTCAATGGATTATTTTTTCAAAATAATATAATTACAAATTATGAGGAAGCTTTCCAGGAAATACCTTCCAAGTCGGAAAAGTCTGATATAAATGGAATGTGAACAGTATATTGTCATTGTGAATTAGTGTGATTGTACTATGCCAACAATGGACGATCTACATTTACAAACATGTAACGATACTCTCGATTTCAAACCATTTACTTTATTACGATTATTTGGATGACAGAGCGAACAACTTGCTAACGACTACATATGTTTTGCAAGCAACGTCAGACGCGTATGTCAACAACTCTGGTTTAACCACGGCTGCAAAGACACAATGCATTGACGTAAGAACCAGATAACGAATACGGCTAACCTGACGTTTACTCCTCATTTGACTGTAAAGATGACTACCACTAAGGTTGTCAAAACGTCATTCAACAACAACAAAAACAGTCCTTCTTAGGATTATACCAATCTGGACGTTCTACATTTACAAACATGTAAGGATACTCCTGGCTCAAACCATTTACTTTATGAAGTTATCTGTTGTTTTTCATTTCATCTTAAACAGACACAAGTTCTATATATATCATCATCCATTAAAACGAAATCATAAAACAGTTGTATATTTTCTACATAATTGGTCAATTTTTTTGCGCCTGGAGCCTTCTCTCGAGCGTTATCAAAGGTAGCATTTTATTATTTTTTGTTGATGTACACCAACATAAAATAACCTCCACCTAAGTTTAACTGCTTTGTTACAACAGATATTCACAACATCGTAGCAATGGCAACATCAACTGCTAAACCTGTTGTTATTTATGGTTAAAAAGATGTTGGAACAGAAAGAAACTTGTGTTTATTAATCTCTTCATTAGAAGTGACTTATTGTTGAAATATGTATCTTTGTATACTTCCTCTATTGTCTTTGTCGAGAGTGATCTGATGTTAGAGCTTATATCAACGTGTAGTGTATTCTTGTGAATTTGTCAGGCATGAGTTGTGTTCCTAGTAAATTATAATTCTTTAATTTTAACTGATATTTAAATTCAACAAAACGAAGTCTTCCGATTTCAGTTATTGTTTTATATCAAAAATAATTTAATTACAAATTATAAGGAAGCTTTCCAGGAAGTACCATCCAAGTCAGAGAAATCTGATTTAAGTGCAATTTCTCTATTGCATTATATCCACAACCTCTGACATCAAAGAACTTATCGTTAAAAATAAACGACGAAGCATAGTAGAGTTTCACTTCCCTTGTTCTTACCTCAATCCATTTTTTTCATTCCGAGCATTAGCTGGGATACCTTTAGAAATCATAATATCACATCTTAGTGTGTTCAGTACTTCTTCAGTTTTGAAAAATTTTGGATTTATAGTTCTTTTCCACTTATCTTTTCCAATATTATATTGATACATCATGACTTTTGTTTCTTTGTTCACTGTAGAAGTATTTTGTTGAAAAGCTTTTGTTTCTTTTTAATTCCGTCATCTCATAACTTATTTCCTGATACTGACAACGTTCAAACTAAACTTTTGATTTATTTCAGCCATATTTTTTTCCATTTTTCTACTCATTTCATCCATTATTTTTTTTTAATTGCTCGTAATCAGTAATATTAGTACCACGGGGCACTCGTCGAAGTGGTAAATGGCAGTTTTAGAATGACTGCAGAAACCAATTAAGATTAACCCACATGCTGAAACAAATGAACAGATCTGTAGCTGCAAATGGAACGTGAAAGTTATAAACGTTTGATTTTTAATTAAGAGGAGTGACCTACTAAGTTTCAAAAAAAAACTCTGGGATAAACTGTTTCAGTCTCTGAATGATCGGCATAAGAGTCGTTTGTAGATTTCTTTTCCTCGTGCCGAGGAAATGAAAGTTCTATCTACCGAGCTTCAGTGTAAGGAAATATTGCACAGAGCACTACGTGCGATCGTTTTGCGTGATTTGAATTTACGAGTTAAGCAAATTTGAATATATACAAATATTCACATATACTCTGCTCTAGAAAAAAGAGTTTTGACCCACTGTCTTTTACTAATACAGCTGTTATAATATGGTTATCCACTAAGTCTATTGTTCTTGGTTTTCTGTGTTTTCTTGTCTAAAGGAGAAGAAAGTATTAATGCGAAATTAACCCAACTCTTGCTGGTTCTTTTTTTTCTGCAAAAAGCACAACGATGGCTTTTTAAAGAACAAGTTTGAAATACTAAACTGTTTCAATGCCTTCAAATGCACCAAATGTTTGAGCAAAGAAAATTGGAAAAGTTTTGAACTTCCACAAGCCGATCTTATGCATATTGCCAAAGTTTATTCCTAAAAGCGGAAGACAGAGATAACAAAATTAGACATCATGGTTGCAACTATGCGAAATTGATTAACAATACCGTTTAAGATAAATCCAAGGACAGAAAAAAACATCCAAGAAAAAACACAGAGATTAGCTATGCCACTCTGTGGACCAAGATTTCTAACTTTGCGCACAAACGATTGGAGAAGAAAGATTGGAAATGGTCTCAACATGAGCAATATAACATTTGGTACACCATCATGTTCGACCTCCGAATCCTTGTTTGTTGAAGAGGATGAGTTTGTATGTTCTGTATGGTTTGAGACCGGTGGATATGGTGTTTTGTTGCCATTATTTCTAAATGGCAATGTCAATAGTTTGGTCAGCCCTGTAGAAAAGTTCACTTAGCTTTCCACAGTTTTTTGTCAGTTCTTGAATAGTGACATCCGTAACTTGTTCACAGTCTTCAAGGTGTAGATCGCGTAACTGTGGCAAATGTTAAACAAGCAGAATTAAATATGGATGGTCCACTTTAAAAAAACACATAAATTGTTTCTAGATATTTGCAATTTTTTTAATGGAAAACAAACAATATCATTTAGTGAAGGTCTGCAGGTCTCTTTTCAGCTGGTTAGGCTGTAGTTATTGTTAGATGTTTTTCCTTTACTGAAAAAGTCATCTATAGCCATCCCGCTATTTAGTATTTTTACATAAATCTTTCAAATTTGACTTGTGTTCCTAGTAAATTATAATTCTTTACATATAACTGATATTTAAATTCTTCAAAGGAAGTTTTCCATTTCAATGGATTATTTTTTTCAAAAATAATATAATTACAAATTATGAGGAAGCTTTCCAGGAAATACCTTCCAAGTCGGAAAAGTCTGATATAAATGGAATGTGAACAGTATATTGTCATTGTGAATTAGTGTGATTGTACTATGCCAACAATGGACGATCTACATTTACAAACATGTAACGATACTCTCGATTTCAAACCATTTACTTTATTACGATTATTTGGATGACAGAGCGAACAACTTGCTAACGACTACATATGTTTTGCAAGCAACGTCAGACGCGTATGTCAACAACTCTGGTTTAACCACGGCTGCAAAGACACAATGCATTGACGTAAGAACCAGATAACGAATACGGCTAACCTGACGTTTACTCCTCATTTGACTGTAAAGATGACTACCACTAAGGTTGTCAAAACGTCATTCAACAACAACAAAAACAGTCCTTCTTAGGATTATACCAATCTGGACGTTCTACATTTACAAACATGTAAGGATACTCCTGGCTCAAACCATTTACTTTATGAAGTTATCTGTTGTTTTTCATTTCATCTTAAACAGACACAAGTTCTATATATATCATCATCCATTAAAACGAAATCATAAAACAGTTGTATATTTTCTACATAATTGGTCAATTTTTTGCGCCTGGAGCCTTCTCTCGAGCGTTATCAAAGGTAGCATTTTATTATTTTTTGTTGATGTACACCAACATAAAATAACCTCCACCTAAGTTTAACTGCTTTGTTACAACAGATATTCACAACATCGTAGCAATGGCAACATCAACTGCTAAACCTGTTGTTATTTATGGTTAAAAAGATGTTGGAACAGAAAGAAACTTGTGTTTATTAATCTCTTCATTAGAAGTGACTTATTGTTGAAATATGTATCTTTGTATACTTCCTCTATTGTCTTTGTCGAGAGTGATCTGATGTTAGAGCTTATATCAACGTGTAGTGTATTCTTGTGAATTTGTCAGGCATGAGTTGTGTTCCTAGTAAATTATAATTCTTTAATTTTAACTGATATTTAAATTCAACAAAACGAAGTCTTCCGATTTCAGTTATTGTTTTATATCAAAAATAATTTAATTACAAATTATAAGGAAGCTTTCCAGGAAGTACCATCCAAGTCAGAGAAATCTGATTTAAGTGCAATTTCTCTATTGCATTATATCCACAACCTCTGACATCAAAGAACTTATCGTTAAAAATAAACGACGAAGCATAGTAGAGTTTCACTTCCCTTGTTCTTACCTCAATCCATTTTTTTCATTCCGAGCATTAGCTGGGATACCTTTAGAAATCATAATATCACATCTTAGTGTGTTCAGTACTTCTTCAGTTTTGAAAAATTTTGGATTTATAGTTCTTTTCCACTTATCTTTTCCAATATTATATTGATACATCATGACTTTTGTTTCTTTGTTCACTGTAGAAGTATTTTGTTGAAAAGCTTTTGTTTCTTTTTTTAATTCCGTCATCTCATAACTTATTTCCTGATACTGACAACGTTCAAACTAAACTTTCGATTTATTTCAGCCATATTTTTTTCCATTTTTCTACTCATTTCATCCATTATTTTTTTTTATTGCTCGTAATCAGTAATATTAGTACCACGGGGCACTCGTCGAAGTGGTAAATGTCAGTTTTAGAATGACTGCAGAAACCAATTAAGATTAACCCACATGCTGAAACAAATGAACAGATCTGTAGCTGCAAATGGAACGTGAAAGTTATAAACGTTTGATTTTTAATTAAGAGGAGTGACCTACTAAGTTTCAAAAAAACTCTGGGATAAACTGTTTCAGTCTCTGAATGATCGGCATAAGAGTCGTTTGTAGATTTCTTTTCCTCGTGCCGAGAAAATAAAAGTTCTATCTACCGAGCTTCAGTGTAAGGAAATATTGCACAGAGCACTACGTGCGATCGTTTTTGCGTGATTTGAATTTACGAGTTAAGCAAATTTGAATATATACAAATATTCACATATACTCTGCTCTAGAAAAAAGAGTTTTGACCCACTGTCTTTTACTAATACAGCTGTTATAATATGGTTATCCACTAAGTCTATTGTTCTTGGTTTTCTGTGTTTTCTTGTCTAAAGGAGAAGAAAGTATTAATGCGAAATTAACCCAACTCTTGCGGGTTCTTTTCTTCCTGCAAAAAGCACAACGATGGCTTTTTAAAGAACAAGTTTGAAATACTAAACTGTTCCAATGCCTTCAAATGCACCAAATGTTTGAGCAAAGAAAATTGGAAAAGTTTTGAACTTCCACAAGCCGATCTTATGCATATTGCCAAAGTTTATTCCTAAAAGCGGAAGACAGAGATAACAAAATTAGACATCATGGTTTCAACTATGCGAAATTGATTAACAATACCGTTTAAGATAAATCCAAGGACAGAAAAAACATCCAAGAAAAAACACAGAGATTAGCTATGCCACTCTGTGGACCAAGATTTCTAACTTTGCGCACAAACGATTGGAGAAGAAAGATTGGAAATGGTCTCAACATGAGCAATATAACATTTGGTACACCATCATGTTCGACCTCCGAATCCTTGTTTGTTGAAGAGGATGAGTTTGTATGTTCTGTATGGTTTGAGACCGGTGGATATGGTGTTTTGTTGCCATTATTTCTAAATGGCAATGTCAATAGTTTGGTCAGCCCGTAGAAAAGTTCACTTAGCTTTCCACAGTTTTTGTCAGTTCTTGAATAGTGACATCCGTAACTTGTTCACAGTCTTCAAGGTGTAGATCGCGTAACTGTGGCAAATGTTAAACAAGCAGAATTAAATATGGATGGTCCACTTTAAAAACACATAAATTGTTTCTAGATATTTGCAATTTTTTAATGGAAAACAAACAATATCATTTAGTGAAGGTCTGCAGGTCTCTTTTCAGCTGGTTAGGCTGTAGTTATTGTTAGATGTTTTTCCTTTACTGAAAAGTCATCTATAGCCATCCCGCTATTTAGTATTTTTATAAATCTTTCAAATTTGACTTGTGTTCCTAGTAAATTATAATTCTTTACATATAACTGATATTTAAATTCTTCAAAGGAAGTTTTCCATTTCAATGGATTATTTTTCAAAAATAATATAATTACAAATTATGAGGAAGCTTTCCAGGAAATACCTTCCAAGTCGGAAAAGTCTGATATAAATGGAATGTGAACAGTATATTGTCATTGTGAATTAGTGTGATTGTACTATGCCAACAATGGACGATCTACATTTACAAACATGTAACGATACTCTCGATTTCAAACCATTTACTTTATTACGATTATTTGGATGACAGAGCGAACAACTTGCTAACGACTACATATGTTTTGCAAGCAACGTCAGACGCGTATGTCAACAACTCTGGTTTAACCACGGCTGCAAAGACACAATGCATTGACGTAAGAACCAGATAACGAATACGGCTAACCTGACGTTTACTCCTCATTTGACTGTAAAGATGACTACCACTAAGGTTGTCAAAACGTCATTCAACAACAACAAAAACAGTCCTTCTTAGGATTATACCAATCTGGACGTTCTACATTTACAAACATGTAAGGATACTCCTGGCTCAAACCATTTACTTTATGAAGTTATCTGTTGTTTTTTCATTTCATCTTAAACAGACACAAGTTCTATATATATCATCATCCATTAAAACGAAATCATAAAACAGTTGTATATTTTCTACATAATTGGTCAATTTTTTTTGCGCCTGGAGCCTTCTCTCGAGCGTTATCAAAGGTAGCATTTTTATTATTTTTTTGTTGATGTACACCAACATAAAATAACCTCCACCTAAGTTTAACTGCTTTGTTACAACAGATATTCACAACATCGTAGCAATGGCAACATCAACTGCTAAACCTGTTGTTATTTATGGTTAAAAAAGATGTTGGAACAGAAAGAAACTTGTGTTTATTAATCTCTTCATTAGAAGTGACTTATTGTTGAAATATGTATCTTTGTATACTTCCTCTATTGTCTTTGTCGAGAGTGATCTGATGTTAGAGCTTATATCAACGTGTAGTGTATTCTTGTGAATTTGTCAGGCATGAGTTGTGTTCCTAGTAAATTATAATTCTTTAATTTTAACTGATATTTAAATTCAACAAAACGAAGTCTTCCGATTTCAGTTATTGTTTTATATCAAAAATAATTTCATTACAAATTATAGGAAGCTTTCCATACCAAAGTCAGAGAAATCTGATTTAAGTGCAATTTCTCTATTGCATTATATCCACAACCTCTGACATCAAAGAACTTATCGTTAAAAATAAACGACGAAGCATAGTAGAGTTTCACTTCCCTTGTTCTTACCTCAATCCATTTTTTTCATTCCGAGCATTAGCTGGGATACCTTTAGAAATCATAATATCACATCTTAGTGTGTTCAGTACTTCTTCAGTTTTTGAAAAATTTTGGATTTATAGTTCTTTTCCACTTATCTTTTCCAATATTATATTGATACATCATGACTTTTGTTTCTTTGTTCACTGTAGAAGTATTTTGTTGAAAAGCTTTTGTTTCTTTTTTTAATTCCGTCATCTCATAACTTATTTCCTGATACTGACAACGTTCAAACTAAACTTTTGATTTATTTCAGCCATATTTTTTTCCATTTTTCTACTCATTTCATCCATTATTTTTTTATTGCTCGTAATCAGTAATATTAGTACCACGGGCACTCGTCGAAGTGGTAAATGGCAGTTTTAGAATGACTGCAGAAACCAATTAAGATTAACCCACATGCTGAAACAAATGAACAGATCTGTAGCTGCAAATGGAACGTGAAAGTTATAAACGTTTGATTTTTAATTAAGAGGAGTGACCTACTAAGTTTCAAAAAAACTCTGGGATAAACTGTTTCAGTCTCTGAATGATCGGCATAAGAGTCGTTTGTAGATTTCTTTTCCTCGTGCCGAGAAAATAAAAGTTCTATCTACCGAGCTTCAGTGTAAGGAAATATTGCACAGAGCACTACGTGCGATCGTTTTGCGTGATTTGAATTTACGAGTTAAGCAAATTTGAATATATACAAATATTCACATATACTCTGCTCTAGAAAAAAGAGTTTTGACCCACTGTCTTTTACTAATACAGCTGTTATAATATGGTTATCCACTAAGTCTATTGTTCTTGGTTTTCTGTGTTTTCTTGTCTAAAGGAGAAGAAAGTATTAATGCGAAATTAACCCAACTCTTGCTGGTTCTTTTTTTTCTGCAAAAAGCACAACGATGGCTTTTTAAAGAACAAGTTTGAAATACTAAACTGTTCAATGCCTTCAAATGCACCAAATGTTTGAGCAAAGGAAATTGGAAAAGTTTTGAACTTCCAAAGCCGATCTTATGCATATTGCCAAAGTTTATTCCTAAAAGCGGAAGACAGAGATAACAAAATTAGACATCATGGTTGCAACTATGCGAAATTGATTAACAATACCGTTTAAGATAAATCCAAGGACAGAAAAAAACATCCAAGAAAAAACACAGAGATTAGCTATGCCACTCTGTGGACCAAGATTTCTAACTTTGCGCACAAACGATTGGAGAAGAAAGATTGGAAATGGTCTCAACATGAGCAATATAACATTTGGTACACCATCATGTTCGACCTCCGAATCCTTGTTTGTTGAAGAGGATGAGTTTGTATGTTCTGTATGGTTTGAGACCGGTGGATATGGTGTTTTGTCGCCATTATTTCTAAATGGCAATGTCAATAGTTTGGTCAGCCCTGTAGAAAAGTTCACTTAGCTTTCCACAGTTTTTTGTCAGTTCTTGAATAGTGACATCCGTAACTTGTTCACAGTCTTCAAGGTGTAGATCGCGTAACTGTGGCAAATGTTAAACAAGCAGAATTAAATATGGATGGTCCACTTTAAAAAAACACATAAATTGTTTCTAGATATTTGCAATTTTTTTAATGGAAAACAAACAATATCATTTAGTGAAGGTCTGCAGGTCTCTTTTCAGCTGGTTAGGCTGTAGTTATTGTTAGATGTTTTCCTTTACTGAAAAAGTCATCTATAGCCATCCCGCTATTTAGTATTTTTACATAAATCTTTCAAATTTGACTTGTGTTCCTAGTAAATTATAATTCTTTACATATAACTGATATTCAAATTCTTCAAAGGAAGTTTTCCATTTCAATGGATTATTTTTCAAAATAATATAATTACAAATTATGAGGAAGCTTTCCAGGAAATACCTTCCAAGTCGGAAAAGTCTGATATAAATGGAATGTGAACAGTATATTGTCATTGTGAATTAGTGTGATTGTACTATGCCAACAATGGACGATCTACATTTACAAACATGTAACGATACTCTCGATTTCAAACCATTTACTTTATTACGATTATTTGGATGACAGAGCGAACAACTTGCTAACGACTACATATGTTTTGCAAGCAACGTCAGACGCGTATGTCAACAACTCTGGTTTAACCACGGCTGCAAAGACACAATGCATTGACGTAAGAACCAGATAACGAATACGGCTAACCTGACGTTTACTCCTCATTTGACTGTAAAGATGACTACCACTAAGGTTGTCAAACGTCATTCAACAACAACAAAAACAGTCCTTCTTAGGATTATACCAATCTGGACGTTCTACATTTACAAACATGTAAGGATACTCCCTGGCTCAAACCATTTACTTTATGAAGTTATCTGTTGTTTTTTCATTTCATCTTAAACAGACACAAGTTCTATATATATCATCATCCATTAAAACGAAATCATAAAACAGTTGTATATTTTCTACATAATTGGTCAATTTTTTTTGCGCCTGGAGCCTTCTCTCGAGCGTTATCAAAGGTAGCATTTTTATTATTTTTTTGTTGATGTACACCAACATAAAATAACCTCCACCTAAGTTTAACTGCTTTGTTACAACAGATATTCACAACATCGTAGCAATGGCAACATCAACTGCTAAACCTGTTGTTATTTATGGTTAAAAAAGATGTTGGAACAGAAAGAAACTTGTGTTTATTAATCTCTTCATTAGAAGTGACTTATTGTTGAAATATGTATCTTTGTATACTTCCTCTATTGTCTTTGTCGAGAGTGATCTGATGTTAGAGCTTATATCAACGTGTAGTGTATTCTTGTGAATTTGTCAGGCATGAGTTGTGTTCCTAGTAAATTATAATTCTTTAATTTTAACTGATATTTAAATTCAACAAAACGAAGTCTTCCGATTTCAGTTATTGTTTTATATCAAAAATAATTTAATTACAAATTATAAGGAAGCTTTCCAGGAAGTACCATCCAAGTCAGAGAAATCTGATTTAAGTGCAATTCTCTATTGCATTATATCCACAACCTCTGACATCAAAGAACTTATCGTTAAAAATAAACGACGAAGCATAGTAGAGTTTCACTTCCCTTGTTCTTACCTCAATCCATTTTTTCATTCCGAGCATTAGCTGGGATACCTTTAGAAATCATAATATCACATCTTAGTGTGTTCAGTACTTCTTCAGTTTTGAAAAATTTTGGATTTATAGTTCTTTCCACTTATCTTTTCCAATATTATATTGATACATCATGACTTTTGTTTCTTTGTTCACTGTAGAAGTATTTTGTTGAAAAGCTTTTGTTTCTTTTTTTAATTCCGTCATCTCATAACTTATTTCCTGATACTGACAACGTTCAAACTAAACTTTCGATTTATTTCAGCCATATTTTTTTCCATTTTTCTACTCATTTCATCCATTATTTTTTTTTATTGCTCGTAATCAGTAATATTAGTACCACGGGGCACTCGTCGAAGTGGTAAATGTCAGTTTTAGAATGACTGCAGAAACCAATTAGGATTAACCCACATGCTGAAACAAATCAACAGATCTGTAGCTGCAAATGGAACGTGAAAGTTATAAACGTTTGATTTTTAATTAAGAGGAGTGACCTACTAAGTTTCAAAAAAAAACTCTGGGATAAACTGTTTCAGTCTCTGAATGATCGGCATAAGAGTCGTTTGTAGATTTCTTTTCCTCGTGCCGAGGAAATGAAAGTTCTATCTACCGAGCTTCAGTGTAAGGAAATATTGCACAGAGCACTACGTGCGATCGTTTTTGCGTGATTTGAATTTACGAGTTAAGCAAATTTGAATATATACAAATATTCACATATACTCTGCTCTAGAAAAAAGAGTTTTGACCCACTGTCTTTTACTAATACAGCTGTTATAATATGGTTATCCACTAAGTCTATTGTTCTTGGTTTTCTGTGTTTTCTTGTCTAAAGGAGAAGAAAGTATTAATGCGAAATTAACCCAACTCTTGCTGGTTCTTTTTTTTCTGCAAAAAGCACAACGATGGCTTTTTAAAGAACAAGTTTGAAATACTAAACTGTTTCAATGCCTTCAAATGCACCAAATGTTTGAGCAAAGGAAATTGGAAAAGTTTTGAACTTCCACAAGCCGATCTTATGCATATTGCCAAAGTTTATTCCTAAAAGCGGAAGACAGAGATAACAAAATTAGACATCATGGTTGCAACTATGCGAAATTGATTAACAATACCGTTTAAGATAAATCCAAGGACAGAAAAAAAACATCCAAGAAAAAACACAGAGATTAGCTATGCCACTCTGTGGACCAAGATTTCTAACTTTGCGCACAAACGATTGGAGAAGAAAGATTGGAAATGGTCTCAACATGAGCAATATAACATTTGGTACACCATCATGTTCGACCTCCGAATCCTTGTTTGTTGAAGAGGATGAGTTTGTATGTTCTGTATGGTTTCAAACCGGTGGATATGGTGTTTTTGTTGCCATTATTTCTAAATGGCAATGTCAATAGTTTGGTCAGCCCCGTAGAAAAGTTCACTTAGCTTTCCACAGTTTTTTGTCAGTTCTTGAATAGTGACATCCGTAACTTGTTCACAGTCTTCAAGGTGTAGGTCGCGTAACTGTGGCAAATGTTAAACAAGCAGAATTAAATATGGATGGTCCACTTTAAAAAAACACATAAATTGTTTCTAGATATTTGCAATTTTTTTAATGGAAAACAAACAATATCATTTAGTGAAGGTCTGCAGGTGTCTTTTCAGCTGGTTAGGCTGTAGTTATTGTTAGATGTTTTTCCTTTACTGAAAAAGTCATCTATAGCCATCCCGCTATTTAGTATTTTTATATAAATCTTTCAAATTTGACTTGTGTTCCTAGTAAATTATAATTCTTTACATATAACTGATATTCAAATTCTTCAAAAGGAAGTTTTCCATTTCAATGGATTATTTTTTTCAAAAATAATATAATTACAAATTATGAGGAAGCTTTCCAGGAAATACCTTCCAAGTCGGAAAAGTCTGATATAAATGGAATGTGAACAGTATATTGTCATTGTGAATTAGTGTGATTGTACTATGCCAACAATGGACGATCTACATTTACAAACATGTAACGATACTCTCGATTTCAAACCATTTACTTTATTACGATTATTTGGATGACAGAGCGAACAACTTGCTAACGACTACATATGTTTTGCAAGCAACGTCAGACGCGTATGTCAACAACTCTGGTTTAACCACGGCTGCAAAGACACAATGCATTGACGTAAGAACCAGATAACGAATACGGCTAACCTGACGTTTACTCCTCATTTGACTGTAAAGATGACTACCACTAAGGTTGTCAAAACGTCATTCAACAACAACAAAAACAGTCCTTCTTAGGATTATACCAATCTGGACGTTCTACATTTACAAACATGTAAGGATACTCCTGGCTCAAACCATTTACTTTATGAAGTTATCTGTTGTTTTTCATTTCATCTTAAACAGACACAAGTTCTATATATATCATCATCCATTAAAACGAAATCATAAAACAGTTGTATATTTTCTACATAATTGGTCAATTTTTTTGCGCCTGGAGCCTTCTCTCGAGCGTTATCAAAGGTAGCATTTTATTATTTTTGTTGATGTACACCAACATAAAATAACCTCCACCTAAGTTTAACTGCTTTGTTACAACAGATATTCACAACATCGTAGCAATGGCAACATCAACTGCTAAACCTGTTGTTATTTATGGTTAAAAAGATGTTGGAACAGAAAGAAACTTGTGTTTATTAATCTCTTCATTAGAAGTGACTTATTGTTGAAATATGTATCTTTGTATACTTCCTCTATTGTCTTTGTCGAGAGTGATCTGATGTTAGAGCTTATATCAACGTGTAGTGTATTCTTGTGAATTCGTCAGGCATGAGTTGTGTTCCTAGTAAATTATAATTCTTTTAATTTTAACTGATATTTAAATTCAACAAAACGAAGTCTTCCGATTTCAGTTATTGTTTTATATCAAAAATAATTTAATTACAAATTATAAGGAAGCTTTCCAGTACCATCCAAGTCAGAGAAATCTGATTTAAGTGCAATTTCTCTATTGCATTATATCCACAACCTCTGACATCAAAGAACTTATCGTTAAAAATAAACGACGAAGCATAGTAGAGTTTCACTTTTGTTCTTACCTCAATCCATTTTTTTCATTCCTGAGCATTAGCTGGGATACCAGAAATCATAATATCACATCTTAGTGTGTTCAGTACTTCTTCAGTTTTTGAAAATTTTGGATTTATAGTTCTTTTCCATTTATCTTTCCAATATTATATTGATAAACCATGACTTTTGTTTCTTTGTTCACTGTAGAAGTATTTTGTTGAAAAGCTTTTGTTTTTTTAATCCTGTCATCTCATAACTTATTTCCTGATACTGACAACGTTCAAACTAAACTTTTTGATTTATTTCAGCCATATTTTTTCCATTTTTCTACCATTTCATCCATTATTTTTTTTTAATTGCTCGTAATAAGTAATATTAGTACCACGGGGCACTCGTCGAAGTGGTAAATGGCAGTTTTAGAATGACTCCAGAAACCAATTAAGATTAAGCCACATGCTGAAACAAATGAACAGATCTGTAGCTGCAAATGGGAACGTGAAAGTTATAAACGTTTGATTTTAATTAAGAGGAGGACCTACTAAGTTTCAAAACTCTGGGATAAACTGTTTCAGTCTCTGAATGATCGGCATAAGAGTCGTTTGTAGATTTCTTTTCCTCGTGCCGAGAAAATAAAAGTTCTATCTACCGAGCTTCCAGTGTAAGGAAATATTGTACAGAGCACTACGTGCGATCGTTTTTGCGTGATTTGAATTTACGAGTTAAGCAAATTTGAATATATACAAATATTCACATATACTCTACTCTAGAGTTTTGACCCACTGTCTTTTACTAATACAGCTGTTATAATATGGTTATCCACTAAGTCTATTGTTCTTGGTTTTCTGTGTTTCTTGTCTAAAGGAGAAGAAAGTATTAATGCGAAATTAACCCAACTCTTTGCGGGTTCTTTTCCTGGTGCAAGCACAACGATGGCTTTTAAAGAACAAGTTTGAAATACTAAACTGTTCCAATGCCTTCAAATGCACCAAATGTTTGAGCAAAGAAAATTGAAAAGTTTTGAACTTCCACAAGCCGATCTTATGCATATTGCCAAAGTTTATTCCTAAAAGCGAAGACAGAGATAACAAAATTAGACATCATGGTTTCAACTATGCGAAATTGATTAACAATACCGTTTAAGATAAATCCAAGGACAGAAAACATCCAAGAAAACACAGAGATTAGCTGCGCCACTCTGTGGACCAAGATTTCTAACTTTGCGCACAAACGATTGAGAAGAAAGATTGGAAATGGTCTCAACATGAGCAATATAACATTTGGTACACCATCATGTTCGACCTGAATCCTTGTTTGTTGAAGAGGATGAGTTTGTATGTTCTGTATGGTTTGAGACCGGTGGATATGGTGTTTTGTCGCCATTATTTCTAAATGGCAATGTCAATAGTTTGGTCAGCCCTAGAAAAGTTCACTTAGCTTCCACAGTTTTTGTCAGTTCTTGAATAGTGACATCCGTAACTTGTTCACAGTCTTCAAGGTGTATATCGTAACTGTGGCAAATGTTAAACAAGCAGAATTAAATATGGATGGTCCACTTTAAAAACACATAAATTGTTTCTAGATATTTGCAATTTTTTAATGGAAAACAAACAATATCATTTAGTGAAGGTCTGGGTCTCTTTTCAGCTGGTTAGGCTTGTAGTTATTGTTAGATGTTTTTCCTTTACTGAAAAAAGTCATCTATAGCCATCCCGCTATTTAGTATTTTACATAAATCTTTCAAATTTGACTTGTGTTCCTAGTAAATTATAATTCTTACATATAACTGATATTCAAATTCTTCAAAAGGAAGTTTTCCATTTCAATGGATTATTTTTCTCAAAATAATATAATTACAAATTATGAGGAAGCTTTCGGAAATACCTTCCAAGTCGGAAAAGTCTGATATAAATGGAATGTGAACAGTATATTGTCATTGTGAATGTGGATTGTACTATGCCAACAATGGACGATCTACATTTACAAACATGTAACGATACTCCTGATTTCAAACCATTTACTTTATTACGATTATTTGATGACAGAGCGAACAACTTGCTAACGACTACATATGTTTTGGTAAGCAACGTCAGACGCGTATGTCAACAACTCTGGTTTAACCACGGCTGCAAAGACACAATGCATTGACGTAAGAACCAGATAACGAATACGGCTAACTCTGACGTTTACTCCTCATTTGACTGTAAAGATGACTACCACTAAGGTTGTCAAAACGTCATTCAACAACAACAAAACAGTCCTTCTTAGGATTATACCAATCTGACGTTCTACATTTACAAACATGTAAGGATAATCCTGGCTCAAACCATTTACTTTATGAGAGTATCTGTTGTTTTTTCATTTCATCTTAAACAGACACAAGTTCTATATATATATCATCATCCATTAAAACGAAATCATAAAACAGTTGTATATTTTCTATAATTGGTCAATTTTTTTGCGCCTGAGCCTTCTCTCGAGCGTTATCAAAGGTAGCATTTTATTATTTTTGTTGATGTACACCAACATAAAATAACCTCCACCTAAGTTTAACTGTTTTGTTACAACAGATATTCACAACATCGTAGCAATGGCAACATCAACTGCAAACCTGTTGTTATTTATGGTTAAAAAGATGTTGGAACAGAAAGAAACTTGTGTTTATTAATCTTTCATTAGAAGTGACTTATTGTTGAAATATGTATCCTTGTATACTTCCTCTATTCTGCCGAGAGTGATCTGATGTTAGAGCTTATATCAACGTGTAGTGTATTCTTGAATTCGTCAGGCATGAGTTGTGTCCTAGTAAATTATAATTCTTTAATTTTAACTGATATTTAAATTCAACAAAACGAAGTCTTCCGATTTCAGTTATTGTTTTATATCAAAAATAATTTAATTACAAATTATAAGGAAGCTTTCCAGGAAGTACCATCCAAGTCAGAGAAATCTGATTTAAGTGCAATTTCTATTGCATTATATCCACAACCTCTGACATCAAAGAACTTATCGTTAAAAATAAACGACGAAGCATAGTAGAGTTTCACTTCCCTTGTTCTTACCTCAATCCATTTTTTTCATTCCGAGCATTAGCTGATACCTTTAGAAATCATAATATCACATCTTAGTGTGTTCAGTACTTTTCAGTTTTGAAAAATTTTGGATTTATAGTTCTTTCCACTTATCTTTTCCAATATTATATTGATAAACCATGACTTTGTTTCTTTGTTCACTGTAGAAGTATTTTGTTGAAAAGCTTTGTTTCTTTTTTAATTCCGTCATCTCATAACTTATTTCCTGATACTGACAACGTTCAAACTAAACTTTTGATTTATTTCAGCCATATTTTTTCCCATTTTCTACTCATTTCATCCATTATTTTTTTAATTGCTCGTAATAAGTAATATTAGTACCACGGGCACTCGTCGAAGTGGTAAATGGCAGTTTTAGAATGACTCAGAAACCAAATTAAGATTAAGCCACATGCTGAAACAAATGAACAGATCTGTAGCTGCAAATGGAACGTGAGTTATAAACGTTTGATTTTTAATTAAGAGGAGGGACTACTAAGTTTCAAAACTCTGATAAACTGTTTCAGTCTCTGAATGATCGGCATAAGAGTCGTTTGTAGATTTCTTTCCTCGTGCCGAGAAAAATAAAAGTCTCTATCTACCGAGCTTCAGTGTAAGGAAATATTGCACAGAGGCACTACGTGATCGTTTTGCGTGATTTGAATTTTACGAGTTAAGCAAATTTGAATATATACAAATATTCATATACTCTACTCTAAAAAGAGTTTTGACCCACTGTCTTTACTAATACAGCTGTTATAATATGGTTATCCACTAAGTCTATTGTTCTTGGTTTCTGTGTTTTCTTTGTCTAAAGGAGAAGAAAGTATTAATGCGAAATTAACCCAACTCTTGCGGGTTCTTTTCTTCCTGCAAAAAGCACAACGATGGCTTTTTAAAGAACAAGTTTGAAATACTAAACTGTTCCAATGCCTTCAAATGCACCAAATGTTTGAGCAAAGAAAATTGAAAAGTTTTGAACTTCCACAAGCCGATCTTATGCATATTGCAAAGTTTATTCCTAAAAGCGAAGACAGAGATAACAAAATTAGACATCATGGTTTCAACTATGCGAAATTGATTAACAATACCGTTTAAGATAAATCCAAGGACAGAAAAAACATCCAAGAAAAACACAGAGATTAGCTTATGCCACTCTGTGACCAAGATTTCTAACTTTGCGCACAAACGATTGAGAAGAAAGATTGGAAATGGTCTCAACATGAGCAATATAACATTTGGTACACCATCATGTTGACCTCCGAATCCTTTGTTTGTTGAAGAGGATGAGTTTGTATGTTCTGTATGGTTTGAGACTGGTGGATATGGTGTTTTGTCGCCATTATTTCTAAATGGCAATGTCAATAGTTTGGTCAGCCCTGTAGAAAAGTTCACTTAGCTTTCCACAGTTTTTTGTCAGTTCTTGAATAGTGACATCCGTAACTTGTTCACAGTCTTCAAGGTGTATATCGCGTAACTGTGGCAAATGTTAAACAAGCAGAATTAAATATGGATGGTCCACTTTAAAAAAACACATAAATTGTTTCTAGATATTTGCAATTTTTAATGGAAAACAAACAATATCATTTAGTGAAGGTCTGTAGGTCTTTTCTCAGCTGGTTAGGTTGTAGTTATTGTTAGATGTTTTTCCTTTACTGAAAAGTCATCTATAGCCATCCTGCTATTTAGTATTTTTAGCAATCTTTCAAATTTGACTTGTGTTCTAGTAAATTATAATTCTTTACATATAACTGATATTTAAATTCTTCAAAAAGGAAGTTTCCAATTTCAATGGATTATTTTTTTCAAAAATAATATAATTACAAATTATGAGGAAGCTTTCCAGGAAATATCTTCCAAGTCGGAAAAGTCTGATATAAATGAACTGCGTATTGTCATTGTGAATTAGTGTGATTGTACTATGCCAAAATGGACGATCTCATTTAAAACATAACGATGCCGGTTTCAAACCATTTACTTTATTACGATTATTTGGATGACAGAGCGAATAACTTGCTAACGACTACATATGTTTTGCAAGCAACGTCAGACGCGTATGTCAACAACTCTGGTTTAATCCACGGCTGCAAAGACACAATGCATTGACGTAAGAACCAGATAACGAATACGGCTAACCTGACGTTTACTCCTCATTTGACTGTAAAGATGACTACCACTAAGGTTGTCAAACGTCATTCAACAACAAAACAGTCCTTCTTAGGATTATACCAATCTGACGTTCTACATTTTACAAACATGTAAGGATACTCCCTGGCTCAAACCATTTACTTTATGAAGTTATCTGTTGTTTTTTCATTTCATCTTAAACAGACACAAGTTCTATATATATCATCATCCATTAAAACGAAATCATAAAACAGTTGTATATTTTCTACATAATTGGTCAATTTTTGCGCCTGGAGCCTCTCGAGCGAGCACAAAGCAGCATTTTTATTATTTTGTTGATGTACACCAACATAAAATAACCTCCACCTAAGTTTAACTGCTTTGTTACAACAGATATTCACAAATATCGTAGCAATGACAACATCAACTGCTAAACCTGTTGTTATTTATGGTTAAAAAAGATGTTGGAACAGAAAGAAACTGGTGTTCATTGATCTCTTCATTACACGTGACTTAATGTTGAAATATGTATCTTTGTATACTTCTCTATTGTCTTTGTCGAGAGTGATCTGATGTTAGAGCTTATATCATCGTAGTTTATTCTTGTGAATTCGTCAGGCATGAGTTGTGTTCCTAGTAAATTATAATTTTAATTTTAACTGATATTTAAATTCAACAAAACGAAGTCTTCCGATTTCAGTCATTGTTTTATATCAAAATAATATAATTACAAATTATAAGGAAGCTTTCCAAGAAATAATTTTCCAAGTCAAAGAAATCTGATTTAAGTGCACCTCTATTGACAACCTTTGACATCAAAGAACTTATCGTTAAAAATAAATGACGAAGCATGGTAGCGTTTAATTTCTCTTATTCTTACCAATCTATTTTTTTTTCGATTAAGAGATTGAACTGCAGTAATCAAAAATATCATATCTAAGTGTGTTCATTACTTCTTCAGTTGTTGTCAATGTTTGACTTGTAGTTCTTTTACATTCATCTTTCCAATGTTTCTTTGATACATCATGACTTCTTGTTTGTTCTTCACTGTATTAGTATTTTGTTGAAAAACTTTTGTTTCTTATCTTCTTTTCCACAATCTCTTTTATTTATTTCGTGATACTGACCACATTAATACTAAATTTTTGATCTTTTTAGCCATAACTCTATCTATTCTTTTAATTATATCATCCTTTTTTTTCTTACTAGCTCATTATCGGTTTTAATCTTGATTGTTAATATACAATTTGTGGTTATTTTGATGTTAAGTCATTTCTTCGTAAGAAATTTATGTTTGAACTATTAGTTTATCGTTACCAACTGAACCAAATAATTTTTTCACGTTTAAAATCTTTTTTCGATGTGCAATGGATACAAGTAGTAGAAACTTTGCAAACTTAATGGTTGATACACAGGTCATAAAGCAAAGCTTTCTGTGCTGTGTAGTGCATAAAGCATTTTTCATGTGAGGGAGACGAGACACTAATTCCTCAACTTAACCGCTTATGTATATTTTGAAATTTTTTTGAATTTGTTTTGTGATTGTTTTAGATTTGCTGCACTGTACCAGGAAAGGGCTATTTTTTCCACAAGCATATATTTTCAATTTCAACTGGCTTTCTACAATTTATAGTTTCTCCTTTCGATAGGCCAACTTTCTTTTAATTACTGCAAATATGTTCCCTTCTTTATTCATAATAGTGATATCCTGTCATCTAAACGATGACTGCATATTTATAGTACGTTTAAACATAAAAAAAGTTTTGTGCTTTAAATCTTTAGCAATATTCCTTTGCTTTCATTTGATATCTGGTATAATCCAGTCTTATGTTCTTCGTTGTCGTGTGTACGTAATTCCGTTTATGTTTTTATGGAAAACTTTAATCTGTGTTTTCCATATTTCTGCTGCAATTGCATTTCGGCTATAATCCATCAATTTGCTTTCTACTGTGAATGTATGTGTTTTCCGTCTTATAGGATCATCGATTTCATTGATAGCTAAATAGCTAGAAACATAATATACAAAGGCACCATGGTTCAAATATGTAAAATTCCTCTGATAACATCAAATTGAAGTCAAAATTTGTTTTAAAAGATTGCCTAAATGAATCAATCTTCATTTTTTGCCTAAGCAATACTTTGCACACTTTTTCAACTTTATCTATATGCGAAATACACAAATTAAATTTTAATTTTTATATAGTTATCTAATAAAATAATATTATTAGTCAGAAATTTTAGTTTATTCTTTCCTTTAAATATTATTTTTCTTTGCATACACTATACGAATTCATTTTTATTTTTATGATCCTTTCATACCTGAGAGCGATAGTCAAGCGATATTCATTAATTATTGCTAGAAGGTGACATATATAACGCATAGACAGTATATTGAACTTTAACCTATGTATATGATTCTGGTCAAAATACTTAGACGCTCTATAGAGTTCTTGCACGTAACGTCAAAGCTTCAATGTCCGCCATTGTGGGTAGTAAAAAACCAATATGGCGGACTGTATGTTTGTGGTATGTTTCGCTACCGTAAAGTGTCATATGTGTAACCACAAACATAACTGATTATCTATTGAAATCAAGTGATATAGTGCTGTTTTTCCCTCTCTTACGATGCGAAACATCGTCTCTCCAGACTTTTCCCTTACTGTGATAGTGACGTTCGCATTTTACGGACCTTTCCTGCTGTACAATTTTAGCTCTGGCTTTGGAGCTAATTTCTACTTGTCTTTGTTTGATAGTTGAGGATGTTTGTACGCCTTTTATACGAAGGATATGACTTCCTGGTTTATTTTATGCAGGGTGAAGTATGTTTAGTAAATCGATCGTCCAATCATTTTGGTAGACCACCGTATAGGGTCATTGAAATATTCTATAAGACCTGGAATTTAAAAGTCTGATACTTCAAAGGTTAGTACAAAAATAAACTGTTTAACTTGAAGTCATCCTTTAATCATTCTTCCTATACTGACATAAATAATATTTCTTATATACTTTAGATAAAATATAGTTTCCCAATCTTTACGCCCGAAGTTCTATCCTCCTCTTTTCCCATTTTGATTAGCTTGCATTAGACATTGAGATACTCCTTGAAATATTTGGTCTCCGTGTTTAATGTGACTATAAATTTCTTCCTCGCTCCTATCGGTTCTTTCCCTGGCATTGTACAAGCATGTTGCTTCGAATTAATTATAAGTCCTTAGAATGTTACTGCTTTACTTAATACGTATGGTTTTCTGTTATTAATTTCCTTTTTAAATTTGAAAGACTCAAGTTAGCATAAAATGATTGGTATATGTCATAACATAATGAAAACAAATCAAATTTTAACTGTGGCCCGTGAAAAGAAACTAGTCACATCTTAATGAAAGACTTGCAGAATAATAAAAGCAAAAAAGGAAGGCCAAGGAATAGTGTAAAGACAAAAGCAATAGACGTCTTAGCCATATAGCTCAAGGAAAAATCTTGTTCCAACATGCACCACACCAAAATCCCCCTGCAGACGAGGAGCAACGGATGAGCTGCTTGCTTATAGGTTCTTTATTCTTGTTCCATTTGAAAGGAAACAAGATTTTATTAACTGCATGTACCACAGTTTTCGGGATATCAAAATAGTTGCTTTCTGGCAAAATACTGAGGCCCATGGCATTGGCATGGAGCGTTCAACTTTGTAACGAGAGGTATCGTGAAGACCATGATGTTACTTTGGTTTTAAATTCTCCAATAGTTTGCGTCAATCCTGAAGGATGGAATTACCAACACGACATTCAAGGATGCTTATGGAATCTGATGACCAGTTTAACTTTACTGGTAAACCAAGTGCCAAAAATGAGGCCTTTGGTTTTTCACAATATTAAGTTTTGCACCAGAGGCATTAATATATTGTTGGAATAAATCAAATAAGGCGAGCAAGCTAGAATTTGTCATGACAAAACAAGTAGTATCGTCAGCATATTGGAGGATCTTGATGTACTCTCCAGATAGCAGAGGGAATCAATCAATATCCTTTTATTCTTGTTAATATTTAAAGTTCTATGACCAGCATACGCGCTCCAGCTGCCTTATGGATGAGATGATCATATAATTCAACTTCTATTGCTTTAATTTCCACAGTAAAGTCCTTGCCTGCACCACGACGTGTATTAAGATGATTCAATTGACTGTTCAATGACTGGTATATATTTCTTTGCGAAGCAGCCAAGTCGATTGCAACTTCAATTGTCAACTGGCAGATTAGTTGCTTACCAACATCCCACCACGCATGTAAGGAAGGATTATAGTTTTGTTCTTGTTTCCAATCTTTCAAGAAAGATTTAATTAAATTAATTAGGTGTAATTATTAATTAGTTTCCAGCAACCCTCCCACGCTCCGGAGCATCCGAAAGAGGATGAAAAGTAGACGTAAGAGTGATCGCTGTGGTAATATTGTAGTACTGAAATATCATGAACGGACGATACCAGTAAGGATGAGATCCAAAACATATCCAGGCGTGAACCCCCTTTTCTCTTCCAGTACGGGACTAACTGTAACTGGGTTAATTGAGTAGTTAACTAATATATATATATATATCATCGCAGGCTCAAGTTTTTTTATTATAAAATGTATTATGTCTAAAAATAGTCATAATACATCTTATTATAAAAAAAACCGGGGGGATCGTTTTGGAGGCAGTCAGCGGTAGTAAACATAAAAATAGAGAAGGGTGAGCCTGTGATAATATACATATATATATTACAATAGTGGATAAGAGTAATAAAAAATATATAAACAAGAAGATTTTATAAAAAAAGATATATTTCAAATACAATAGAAAATAATTACATTGATGAAAGTCCAAAGTCCAATTTTTTTAAAATGATAATATGGAAAGTCCAAAGTCCAATTTACTGAAGATACAAATTCTCTTCCTTCAATGCTTCATTCACAGTAAAAAAACGATAAAATGAATCAACCTTTTCACCAAATTCTTCATCCCAAAACCAGTTAAGCCAATCTTCTATTTGTAAACAAAGACATGGATAAAAACTTGACCCAACTCGTATGTTACACATTCTAAATTTTGCCAAAGTCCAATTTACTGATGGTATAAATTGTTTCGTTTCAATATATCATCGACAAGAAAGAATCGCAAATATGATTCAGTCTTTTCACCAACTTTGTCGTCCCAAAACCAATTAATCCAATCTTCTATTTGTACACAAACGCATGTAAAAGAATTTGAAGTTATGTCGCACATTGTACACACACATTGTAAATGAGGGTTTCTTTTATTGCTTTGAGTTATTTTTTAAAAAACGACTTCAAACGATTGCAAACACCAACATATTTATATTCTTTTTGCCTTATCCATAAATAAAAAGAATAGGGAACATATTCAACTTCACCTCTATTTGATTTATATGGAAATTGAAAAAGTTCATAATCTCCTACATAATAAAGTTGATTCTGTTGAATTCTTTCTTGTCGATTATGCAACCAATGAACAATATTTCCTCTCCAAAGAAATTCATTTGCATTGTAGCTGTACATACATTTTCCATCGGGATATTTCTCGGAGTGTTTTTCAACATAGTTAATACAGTTCAGTGGTTTAGTATTTTCTCTTGTATTTCGTCTTGATGCATTTATCAGTTTCTTTGACATTATGTAAATAATACCATGAAAGCAAGCCTCACAATGATTACTAGTAACCAATCATTGTAATGCTTTCTTTTATGGGTTTTTTCTTTTTTTATAAGTACAAACATTTTTACACAAATAATTTTATTTTGAATTAATAAAAAATCTTTTCTTTGTCTTTTTTTCTTACTTTATATCTTTTTCTACTTTTTCATACATTTCTTTTATATTAAACTCAAATTCCATTCTTAGATGATTTATAAATTCATCAATTTTCTCTGTAAGTTTTTCTTCAATTTTTTTTATTTCTCCATTTATTACTGGTATTATTTTGTTAAATTCAGAAAAAACTTTTGAATTTACAGAAGATTCAATTTCACAATAGATACATTTTGTACATGTTGATTGCTTACATATTTTTAGAGGAGAAATACGGTGTGAATTAAAATTATTAAATTCACGAAATGTTGGGTTTTCCATATGAAATATTTCCAAAACCACCATAATTTTGGAAGGGTTATCCACATCATTTTTTCCATCTTTCTTTATCCAATACCAATGTGGTTATCTACTCTACATTGATATTAAGGATTTATATATTACACTTTTTTAGTAAATAAATAAAAACATATTTCTTATTTTTATAAAAAATTCGAATTTCTCAATTTTTCATCATATTTCTTTTTTATTTTTAAAAAATTCGAATTTCTTACCCTTTTTATCACTCTTTTAATGTAAAATCTTCAATAAAAGATTTATTTTCATTTGAATGTTTTGCTGTCTAATTGATAATGGCAAAATCTTCAAATCATAGCATTACTTTTATATTTGAGCGCGATGAAGATTTTGATGAAGAAAAAGATTTAAGTCAAATTATTATGAAATCAGAATATATATCTAAATTTATTGATGGTGGTGGAATGATTATTTTTAATAAAGAAATTGAAGATGGAAGAAAATTTAATTGCAAATTATGCGATGAAGGGATGATAATCAGCGAAAAAGGTAGTATTGACATATTTATAGAAAAATTGGAAGATTACTTTTATTATCATGATGAAAAAGAATTTTATAAGCATATTACACAATTGGATTTAATTAAAGTATTTTATAAAAATATTATTGAAAAAATTGTAATAGTAACTATATGATATATATAATAATAAATGTAGAAGATATATTTAAGAAGATGAAGTCTGATTGACATTTGAGTGTTAGATGTTTTAGTATCATTTCTTGCTGTTGATAATGGCGGATTGGCGAAGCAGAACTATAGTATTTTTCTTAACTCCTGATAAAGATGCTGATGTTGATATTTCGAATAAAGTGTTTCTATCTTCAGATGTTATTTTGAGTTGGAAAAAGCAGTGCAGGGTTTTTGATGTTATTGATGAATGTCAAGAAGATAATTTAATAATGAATTTTGATGCAACTGAAAAGAAATATATCTTTGAACAAAAATCACTTATTGAAGCATTTATTAAAGTATTAAAAAAATATTTGGATGAAAATGATGATAATCATCAACATTTCGAACAAATGAAAGTAGATATGAACAGTAATGTTGAAAAAATATTTTCCTATGTAGCTGAATAGGTGAAGATGTGTGTATATATATAATTTACCTCCATGTAAAAACAGATTGATGAAAAAATGTCTCGGATACAGAAGTATCAATTTATGTTTACAAATTGTATGCACTCTAAAAAAATTGTTCTTTTTATTTTAAATGTTGTGAAAGATTTTATCCATGTCATCATTGTCATAATAAAGATCATTTTTGCAATAAAAAAGTCAATCCAAAAGATATTTCCTGGATAATGTGTAATTATTGTGGGTTTGAGCAAGGAATTCATCAATATTGTTTCAAGTGTAAGAAAAAGTTGGCTGATTATTTTTGTGACAAATGTAAGGTTTACGATGATTATTCGAAAGATCCTTATCATTGTGTAAAATGTGGTGTTTGTAGAGTTAAATTACATAGATCATTTCATTGTGATGCTTGTGGATCGTGTTTCGAAAAGGAAAAAGGAAAAATCAATATCATATATGCAAAACGAACATGTTCAATGTATGATATGTTTGGAAGATACATTAACTGGAATCGGAATGTTAAAATGTGGTCACAAGATACATTTTGATTGTTTGACACAATTATTATTACAAGGATTTTCTAACTGTCCGATATGTAGAACTGATTTATTAACACCAACAACCATTCCATCAATTAAGCGAGCATCTTTAAGAACCGTGTCTGGTACAACCTGATACTAACCTCAATAAAATACAAAAAACATGAATTTTTTATTATATGAAGTATTATATAAAGTATTAGATGAAGTATTTACAATTTGATGTATATAAAAGAATTTTAAGACATTTTTCTAAAAAAATACTCCATTGTGTTGTTTAAATTAATTTCTTGGTTGAGTTCTTTTAATTGATCAAGTAATTTTTTTCTTCTCTCAAACAGATCAATTAAAAAATTGGCTTCTTCCTCATTTTTACATATTATATTTCCTTTTATAAGTGAATAAAATTGTCTATTAACATAATTTTGTCCATTGTTGAAAGATAACATATTACAAGAGTATTCAGGATTTTTTCCGATTTCGTTGTTGTATTCTTCAAGTTTTTTTTTTTGGTCGGACGTCCTCTCTTTTTTTTTATACTTTCAGTAGCATCCATTAATTGTCTTTTTTCCTACCCATTCATTAAGATTATGAGGAGGACTTGTAAATACTAGATTGGGATGAGCAAATACTTGATCTTGATTCATTTGTTCAGGAGGAGGAGATGTATTTCCTTGATTTTGATTCATAGTATTATTATTAGGAGGAGTTGTAAATTCTTGATTTTGTTGATCTTGATTAAATTCAACGTCTTCAAGTTCTCTTAAAATAGTTCGCGGTGTGGGGATATTGTAATTTAAGAAAGACATCGTGCTTGGTGACATCATACTTGTAGTTGAGATTGGAGACATGATATTCATAAGAGTTGTATTATTTTTAGTAGGAGAATTTTTGGTTGAATATACATTATTAATTATGGGTAAAGGAGATGACTTTTGAATATTATCATGATAAGTATTCAAAGGACTTTTACCATCATTCTTTTCTGCTGTATCTTCATCCATGTGTTGTGGAGAATCTGGTGATGATGATGCACGATTTTGATTTTCGATGAAACTTGTTTCAGAATTTGTCTCGTTATTTTTCTCAGTATTTATCCAATTCGGCATGGGTGTTTGCAGAGGGGGATATTCAATATTCTCTTGAAATTGATTTTCCTCTTGAAATTGATTTTCTTCTTGATTTTTTTTTGCTTTTAATTTTTTTTCTTTATTTTTTTTATAAATATATCGAAGCGATTTTTGTTTCTTTTATCTTTCAAATAAAGTAAAAAATCTTCATATGACACGTTTGAACCCATTTTTTTTCTTTATAATAAAGAAATTGTTAACGAGCAAGCTCTTATATACTACTGGAATTTGATATAAAAAATTGTATTTCCTTTCATTTAATCTATTTATGGTATTATTAACCTTGGGTGAACTAGCTATACACCCTTGATTGTACTTGGTACAACCTGATACCATTTTTTGCTTAAATTTAGAATATAACCTTGACTTTTCAAGTTGATTGATTGACATTACTGAGTGTCTAGAAGTTACTAATTGAGATGTTTTGCATTTTTTGACGTCAATGAAGAATTACTACATGTTTTTATTACTATATATGGTTATTACATGCACGATAACCTTGAACGCTTCATATTTGTATTGCTTGAATTTTTTTGGTTTTTTTTAATATTGGTGCAGTATATAAAAGACCTGTTATTTGAAATTGTATGCATTGAAGAACTAACGTATCATATATTTGTTAAGTTTGTTTATAAAATGGAATCACAAGAATCAAACGCAAATACATCACACATTTCAACTCCAAATACATCTGAAGATGAAAGTCCTAACACATCGCATTGGCTCAAAAGAAAATTTTATTATATAGCTGATGATGATGATGTAAACATCGAACTTACCGAAAATTTTAAAAAACTTAACGATTTTAGAAAACAAATACTTGACTTGCTGAGTGAATTAGAAGAAACGAGAGAGAAGCTAACGCAAAATGAAGCAAAAATGAGCGAGTTTTCAAAAGAAATTCAAGCTTTAAAAGATGAGTTGGAAAAAAAGAAAGAGCAAAATGAAGCAAAGCATATTGAAAATTTTAAAAGATGTTCAAGATTTGCAAGATGAATGCGATTGTTTAAACAATTCGTTAACTGATTATGAAAAAATAAAAGAAAATACTCAAGTAAAGTTAATATTAGCACAAGCTAAGTTGGATGAAGAACTTCAAAGTGATGAAATATAGTTCATATAACAATTATAATATAACTCTTCAAATATTTTGTTTAGACGATTAACATGCAGTTGTTTTTCATTGTCAGACATGTCAACATCTAAAAAAATTAAAAATTACTTTTTCTTTTTTTCTTCTTTCTTCTTCTTCTATTTGTTTTTAATTTAGTTCGAAGATTTCTTCAAATTGTTTTGATTCTTTTTCAATAAACTCAACCATCTCGTCGCAAACCTCTTTCCAAATATTACTGTATATTTTAATGTATTTTCTACTGTCTTGTTTCTTTTTTTCTTTGCGTCTTTTGTATCGTAGAACTATTTCTTTTTGAAATTTTCCCATCTTTTCGTTGTTTCACCGTTTTTTCTCACTGTCTTTGCAATAAGTGTATGCTTGCAAGTGAAGTAAACGAGATAAATGCTTGAATTTTATAGATCAATTTTTTGCGCAAATATAACCTTTTGACCCCAGTGAAACATACTGTTGTTGCGTTTACTTGTTTCACATATGTTAAAACTTGCGATTTTTGTAATAACATAAACCGCATCGAGTATTCACTTCATTAATGTGTTGAAAAAAAAATTGCATTTAGATTTTCTAATAAAACTTATATTTTTGATTTTGTTGAAGCTAGCAGTATCAGATTCCATCATTACCCATAAGATAATTGCTTAATAGATGTGATGACAGCAAATGGATTTTGTTTTAGTTGTTATTATTATTGTCTAAAATTTACATAATTCTGTTTTGAAATTATTTGTAAGAAATTGTTTTTTTTATATATTAAAACTTGCGTTTTTTTGTCACAACACAAATTGTATCGATTGTTGGTAGTTGAAGGTTAAAGAGTGTTTTGTAACTCGTGTATCATAATGGGTTTGACACCAGATGGGGATTGGTACAATAGAATAGATGATGAGATATATAAATGTGAACTTCGCATCGACACCCTCAAGGGATTTATAGAAGACATATTGGAGATGATGCACTCTGAATTAAAAGAACAAAATTACGATCAAGTTAAAGTACATCGATATTTTTGGGTGTGTAAAGATGAAATCAAAGCAATCAAAAAATTACAAAAAGAACGCGAAAATATGTTAAATGTGATAAAATTGTACAGAAAATGTTAGAATTTTACAAAATTGTAATAGAAAATCTCATATTTCGATTTTTTTGAAGATAATAGTTTAATAAATGTGATGACAGCAGCAAATGGTCTTTGTTTGAGATATTATTAGCATTCTGTTTTGAATTTAGGTGTGAGTCTATGTATTAAACATACTATTTTTGTTATAAGACAAGTCGCTTTGTTTATTAAATACATAAAACCGGTGAAAATAATTTTTTGCATCTTTGTTTAACGCATAATGCATATTTTCGATTTTGTTGAAGTCAGTGTCAGATTGTACCAGTCACAGGTATTGAAGATAATTGCTTAATAGACGTGATGACACCAAACGAATTTTGTTTAAGATATTATTAGTATTCTCTCGAGTTTATGGTATTCTGTTTTGAATTTAGGTGTGATTCTATAGACAAAATCTTGCGATTTTTGTCACAACACAAAACGCCTTGATTATTAATGATATTAAAGAGGTGAAAATAATTTTTTGTATCTTGTTTTAATACAAAACGTTCATTTTCAATTCTGTTGAAGTCTGTGTCAGATTGTACCAGTCACAGATGTTTAATTGATATTTAATTGATATGATGACAGTAAATGGGGTTGTTTGTGTTCTCGAATGTTCAAGGGCAACTAGCAAACAAAGGTACAGTGTATTGAGATTTAGATACGAACGTTCAAGGTGAACAGAAACAAAGGGTATTTTGTTGTAACGAGAGTATTTAAGAATTCGTAAATATCACAACTGCATCAAAGTTTCTCAGCCTCTGTTGAAGTTATCTTGTTGGAAATCGGTGGGAATCTTGTTGGAAATCGTTGACCACTCGTTATTTGTTTAGGAAAACTTGTACTAGTAAGAATTTTCCTTTATTTACGAGCTAATTTTTAATGCGGCAATTGCATTAACGTTTCTCTAGTTACGTTAAAGTCTGTTTACTTGAGAGTTTTCCAAATAATGGTAAGAAAGCTAACATTTTACTATTATTTGCGTTTATTTACGTGCTATTTTTTTAATAACGCAATTGCATTTTTCTAGTTACGCTGTTTATTGTTTCTTCCAAATACTATTTCGAAAGACAATACGTTGTTTGAAAGAAAGTTAAGAATTTAATAGTATTTGCTTTTATTCACGAACTAATTTCTTTTCTCTAGCTACGTTAAAGTCTGTTTATTGGAGACTCTTCCAAATACTATCGCAAAGACTTTACGTTAACTATGACTTTACGTTGACTTTAAGACTTTACGCATAAGACTTTACGTTGTTTGAAATAAAGGTAAGAAGTTAATACTATTTGGTTTTATTTACGAACCAATTTCTTATTATCACAATTGCATTAACGCTTCTCTAGCTACGCTAAAGTCTGTTTATTAGAGACTAATAAAGTCTGTTTATTTGGAGACTCTTCCAAATACTATCGCAAGGACTATACGTTGTTTGAAAGTAAGGTATGAATTTAATATTATTTGCTTTTACTTACGAAGTATGATATTATTTATGGAAAAAATTATAGATGATCACACGGTATAGAAAACAGTTAATGGATCATTTGAAAGAGTATTTGCGTCACACTGATGAAATAACATACTGGCTTTTTATTATAAAATGTTATTTTAAAGACGTATATCAATTACCCACAGAATTTTTATTGCAGGTGAAAAAACGATTTATTATAAAAGTTAGACATTATGAAAAGAACTTTTATGATGTTAAAGATCTAGATAAAGTTTTAGATATTTTTATTTGCATAATGCAAAGAATCAGGGTACGGATTTTAAAAATGTATAATAGATTTTCATGTTAATTTTTTGCTAGGAAAAAATTATGGGGTATCTCGAATAAAATAGAGTTATGAACTTATTTAAAGAACTAGGCGAAAGTAAATTTTAGAACTGTCAAAAGTGCTATTATTGTGTAAGGTTAAAGTTAAACTTAGCAAAATTAATACTGGACTATATTGAAGCTGATTTCTTTCATTTTATTCGTGGAAAGATACAAAGAAAGGATCATTTTCAAATTAAAGACAATTTTCTATTAAAAATTTTGAAAAAAGGAAATATGGATTGTACTTTATTAAATCCAAATGGATTGTTGAATGAAATTTATGCGGATTTAAAAAAAGACAGAAATAATGATACTGAAGAAGAAGACAATTATATGGAAGAAGAAGAATATGACAATGATAAAATTGAATTTAACAAAAAGAAAGGTCAGAAAAGAAAAATAATATCTGACAAAAAAGCTATGAAACTAGTTAAACTAAATTAATGATACTTTTTTTTTCATTAGTAATTTTTTGGAAATTGAATAATGGAAAAACATTATATCAAAAGTCATGTGCTGTTATAGATCACAATGGATATATTTTTTGTCGTGTAGGACATTTTGGTGGACATACTTGTAATTTTTATTATAATCAATATAAACCACGAGTTGATATTAACTCTAACTATACAATGTATATAAATAAATATGCTATTAAAACTCAATTGTTTCATTTTTAATTGGTTTTTTAATTTTTGTTGTTTTTATTAGTATTTCTTTGCAGATAATATAGTGACAAAGAAATTGGTTATATTTGATATCGTTTTTTGTGTATTTCACCCATTACATAACCTCGAAAGAATTAACGTTTATTATAATTTTTTTTATAGTTTAACGATATGGATTTTTTATCTATCCAAGTATTCGCCATTTTATTGAACGAATATCCCGGTCATCCATTGTTATATCCGTTGTATTTTGTATGCAGTTGTTTATTAAAATTGAAAAGAACCTCGTCACTAATGAAAGTGCTTAAAATTAAGCCAACTGTAGAAGATTTAAAATATTCGCTTTATTTTAAATCTTTTTCAAATGATGAAAAATTCAAATCCGTCTTCAAAAATGTAGATTTCATTGAATTTCTATTTGGAACAGTAGGGATAATACGTTGTTGGGAGAATGAAAATACCGAACATCTTTATTTAATTTCGACTTATTGGTTACCCAAAGTTTATATACAACATAAAAAAATATTATTATTTAATGAAAATTTTTGTTGCAGATATCATTATTTTAATGTAAATAAACAAACGAATATAATTTTATATGATTATTTCAACATTTATTTGCATGATTCTCAGGTTGTAAAAAGATAGTTTTCATTTAGGTTTAGAGTGTAATACGTTATATAGATATTTTTCAACATGTTAGTG
Organism: Xenia sp. Carnegie-2017; assembly: GCF_021976095.1. Classification (NCBI taxonomy): domain Eukaryota; kingdom Metazoa; phylum Cnidaria; class Anthozoa; order Malacalcyonacea; family Xeniidae; genus Xenia; species Xenia sp. Carnegie-2017. The sequence goes on from NW_025813526.1 coordinate 13,180,141, forward strand.
ATGTAAAATTTATATATCTTGTAAAAATTTTTAATACAATTGAAAAATAAAATTGAAAAATGTAAATAAAGATGTAATTTATAATTTTTAATAGAAAACGAAATTTATACGGATTATGCACGACATATATTATCTTGTAAATATTGTAATATATTGTTTGATGATTTTATAACTTTACTTATTATAAAATGTAAACAATTAGAAAAACCTAATTTTACATTAACAACACGTACTTTTTAACGTTTGAACAATTGGTTTAATATTTGATAGAGATCCTAATTTTCATACGTCAACTTGTAATGATATTTTATTTATTTTAAAAAATGGACTTGATAGATACGAATTATTTTTTCAAATTTTAATGGAAATAATTGATTAATTAAATACAAATTTTCTATTTTTTCTATTTTCAACCATCATTGTCTTTAAATATCCACTTCCTTTCTGTTTTATTTTTCTTATTGATCCTCTTATACAATAATTTTTCCTTTTTCTTTTCCTTTTACTCATTTTTTCACCAGAAAAAAATTATTCCTGATTAATTTATTATTTAAATATTATTTTAACAACACCGCCGGTTATAGCTGGAACAATACCCTTTAATGCCAATCCTGCTAGTCCACCAATAATTCCTCCTTTTTGTGCTTTTTCTCTATATTTTCTTTTTGTAATTCTTTTTCGTTTTCTTTTATACATTTTTTCATTTTATTTTTAAAAAAAGAATAAATAAGTAAAATAAATAGTAAGCAAATTCAATAAATATATGCATGGAAAGCAATATCTGTTTATTTATGCAGAAGTAGTACAATTGTTATAACATATATATAGATTTTTACAAAATCACATTTTAAATTTCTGAAATAATATTTTTAAAATTACTAAAAATGGGAAGACGTCAAAGAGGAGGGAGACGACAAAAGGAGGATTTATTAAATTTTCTAAAATTCACAATACACTTAAATCTGGATTTAAAAAGCATTAAGTAAAAACATTTAGCGTTAAAATCTGCAAAAGCTGCCAGAGCTATAGCAAAATCAGGAATACTGGGTTCTAAAGCAAAAATTTGTAAATTCACCCTTAATGGATAAAGCATTTGAAATTGCAAATAATCAATTGGGTAAAGGTGCATATAGAGGTCAGATGTATGTAAGGGGTAAAAGAAGAGAGTCAAAAGGAGGAATATTACCATTGTTAGCACCAATATTGGGGTCGATATTTTAGTTGAAATCAATTTGTGTACTTAATTAATTAATTAAAAACATTTATGTAAAAATATATTTTATTCAATAAAAAATATTATTTATTTACAAAATATTTTACTTTTTACTTTTTTTCCAATATTCTCTACCATAATTAGTAAATATTTCTTGGTGTGGTTTAATGTTTTTGATGATTTTAAGAAATAATTAAATTTTTTTCCAAGTAAAACGAGTTGTTTTTAAAGCGTGAGCCTTGAGCATCATTTGCATATCTTGGTGCGCCATCAGTTGTTTCATTAGCATCAACACATTTTCCTTTATCGCAAATTGCATACTCTGCTAAACCATCACCATATTTTCTTATTACTTGACTTGAGGTAAGATGTCTTCCTGTATAATTTGCAATTTTTTGTTTTTCGAATTTTTTTGTATGCAAATAATCCTTTACCACCGTTTGAAATGTTTGAAGTTTTAATTTTAAATTAAATTTTTTCCCAAGCGAGTCCAACATAAATTGGTTATTGAAGTTTTTTTCGACATCTTACATTTTTTAAGGTAATTCCATCACATTGTTGTACTTTTCATATACTTTGTTTCATTTTTTAGTAAATTAATTTTATTCCAGCATAAAGTTCAATATTTGTTTCAATATATTAAATTAATTTCTCAATTTTAAAACATATATCAGAATGATTTGACTCGAGATTGTATATTTCTTTTTAAAAAAAAAGAAAATTCTTTTTTAATGAATTGGCATCATAATATCTTACAGAATTATCATCATTATCATCTGCTTTCCAATCTTGAATTGATTGTTGAAATAAGAAAGGTGAGAATAAAATACATTTATCATTATCCAGTATTTGATAGGTACATTTAGTACTAGCTTTTTATTATTTTTTTTTTTTTCATTTTCATTTAAGAATAAATGAACTTCTATATAACATAGTGTTTCTCCAGCCATTTTATTAATTAATTTTAGCAATGGGTAATTCCAACGATACACCGCTTATAAAATTATCTAAACTGGTGTAAAAAAAAATAAAGGATAAAACGAAAATAATAAAGAAAAAATAAAAAAAAAAAACCCAAACCATGTCAAAACGGAAAAATGAAGAAATTGAAGAAGAAAGAAGAAAAATGAAAATTATTTCGAATGATGAAATAAAGAAAATAGTTAGTATATTTCATTCAAAATTGGTGAAAAATTGAATACATCAAAAAATAAAAATTAATTGATTTACAATATAAAAATACCATTTTACATTAAATGGTGAAGTTAAGGATCACATATATCAAATTTTTATAAAAAACAATTTCAACAGTTTACCAGATTTTTGAAACAATTTTCAAAAATATTACAATATTTGCTCAATATAGCAAAATTAACCGTAAATTCTGAGAATGATTTAATTAGATTTTTTCGAAAAAGCTCCGTTAAAACCTTTTCAACATCCTTATTACCCTTAAAGGAATTTACTATACAGAGATTATTAGATACTTTTGAACATAATTTACAAAGTAATATTTCAGAATTTTAAATAATGACTGGGAAACTAATGTATGTCTTATGATTGTCCCACATCAATATAAAAATGAGAAAATCTCATTTAGGAAAAAAAAGACCAATTCGGAAAAACAAAACAAAAAACTTATTTATAATTTAAATCCTGATGATGATAGTAGGGGGGGTGGTAAAACAAATCGTCCAGTATTGAAACATCAAAGAGAAGTTAGAAATGGTATATTGCAAATTAAGTGTGACAAATTGCAAACTCAAGTTAAAAATTGTTGTTTTGCTGTGGCTGTATTAGTTGGAAAAATGTTTATTAATAATGATGAGAAACTAACAATTTTTAAAAAAAATTTAAATAAAACAGTTGATGAAATAATTACTGTAGACGAAGTTAAATCATTTTATAAAGAAGCTAAATTATCAGAAGGAAGTGTCGCCATTAACCAATTAAATTTAGTTTACGAAAACTACTTAAAAAAAGATAATTTTCATTTGGTGATTTTTTCTAAAGATAAATTAGATACAATAATTTATGACTCAAGAGTGAGTAATCATGATTCCTTTCACATTAGTGATAAAATTATTTTTTTATGGTTAAATGATTCCCACTATGACTTAATCTTAAATCCTAAACTTTTTTCTAATTTAAAATTGGATTTATTTTGCTTTAAATGCATGCATTATTTGAAATTTGACGAGTATGCGGATTCTCATATTTGTAAAAATGAAGACACATGTTTAAAATGTTATTCAAACTGTAAAAAAGAAGCAAATTTTTCTATTCAATGCACCGAATGTAATATAATTTTCAAATCATCAGATTGTTTCCGGAAACATTTGTTTAATAAATTGTTTAAAAATAAGAATAGTATTAAAGTCACACCATGTCAAAAATTTTTTTTTTGTAATACATGTAATAAAATTGTTCCAAGATTTTTCTTTGTTAAAAAAAATAAGGTTGTTTTACATGATTGTCAAAAAACATATTGTGCTCATTGTAGAAAATATTTGGACAAACAACATAAATGTCATATCAAACCCTTAGAATTTAATAAGTATAAGTCTACACCAACGTTATTTTTCTTTGATTTTGAAACAAAAACAGATGAAAATAATTTAATGATACCATTCTATTGTGTTGTTCAAAAGTATGTCGTAAATGTGAAAAATTCCATTTCATAAAAATTTTGAGTATTTTTACCCGATATGGATTATATTACTGACTTATCAATTGACCCTTGACTGTTGTGGTTATCGTCAATTTGTCTTTGATTGTAATAATGATGATGTAACATCACGATTAGCTCAGTTTATGTTAGAACAAAAAAATTCTGTTTGGATTGCACATAATGGTGGTAGATTTGATACAATATTTTTATTAAAATACTTATTGACAGAAAAAAATTTAATTCCGGAAACTGTTATGAACGGGAATAAAATTTTATCTTTAAAAATAAAAGAAATTAATCTGCAAATTATTGATAGTTATTCATTTTAAACATGAAATTACCAGACTTTCCAGAATCACTTGAAATTGATGACATTGTAAAAGGATATCATCCATACAAATTTTTTGATCTGACATATAGAGGAAATATGATTGATAAAAACTACTTTGATATTTCAGAAGATGATAAAAATGATTTTAACACATGGTATGACAAACAATGTGAAAAAGAATACGTATTTCGAGATGCAATTTATTATTATTGTAGTAATGATGTTAATATTCTAAGGCTTGGATGTATAAAATTTTCAAATTTGATCTACAACATTACAAATATTTTGCCTTTTTACGACACAACATGCATAACAATTGCTGGTTTAACATTAAAAATATTTAGAAGTAATTATTTACAAGATGATAAAATTGCACAAATTCCATCATTCGGGTACAGGGTAATACCATGCAAAGTTTAATAGCATTATGTTGGTTGAGTGAAGTTAAATCAGAATTAGATGAAATGGGTTACACTTTAGAATACAAACTATCCATTAATGGAGAAAGAAAAATTCTAGGTAGATTTGTTGATGGGTATTGTGAAGAAAACAATACTGTATATCAATTTCACGGATGTTTTTCCACGGTTGTAATAAATGTTTTAATAATGATGATTATAATACTTTGAAAAAGAAAAATGTATTTTTACGAATGCAAACAAAACAGTTTTCAAAACAATTAATTGAAAATAATTATAATGTAGTCGAAATGTGGGAATGTGAATATTTAAAAGATAAAAATATAAGTGAAATAAAAAGTAGGAAAGAGGAATTTTTTAATGTATTACCGTTGCATCCACGTGATGCATTATATGGTGGTAGAACATCACCTTCATGTTTATATTATGAAGTGAAGGAAAATGAAAAGGTTAAATATGTTGACTTTACGTCATTATATCCATATGTTCAAAAAATATGAATATCCTTTAAATCATCCCGAAATATATTTAGAGGAAGAATGTTTAAATATTGATGTCGGAAGTGTGTTTGGGTTAATTAAATGCTGTATATTACCCCCTACTACACTTTTATTTCCTGTTTTACCCTTACGCATTGATAATAAATTAATATTTACACTATGTTACACTTGTGCTATGGAAAAAAATCGAAAATGTAATCATAATGATGAGAAGAGGGCATTAAGGGGTACATGGACTAGTGTTGAAATAAATAAAGCTATTGAATGTGGTTATAGAATAATTAAAATATATGAAATTTATCATTATAAAAACAGGGGTAAAATTTTTGGAAGGTTTGTAGACAATTTTATGAAAATAAAACAAGAAAATAGTGGTATTCCTAAAGAATGTTATAATAAAACTGAGGATGATGAGGATGAAACTTTTAATGAAGAAAAATTAAATGAATTTATATTAGATTATTATGAACATGAAGGAATTCAATTAGATAGAAGTAATATTAAGAAAAATATATGTATTCGTACCATTATGAAAATGATTTTAAATTCATTATGGGGAAAGTTTGCACAAAATGATAATGTAGTTACAGTATCATTTATCAATAACTTATATGATCTACTGTATTTAGCAAACAATCATACTAACGAATTAACTTCTTTAAATATCGTGTCTTCGGATATTTTAAGAACAACACATAAAAAAAATGAAACATGTTCGTCAATTTTACCCAATCGTAATGTTGTTATTGCTTCTTTTGTAACAAGTTATGCAAGATTAGAGCTTTTAAATGTATTACATAAGCTGCAAGACAAAGTTTTATATTATGATACCGATTCAATAATTTACATTAGTGTTGATGGAAATGATATTAAAACGGGTAATTACCTAGGTGACCTTACTAACGAATTAAAAAATGGTGAATATATTAAATCATTTTGTTCTACGGGACCAAAAAGTTATTCTTTTAAAACAGATAAAAATAATGAAATAGTGCATGCAAAAGGATTTTCTTTAAAGGGTGATGGGAAAAGAAAAATAACATTTGATTCGATAAATGAGTGTGTAAAAGATAATGAAAAAATAATTGAAGTAATTTATAAAGAAAAAATATCACGTGATAACCAACAAAATGTATTTTTAAACGAAGAAGTGAAAAAGTTTGCATTCACTTTTGATAAACGTATAGTATTAGATAATTTTTTTACAATTCCTTATGGTTATTTTTTAGATTGAAAATATGATATATAAACCAGTTGTAAAATTTCAACATCCTTTTATGATGACTATTTGTGGACCATCACAATGTGGAAAAACACATTTTATAAAAGAATTGATAAAATTTAATGATGAAATCTTTGAACCCCTTTACAAAACTTTTATATTATTACTCGTCTAGTTATCAAGAAATGTTTGACGAAATAAAATCTATTATTAATGAACAAAAAAATACAGCCCTGCAAAATTACGAATTTATCAAATGCAAATTACACATACCCTCTGTAACTGACATAAAACAAAAATTAGGAAATCAAACATTAATAATACTGGACGATTTGATGATTAATGCAACGGATAATAAAGATAATACAAAAAAATTGGATGAAATTGCTACACGAGACTGTCATCATGAGGATTTTTCTATCATATTTACATGTCAAAATTTAAATTACGGAAATACAAAATTAAGAACAGCTAGAACAAATAGTCAATACATTATTGTATTCAATAATGTAGGAGATAATAGGAATTTAAAAACATTATTGTTTAATAAGGGTTTATCAAAAAATTTCATGGAATGTTTAATAGACGATATGAATGAGAATGATCATGGTTATATTGTTTTCGACAATCATATAAAAAGTAAACATAATGTAAGAATTAGGAAAGATATTTTTCCCAATGAACTGACAACAATATATGATGTAAATATTTAATTTTATTTCTGAAATATATTTTTTATTAAATAAAGATAGTTCTTTTCGCTAAATGACTTGTATAAATAGAGAGTAAATTTTCAAATTTTGTATAATACTTCTAACGAAAACATCTTATTTAAAAAAAATGATTGTAACTTTTTTTGAGCATAATTACACTATACCCATTTTTCAATTTTGGTGTGAATTTGATGTGTTTGAAGATATAGTAAGTAATATAGGAAAAGAAAATGTAGAAGTCCCATTTGTCAATGAAAGGGACGAAGAGATATATATTGATGAAAACTTTGTCACGACAGTTTGGAGGTACTTTCTTAAAAATTCATTGATTCCTGAACGAGGTAAACATTTTGTTTAAATGTGATGAAAAGATTTGAATTGCGTTCTCAAATATTTATTTTTCTAAAGTTCTAAGCAAGCCTGATTTAAGAATTACCGAACTTTGTCTTTTATATAAAGATTTTGAAGAAGAAGAAAAAGAAAAGTGATGGTTGTCATAGTATTTTACAAGAACGATTATGAAAAAGTACGTTTTACATTGGATGAAGTTGTATTCTCGCTATTTATCAGAGTATTCATGATGCATCCCGATTTCAATGATTATGCAATTGATGAACTTTATGTTATGAAAGAGTTTGTTGAAAAGTTTTGGGACTTATGTATTAGACATGGATATGTAAGCAAAGATATTGATGTAGTTCCTGATAAAATGACAACAACATAATTTTACTTTTTAAATATATTTTTATAATTACAACATATTTGAGTATTTTTCTTCTCATTTTACATTTTCTTGCGTACACTTTTTAATTCTTGGAAAAACATTTTAGATAAACTTAACAATTTTTTATCATTATCTAAAGTCGAATTATGATTAATTACATTTAAAATATTCATTTTTAAACATTTTTGTAACAAAAAACAAACACCAAACCCACAAGTAGTTGTATTAATATTTTGACGTCTTTTATAAGAAAATATTTCAAAATTTAATTTTTATCAGTTGCAAATTTTTTCCATCTTTTATTTTTATAATGTTCTGGAGTTAATCCAAAACTATCAAAAAAATATAAATTTTTCCCATTTTTCCACGCTGCTACCCAATGTTGACCTGGTTTATCACTAGTATCTGTATTCCATATCCATCCACCTTCTTTAAAATCTATTTTAGGGTAATAATCAGCTGGAAAAACACCTTTGAATTTTTTTTTAATAATTTTATTTTTATTTCCCAAATTTATTAAATTATCAGTTGTTAAAACTTTCCTAACATACATTTTATATCCATTTTTTATATATCAAATGTTTTATTTTCTCTCAATGTTTTCGTCGAGAAAAACTAGAAAATGGGGTGTAGAACTCCCTAAATTTAAAGACGGTTCAGGAGTTAATAATGGTGGTATATGTAGATGACGATGTTGAAGCAGGAGATAGTGATGAAGGAGATAAAATAGGTATTTGTGAACTTCGTCTTCTAGTATTGCTTGCATCAGAATTTATATACATCTCCTTAATTTTATTATTTTAATATATGAAACTGGCATTCCTTTTCTTTTAACTCAGGTAAAATAGATCTTAATTCATGTTCTTTGAGATTTAATGTTTTTCTATTAGATATTAAATCATTTACTAAATCAAAGTAGGTAAAATTAAATTTCTTCCCATTTATTTTAAGTCTTTTTGTTTATGCCCTGATTATTAAAAATCTTGAAATTAAATTGTGATGTTGTGCTTTTGAACCCCTCGTTATTATTGGTGTTTTAAAGGAGTACCCCACCATCTATATTTAAAGTATCACCATCATCCATTATATCATCTGTATCTACAACGTCCTCGTTTTCAGCTCGTCTTAAATCACTCGCTTTATTCAAAAATTAATTAAATTTCCTTTTCTTTTTCTTTCTTTTTAATATATTATATGCTTTTATTACTTCATGTCTTTTGTATTATTAGTTATCCCATTAATTAAATCATCTTCCTCACGTCTTCTCTTCAATTCTGCTAATAATTTATTTATTTGACTTGTGTCAACAAGACCAAATTTCTCAACACTATCATTTACCATTATTTTTAATTATGTTATAAGCATCTTCTAATAAGTACCCTGTTTGAACATCTTCACATAATAAATGTTTTATATCGTCACTATGTTTTTGTTTTAAACTTCTTAATAACATTTTCTTATGAAATGGATTTATTTCTTCATGCAAAATTATTTTATCATTTAAAATATTTTTAAAATAAAAATCAAATTTTAAATATATTCTTATTTTTAATTAATTTTATTCTATTTTCTACTCTAGAATTAATAAATAATTTCAAACTTGGAATAATGTTATTTTTTTCACTTTTTTTCTTTTGTTTTGAAAATTCGACTAATTTGACAATTGCTTTTAAAACCTCTTCATTTAAAATATTTTCTTCATCATCATCATCTTCATCATCATTATCATCGTTATCATCATCAAATTCATATTCATCATCATCATCAGAATCAAATTTTTCTTCATCAAATTTATTTTTTTCTTTAATTAAATTCTCTTCGTCTTTAACAATTTTTTCCGCATTTTCTTTATTATCTTCATTTTCCATATCATATTTTCCCCATTCATTTACATTTTCTTTATCATCCATTATAAATAAGTAGGGTTTATTACTGGATCAACGTGTATAATTTGTTTTTTTAATGGAAAATCAATATCAATTACTTTTAAAGTTTTTCTTTTTAAATTTTTTTTCTTTCTCTTTAATTTGTATAATTTTTTTGTTCTTCTCATGTTGAATACACAACAATAATCACAAAATTAAAATCGATATTCAAAATATATAGGATTTTATATCCATAATTCATTTGATTTCTAAATTCTCCAAAAATATCATCGTATGTGCTTCAGTTAATGCTTTTTAAATTAATATCAAATCCAAAATCCCCTGTATTCTGACCCGATAAAACTTCGGTGAAACTATCTTGATTAGGAGATAAATCAAACCCGATAATTCCACATTCAGACTTAAATCGTGCGTAATCAAAATTCATTTTTTCATTTTTTTTATTTAAAATTTTCTTTAAATTCCAATATGCTTCTTTTCGACCGTAATACTCATGTGTTACTGCACGGTTAGTACGTGCACAACAATAACGGAAATTCAATAAATTATATAAGTGACAATTGAGTTGATGTGATCCATTAAATCTTGTTGTTTTTTGGAAAACTATAAAAACTCTTGATGGTAAACCCCAGTGAATACATCATAACAGTTGATTGCTTGGGATCCAATAGGAAGAGTTTTTGTAACAACTCTCATATTATTTACAAAATAATGACACTCTTTATTTTCTTGTATCAGTTTATTATTTATGGCTCTACTCAATTGTTCATTTGGTTTAAACATTCTAGTATTTATCTTAAAATCTTTAAGATGAATATCATAATTTTGGGATTATCAGCAGCTAACCCATCAAATAATTTGTTTTATCTGCTCTTGCAAATTGAAATTTCAAATCACTAGCTGATGTAATCCATGTTGTTTTACCATATCCATTTATCAAAGTCATATCAAGTTGGTCTATAATTTTGCAAGTCTTATTATTTATAAGGCTTACTCGTGCATTTTTCCCATTTGCATCAGCTCGTTCATTATTATTCGTATTATCCGCTATTTTATTTACTACATCCATTTTTCCACTCCCATCCAATATATCGAGATTTACAGCTCCTAAATCGCCACGTGATTCATATGGTGTATATAAAATATTTTTTAAATACGAAATTCTATTATACTGATTAGTAATGTTATTTACTAAAACATCATTAATATATAAATTTATATTACACCACATGTTAGTTAGAGGTCGTGGATAAACGCATATATTTAAATCATTAAATATAGTATCACCAGCCATTAATTTTATTCTACCACTCATATCAAAGTCGTCAGTTCTCATTAAACCATATTCGGATTTTGACATTATACATTCGAATTTTTTGCATAAGGTTCGTCAGGTTCGGGATTTAAATAAATAGGTCTAAATTCTAAAATGTGTGATTTCGAGGAACTGGTTGAAATAAATTTAAATTACTGCTTACAACATGATCATTTTATCAATTTCATTTTCACTAACGCTTGCCATTTTTTATTATTTTGTTAGTTAGAACTTCACACTACCAACAAAAGATATAAAATGAAATGATAATTTTTAATAGCTTATAAATATATATATATTTACAAGAAATTTAATTTATTTCTGCAAAAATTCAATAAATCATCATCAATTCTCTTTCTTTTTCTCTTTGGAAAATCTTTTTATTTTCCTTTTCTTTCTCTTTTACAGTATATTCTGATAATTGTTTTTTTAATAAATTATTAAGTGCAACATCAGTTAAACCCGTAGGTGGACAAATTCCTTTTTTTTCAGTAATAGAATTAGATTTATATTTTATATAATTAAAATGTTGATTACAATATTTCATTCCATTACCCTCTAATACATTTTCATAATATTTATACAAATCATTTTTTCTTTCTTCATTCATTTTTTTCTTCAAATTTTAAGTCCAGAAATATATCTAGTTCTTCGTCGGTGATATAGTTATTATCTGAATCATCGTACTCCAATTCAAATAATATATATTTTGAAAATAGAATCGAAGGAGCTTTTTCATATTCCATTATTTGCATTGATTGCAAATTAAAATTAGCAACAGCATCTAATTTGGCTAATCCTCCATTTAAATATAAAAAAAATTTTTTATGCATTAATAAAAAAAATTTAATATTATTCGGTTCGTTATTAATATTTCTTATACTATCTGGTATACAATTTTTCACATTAGTTAAATCACCAAGATCTGGTATTTTTGTACATTTCACTTGTATTAGTAAAAAATCATATGGAATAACTGAATAAATATTTAATTTAAATCCTCCTTTTGAAATTTTTGGTTTTAAACTCTTTATTCGATATAAAATTTTATTATTTTACTAATTCCTGATAAATTAAATGGATATAATATATCTATATCTGGCCAAAAAATTTCGAGATAAAGCATGATTATGATTAGGTATTTTAATAGGTCGTAACTTAATTTCCATTTTTCAATCAATTTGACATTCCAACGTTATATTTCCAGAATCAAATGGTATATAGTTGCCTTGATGATCCAACACTTTTATAGTTAAATCTTTAATAAATGAAGAAATTAATTGTTTTTTTATAATTGGAGGGTTGTACACAAACAAGTCGTCTCCACTTTCATCTGCATAATGTAAAGGGACAATACATAACAATTCACTTCTTGAATCACCAACAATTTCACTATCAATTTTATCACAATATATAAACATTTTATTTAACCCAATTGTCTCATCAGGAAGATATGGACAATGAAATAATTTAATTTTTTAAAATTTACGTTCGCTAGAATCAAATCCAGAATCAAATGTATATTTTATTTCTTCTTTATCCAACCCCAACATAAAACTTAATTTTTTGAAAAGTCAATTTAAATTCCAAGGTATTATTTCCTGTAGCATAATCAATATATTCTATTTTGTTCATTACGGGTTGTGTCCAAATATAATTTTAAAATCATATTTTTACCATTTTGATATAAGATTCTTTCCCTGACCATAGTAACAAGTATATTCATTTGTTAAAATTATATTATTTTTCCATTTTATTATTAAAAAACATTAAAATCGTTTAAATAATCATTTAAAAGTGCTAAAATTGCTTTATTGTTATATATTCCAGATGGTATTTTAATTCTTGGTAAATTAAACTTCAAAATTGGATATAAACTTTTATCTATATTTTTAGTGGTATCATCCGTTTGAATAAAGTATTTTGAAAATTTTAATTCCAATCACACCAGCATTCATCTTCATTAATATTTTTGCTGTTTTGGATAAAAACATTTAACACAGATATGTATTTTTATTATTTATTGCATCAATTTGACCTGGTAATGTTGTGGTAAAATGATTAATATAATTTTTTCACCATTTTATTATTAACATTACTAATTAATGTAATATTTTTCATTTTTAAACCTTTTTAATTCTTCACGATAAAACTTCCTTGAATTTCCTCACCACTGTTATCACAAAGCTTATAAGTAACAGGATCCGTCAACAAAACTTTATTTATATAAAAATCTCATTAACCCACTGTCTTAAACTTTCCTTTTCAAAATATTATTTTTAATTCTTGAAATTTGCACTTTATCATTTTTTTAATATATTTAAATTTTATCCCTTTTTTTGTTTAAAATATTAGACAGTCTTTTGATGTAATTTATTTTTTTCCACCTAAATAGACATCATATGGTGAAAGATTATCGGAAAGTAATCCGCGATGAGGAGATTCGTTATATCTTTCAACAATTAAATGTAAGTATTTTTTATAATTAAAATTTTTTTTTTCGCTTCTCGTTTGCAACAAGTCAATAGTTCTTCTAATCATCTGTTTTATTGTTCGTATAAATCTTTCAGCATGAGTAGCTTTAATTTCACGATTATAGGTATTATAAATTGTAAAATTATATTTTTTTGATAATTCTTTTCGAATCCCTTGAAATTCACTTCCCTCGTCCGATACTATTTTTTTAGGAAATTCATTTTCTTTCAATAAAATATCTTCAAATTTTTTCATAACATTTTTACTAGATTTATTTTGTAATAAACGAACAAATGCATATCTTGAATAAACATCGACTACACATAACAAATATCGCAAATTATCATTATATCTTGCCAAATCTTTCATTTCAGCTAAATCAATACTCCACAAATCATTTTTTTCCATATATTTATATTTAATCGATTATATTTTTTCTTTTCTTTTGATACAAATTATATATATTTTGTTCATTATCTTCTAAATGTTCACCTTTTAATAATCTTGCGGCTTTTTTATAAAATCGTCATTAATTAAATTAGTCTTCTTCTTCTCCTCATCGTCATCATTTACACTTGTTGGAAGAGGATGGTGATGATCAAGCACTGAAAGGAAAATGTCATTATATATTCTTTCGATTTCATCATTTCCATATTTTTTATCAATTTCAACAAAATCATATTTCTTTGCCATTTTTTCCTCAAAAATTTCATTCATAATTTCACTATGATAAAGAACACAATCATATATTGAAATATCCAATTGATTAGAAAACTCTTTCAACATATAAATAGCTTCAATATCATTATCAATTTCAATGTCATTACCATTTTCAATATCATTTCCATTTTCATTCATTTTTCTTTTTTTTCTTGGTACGGATTTGTCTTTTCTTTCTTACTTTTTTTTTCTTTAACTTCCTTTACTTTGGTTGCTTTTTTCTTCTCTTCTTCACTTTTTAATAAATCACGAGAAGATGCAACAAATTCTCGCAATTTTTGTGATATAGATTTTAAGTCCTCATCTTTTCTGAAATACACTTTGTAAAATTTATCCGCCAATCAATCATCGAAATATCATTTAGATCGCTTGGTTTGAAACATTCATCCCACTCATCATTATCATCATCAACACAAATAGTTACACTTTCATCAACAGTACGAGATGATTTTTGTGTTTTTAAAATAAGTTTTCCTGATTCACGTACCAAAATAACTCGTTTTTCGTTAGATGAAAACAAAACTTCATACAAATCTTCACCTTCATCTTTACTAGCAATTTTATTCAACACGCTTGCTAATATTTCACATGCTTGCAAATTCATTTGCAATTCTTCTTTGAAACACAACCCATCATTGTATGGAGAGTAAACAGATTTTGAAAAAAAACATAACTTACTAAAACGATTAAAACTGCATACTTTATTTCCAAGGATTGCTTTTCCATTAGTATAACTTTGTAAAACTGTTACCAAATCTCTAAAAGTTTTTTTATAAATGGTAAACTCTTGAGTCATTTTGTTTTATCTTTTCCTTAAAAAACTTATATCGATGTGTTGTTTGAAAGTATATGAAATCAAATGATACAAAACATGAAAAATAAGATGAATATATACCCTACAAAAAACAACAAATTTTTTACAAAATTATCAACAAATGTTTTTCATTAATCCCATTCCATTTTGTTATATTAATATATGGTCCCTTAAAAATATAATTCTTTACCAATATTTTTTCTATATATTTTGTTCATTTATATAAATATTATTATAGTCTCTGAGATATGATTTATATTTTAAAATAAAATTATAAATTTTTTTTTGATCAGTAATTTTCAACTCGTTATTCTTTGATAAAAAGTCAAATATATAATTTTTAGAAAAATTTTTAAAAATTTTTCGTCGAATTGAAACAAATAAATTCCATTAAAATAACAATGAATTAAATTATTCCCATTCATCATCACCACCAATACAGATAGTTCCTTCTTCTAACAAACACGTATTTTTCATAAGTTCCTGTATCTCCAGAATTTTCTTTTCTTGGTATTTTATCTTTTTCATAAATCCCTCTTCAATAATATAACAGTGATAACAAATATACCACGAAAAAATTAATGAAAAAAATAATAATGTCATAAGAAACGTTATAATCATTTCATCTACGAGGACTTCCATCAAATAAAATCTTTAATTCCTTGATGTTTTCTTCCAACATGGATATAATGAAGTAAAGTCAATATATTTAACCTTTTCATTTTCCTTCACTTCAGCCATTTCTCCATTCTTATCTTATTGCTCTTTATATAAACACACAAACAAAAAAAATAATAAAAATAATAAAAAGGGTAAACAAAAAAAAATTAAAAATAACATCAACAGCATCATCATCAACATGATTATTTTTCCATTTTCATTAAATAATTTTTTTCTTCTTCTATCAATTTCTAATATGTCACAAGAAATGTTATAATCATTTCATCTACAAGTACGTCCATCAAATAAAATAATTAATTCCTTGATATTTTCTTCCAATATCTTTATCCTGGTATTAAAAAATTCCACTTTCGTTGAATGTATTTTGTTAAATTTAAGAAAAATACAACCAGTTATAAGTAAAAGACAAATGTAGGAATCATCCATTTCCCCGTTCTTATTGTTCTTATTGTTCTTATTGTTCTTTATATAAACACCCAAACATAAATTAAAATAATAAAAATAATACATAATATAAACAATAAACAATTATAAATAGTATCACAATCATCATGATTATTTTCCATTTTCATACAATAATTTTTTTCTTTCTTCTTCTATCAATTTCTCTAACTCTATAATTTTATTTTCTTTTTCTTTTATGATAATATCTTGCTCTTTAATCTTGTGGTTAAGAGTTTCAATCTCTACATTCAATTTTTCAACATCTAATTTTAAAGCAGTCACTTCTTGAGATTTTTGTATGCCAAAAAATAAAATATAATCCCCATAAAATTGTTGTTTATTCACATCCATCATCAATTTCAAATAAAAAATTATAATAAAATTTTCTTCTTAATACAGTTATGAGTATATATATGTATTAATCAACTACTAGGACATCGTCTTTGTCTTCAGGTTTTTTTAGCAATTTTTTATTTATATCAATTAATTCATTTTTTTTCACATAAAGATTTAATTACTATTTTCATTTCTTCAATAGTTAGAAATAATGTTTCTTGTCTTTCCACAAAATCTTTATTCTTTTCTTCAGCAATTCGAAGTCTTTCTTCTAAATCCTTTATCTTTTGTTCTGTGATATTTTTTTCCGACACGTAATTTGTGATTTGAACTTGATTACTATAATTTTCAAGCGATATTTCAGCTATAATTTTTTTATCTTTTTCTCTTTCTCTAACAGCTTCAAAATATTCGTCAAAAAAGTATTGATTAGTCTCACGAGATAGATCAAAAAATCTATTCATATACCGCACAAAACTCTCACCATTATCCATATTTAAAATAGTGTTATCTTCTCTAATAATTCCTTCACTGTATTTAAACCATGTCTTTTTTGTTTACAAATCAAAGCGTTCTCTTTATATATACCACTATCGTCTATAGATTGCATACATATTTTAAAATAATCATATTGTTCATCATTTTTATGGTAAATGCTATAAAAATATTCGTTGGTTAAAACACTGTCTACAAGTACAAAGTTCTCATCCATTTTTGTTCATGTCTTCATTTGTTCGTTGATCTTTATACGTGGAATCAGAAAAAACAAAAGGTAGATAAATTTGATTTTTTTCATTTTTCTTGAGTGTATTCACATACATTTGAGAATAACTTCCGATAATATTAGAGAATTTTAAATCCTCTCCATGCCATTTTTTTAAATCATTATATAAATCAGTTGAAACTAACAAATCGTTTAACAAATCAATATATCCATGAATTAATGAACATAAAGTAACTTCATTTTCTAACACAACTTTTTTAAAAATTTTTTCTCTCTCTTCTTCCTCGTAAGCTTTATTTATTCTTTCCAAAGTTTCAGGAGGATAGATGCCATTGATATCTTTATATACAATATACAAACCAAAACTTCATACAACGATACTATTGATATGATTGAATAGTAAATTTCACAACAAATGTTTATAACAACAACCAACCAAGTAAATAAATACTTCGTTATCTACGTTTTTCTTTAAAACAAATCGTGTTCATTTTCTTCATATTTATTCAAGTCGAAAACCACTCTTCGTTTTTTCTTCATTATACCATGGTGTATTTCTTAAATCATTGTACAATTGTTCATTCTTCAAAATATATCTAATAATCCGAATATAATCATGAATAGAAGAAACCAATTTCTCATTACAAACAATCATATCTTTTAAAAATCTTTCCTTTTTTTCAGGTATTTTTCCCATTCAGAAAGATATGTTTGTGCTCTTTTAAATTTTGTTCCATATTATATCAATAGAGTTAAGAGAAACACACACTTATATAAAATAATGTAAAAGTGAAATAGGTAAAATTTATGAATTTTAACTGAATTTAATTGTAGTAAATGTATATATATATCTATTTTTACCAAATAATTATAAATATATAAGTGAATTATCTTTTAATGAATTTATTATTAACCATATAAATCATATTGAATACGAAAAAAATAAATAAAAAAATTCAAAAAAGAATTTATAAAATGGAAAAAAGAAAAAAACACTTTATATTATTACAAAACTATATAAAACCTGTAGTGTAAAATTTTAAAATCAAAAATAGATATGGCATATGAACACATCTATAAACTATACAACAAATTACATTATAAATATTGTTTTTCTTGTACGTCGTGTCAAAATCATAAAATTAAGTTAAGTTGGTTTGGTCATACACCATTATCAAATGAAGATGCTATCAAGTATCATGCAGAATTTTCTTGTAAAGAAAATGAAGAATTAAAGAAAAAAGTTGAAGAAGAAATGAAATATATCGAAGAAGAAAAAGAAAAAAGGAAAAAAAATAAAAGAATATGGAAGAAAGAACTTAAAGAAAGAAAAATGAAAAAATCCCTATTTAAAACCTCATGTAAATTTTTTTAAAAGAGAAAAAAAAACACTTCAAATCAATAAAAAGTATACAAGAAAGAACTTAAAGAAATAGAAATTTAAAAAACATGTTAGTTTATTGTAAACAGATTAAATTGTAAACTTTATTTATTTTCATACTGACATTTATTGCATAAATAGGTGACTTATTTTGGAAAAAATGGATGAAAATAAGAATAGTATTGCAAATGAAAGATATAGAAAATTATTTTATAAATATATTGTTTTTATTGTAAAGAATGTCAAAGATATCAAATGGAAGCTTTATATAATGCTTCATTACCAAAAAATCCAAAACAATGTGTTTTTCATCATTTGTATGTTTGCTGTAAAGAAAAAAAAGAAATAAAAAAAATTGAGGAAGAAATTAGTTTTATTGAAGAAGGAAGGAAAGAAAAAACTTAAAATGTCATATAAAACATACCATACAAGCAAAAACAATACAGAATACAGAAAATTGTTTTATAAATATTGTTATTATTGCAAAATATGTTTTGATTACGAAATTTATTTGAGTTTGAAAATTTACCAACACCAACTGCAGCAGAAAGTATTGATTATCATGCAAACGTTTGCTGTAAAGACAAAAAAGAATTAAAAAGAAAAATTGAAGAAGAAATTCAATCGATAAAAGAAGAAGAAGAAAAAAGAGGAAAATAAAAGATATATTAAGAAAGAACTTAAAGAAATAAAAAGAAAGAAAACACATTATTCTATTTTTTTTTTTAAGAAATTTAAATTTTGAATGGAAAATAAAAGTGATAATTTTCTTGAAAATAAAAATGATAATTTTCTTGAAAATGAAAGATATAAAAAATTATTTTATAAATATTGTTTTTATTGTAAAAAATGTCAAAGATCTCAAAAGCTTTTAAATAACGCATCATTACCAGTATACCCATCAGATTGTATTTTTTATCATACATATACTTGCTGTAAAGAAAAGAAAGAATTACAAAAAAAAATTGAAAAAGAAGTTAATTTCATTCATAAAGAAAGAAATTATACAAAGGTAAAATATGAAATTAACAAAACTCAAATGAGAATATATTCATTTTTTAATCCAACTTTTGTTGTGTTACAGAAAGAAAATACAAAAAAGAAAAAAATGAATGAAGTTAAGAATATAAAAACAAGACTACAAGAAATATCTTTATTTATAAAAACAACAAACATGTTAGTGCAAAAAGAAATTAAAGAAATAAAAGATATGATTACAAAATTTGAGGAAGAAAATGTTTTATTACATTTGAAATTACTTGATAAAATTAATGTGTTAGAAAAAAATAACAATGTTGATGAAAATAATAAAACTGAAAAATCAACATTTGTTACACCTACTGGATTGTTTGGAAAATCTACTGCTAAAAAATCATTTGATTTACTTAGTAAGGAGGAAAATCCATTAGCATTTGATGCATCTTTTCAATCAAGATTTGGTGATGTACCCATGGGTTCATTTATTAAAAAAGAGGAAAAACCCATGTCATTTGGTGAATCTACTGGCTTATTTTAAAAAAACTTTTTTTAATATAACATTTTAAATTGTAAAAACATGTAATAAATTGTTTTTTCTTGATTAAAATTGTTTTGCAATTTTTTCCATTTTTTTCCATTTTTTTCCATTTTTAAATTTATTTTTTTTCAATTTTTTTCAACTTTTTTCAATTTTTTCTAATAAATTTCATTTTTTTACAATTTTCTCTATATTTATACTTTTTTATATATCTACTTGTATCATAAATATTCAGTCGCTCAAAAAGAGAAGATGTCTTTCAAAAGTAGAATTAATTCAATTATTGAAGATCTGAAATTTTTTTGGAAATATGATGGTCAAAACATCTTCATAATAGGTCTTCTCCATATTGGATTTCTTTTCTGCCTTCATAAAGCAACAACGTCTTTGGTTCAACCTGTTAATATTGGTGTTTGTGATTAATTTTATCTCAAGTTTTTGGTAAGCATATTTTAATTTTTTAATATTTATTAACAATATGACACTTCTTTATCATCATTTTTTTAGAAAAAATTTTGTTAAATATTAGTTTGGGATAAAGAATTTGGTGAAAAGGTTGATTCCTTTTATCGTTTCTTTAATGTGGATGAAGCATTGAAGCGTGACAATTTGTATCATCAATAAATTGGACTTTGGACTTTCCATATTATAATTTTAAAAAAAAATTGGACTTTGGACTTTTATCAATGTAATTATTTTCTATTGTATTTGAAATATATCTTTTTTTATAAAATCTTCTTACTTCTATATTTTATATTACTCTTATTCACTATTCTAATATATATATGTATATTATCACAGGCTCACCCTTCTCTATTTTTATGTTTACTACCGCTGACTGCCTCAAAAACGATCCCCCCGGTTTTTTTTATTATAAGATGTATTATGACTATTTTTAGACATAATACATTTTATAATAAAAAAACTTGAGCCTGCGATGATATATATATATATATTAGTTAACTACTAATTGGGATGACGTATCTCCATATATTAACTAAATTCATATCACTGGTGAGAGTAGCCAAGGTATGCGGCCAATTACATGCCCAAGGTGAATTGGGGTTACATCCAGTACGTTTGATATTCGGATCTACCATGGCGTTAAAATCTCCGCAGACGATTGTAGAAAGAGAGAGATCGACAAGAGGAAGAATGGCTTGAAAGAACTCGAGGCCCGGTTCCTCCTGGTTCGTGCCATAGATGCTAACGAGTAGAAAAGTGAGAGACTGGAAGGAGAAATGGATTAATTGCTACCGACCTTGTGAGTCTGATGCAGACTGAGTGACCGAAAGTGAAGGATGATAAATGACTGTAACTCCCCGTGAACGAGTCGTGCCGTGAGAAGAAAGGACTTTATAATTGGGCTTGTTATCGTTATTATTCTTAATTTTGATCCATCTGTCGAATTCTGCATGACTGGTGGAATGTGTTTCTTGCAAGTATACGATAGTGGGAGAAAAACACAAAAGGGAAAAAAAGGAGAGACCTCTGCGAAGGATTGCGGAGGCCTTGAGAATTTAAAGTTATAGCGGTGATTGAAGGACGTGAAGAAATCATTGCCGAAAAAAAAACGAAAAAAGGTGTCTGGTAAAAAGACAATTAGGAGGACGAAGAGCCCACCTGAGTGGGAAGCACCGCCACTATTTTAAACAATACAGCTGTCCGATGTGCCGCATTGACTGGAGGTTCATCAGTTGTGACGTTACTCGATGTGGTATCTTTAATTGATACAGGAAGTGTCACCTTATGTGTGGCCGGCGAATTAGGCATATGTGCCTCCGAAACAGTGGCAAAGGTGCATGTCGTCACTTGGATAGTTGTGGTCAAATAAATCATATATTCATGGGGGTCGCACGGTCGTCATCCAAATCATCCAGATCATCGTTATCATCATTATTGTCAACATCATCTTTGTTGCTATGACTGTTATTGTCAGGGTGTCACATCATCGTCAATATCCAGTTTCTTGATGTAATTATCCGAAAAGTTGATTGTATCAAACTGATCCTGTAACATTTCATATAATAAACACACTTTTTACAAAAGAAAAATATTGGCTACAAAATTGTTAACTACACATTGATTGCCATTTTGAAAATGAATATTACAGAAGGTGAAACTTCCATAAAAACAGCAAATACATTAAATGATATATGCTGTATTCAAAATCCTCGACAGTTATTAATTACAAATTAAAATGAATGAAAATGTTTTCTCGCTTTGAATAATACAGCCCCACTGAGAAATTTATATGACAAAACTGACATCTACTAAGTAAAATGAGTCATAAACAGAAATTTTTTCCCTTTAGCATAAACTTGGTTTCCTGGTTGTAAAATTACCCACTTATAAAACAGAAAAAATGTTTTCAAATACACAAATATGAAACCAGACAAACCAAACACTGTTACGTACAATGAATGACAAATATAACAAAAAATTTGGCAGGTTTGATTGGAAAGGAGAAAATTTGTTCTCTTGTATTCATGTTTATTGACCTTACAATGCTCTTAACATTCTAATAAAGAACATCTGATACTAACATTTTTCATACCTATACCAGTTTAAAGCTATATTATTTTGCCAAAAACATTTGCATGAGAAATAATTTAAAGAAATAACTTGCATATGAAAACAGCTCTTATTGAAAATCAAATGAAATTTTTAGATGACATGTGTCATCATTAGTTGCCAGATTGTGAAAATAGGGAAATTCTATAAATAATTTCATTTAAACTATGAAAACCTACTGTATTTAAAAGACATTTGGTCATTTCAAATTATTTCCATACCAAAAGAAGTTAACTTCTTCCTAACATGCTTTATAAACTTTCATTGTTGGATGTTAATTTGACTTTTCCAATAATGAAAAATTCAAATGATTTCATTTTAACTGATACATGATAAAATATATTGAAATAGAAATATAAGATTTGTCTGCTTATGTTTAAATTTTAAAATATCTTAAACCAATGAAATCACTGATCAATCAGAGAATATATGGAAAAGCGATTAAAGACCAAAATAATGGTAATACCATTTTAAGTAATCTGTCAAATTATGTCAAATTTAAAGAAGCATTTGATTTTACATTTTGACTTTAGCTCTAATGTGAAAATATCGAGTCTTCGCTTATGAAGTCATGAAACTTTGACTGGTCGAGAATTGCATCATAAATTTTTTCGCTTTTCCTTATTATTTGATTTGAAGACAAACTATGAAAAATGAGCTGATAAAGTGAATGCGCAATCAAATTATAGACGATCTAAGAGCTGTTGGCTTTCTGGAACGGGTAAGAAGCAATTTATTTATCTTTGATATTTTCAATGATGCCGTGATAAGACATGTTGTCTGTTGAAATTTGGATTGTTTGAGATATTGAGCAAATTGTTTTATCAATTTTACCAGTTGAGGAGCTCAAGGCTAAAATGAAAAGCCTTAGAGATGTATACGTCAGATACAAAAAGAAAAACGATGCTGCCATAAAATCAGGAGCTCCAGCCTCATCCACACCATCATGGGAGTTTTGGGGTTTGATGACAATGGTTGGACGATTACAGAAAGCGCTGACGGTAGGGCATACATATGAACATTTATGTCTCCTTTTATTAGTGTGTTACTGTATAGGGCTGAATGTGTTTAGTAGCATAATGATGATAGGTTTCAAAAGTGTTAATTCTTTATATAGAACACCAACTAACATGTCTGTCACTGTGATTGAAGATGCATCAGTCAATGAAGTTACAGATGAAAGCATTGGTGCATTGACACTGACAGTAGATAATCTGGAGAGCAGTCAGTTTTCTGAAGCAGTCGATCTAACTTCGCACTCAATCTCGTTCCAACTCATATCATCACCATCATCTATTTCACCCACCTCAGCTTCATCATCTAGAGCAGCAACACCATCGGAACCACCTCTACGATCAAACAACAAGAGAAAGAGAGTTCATGATGATGGTCCTAAAGAATACCAGCTGCGGTTGCTGAACAGTTTGAAAAAATTACCAACAATCGGCATCTCTCCCAACTGAGTCATCAATGGACGAGTATGAACATTTTGGCAGAAGCATAGCATTACAAATGAGAAAGCATCCCTGTTATTGCCTATGGAGTGCCTGAGGGTACAAATTTCTTTTGCATCACGCACTCGTTTGGCAAGGTCTGGCCCAAAAAGCCACAAGGAGTGTGAAAAATTGTCAGCTTGCTTACATAGTCTGTGAGATTCGTTCTTCAATTTGCTGACTTGTCCTTGCCGCAATTTTCTCTTAATTTTGTCCAGTTTGGCTAGTTTAGCTATATGTAAGCTCAGGCGTTTCAACAGACTATACAGTTTGATCAGCTCTCTCCATGCTCCGAATTGTTGAAAACAAGATCTGTTACAGACTTGTAGGTATGAATTGTTAGTTTATAATACAAATTTATTGATAATCAGTAGAACGAATAGACTTACCATTTAGGAGATTTATAATCAACTGGAATGGTAGATAGGATTTTCTGCTTTCTGACAAGGTCTTTGATCTTACGGCTACGAAAGGCGAACGTACAATGGCTATTTAAAAACGCGCGCGTGCTTCTTATGTTAATCCGTAGTGACGTAGACTGATAACAGGAAAGAATTAGTCGAACCTCTCATAAGCGAACAATTTCGGGACCAAGACCTGGTTTACGTGAGGTTTGTTAATTTTTGATTGATGACGTAATTGTAGAACAAATGACTTAACTGTTGAAACACTATTCTTTTAATGTTTTGAATGATAAATATACTTTGATAGCTACTATTAAATCAAAAAACCGCATAAAACGTTACTAATTTAATATCTATACTGCAGCTATGAATATTAGACTATTTAGTTATAGCTAAGATGCTTTGAAAAAAAGTTGTGATGAGCATTTGCATTCGTCCTGCAACACACATGTCCGGTAAGAATATCATTAACTCTTACTACAGCTTGGGGAAGTTCTTCGTTGCCCATGAAATACGCGAAATCTAGAAGATTTTCTGTTACAGGTGCTGCTCTGGCAGTTGTTTTAATTTCGTTTTCTTTTAAAAGCACGTGGAAATGATCGCCTTCTTGTTCAAAGGCATCTTTGACGTTGTGAAGGTCTTTTAGCTTTGAATGTTTCCCACTTAAGATTGTTTTGCTCAAGAGCTCTGTTCTTAATGCTTCCCGCCAGAAGGAATCTTCGATGTTGACCACACTATCGCAGAAAGGGACATAGTCGTCTACATCAATGTATTGCTAGCCACAACAGTCGTTACTAAATATCGAGCTTAGTTCATTCAAATTAATCATCTCTTCATCTTTAAAGGGATCGTCATCATCATCATCATCGCCTATTTTTTCTGGGTACATTTCCACCTTTCCAAAACATTTTTGAACTGTCTCAGACTCTGAGACTCTTAGTCAATTTCATTCCAAGCTTGTTTGCCCCATTGAATAGCCTGAAGAAGATGAACAGACTTTACAATTTCACTAACATTTTTTTGACCTACTTTGCTACATACAAAGCGAAGCAACTTTCTTCTATTCTTCACATTCCGCAATTTAACTATTCCAGCAACTGGAGGCTGTGTTTTTGATGTTTTATTGTTTGGCAAAAAGGTCAGACAAATATTTGAAAACTGACCTTTAAGTTCATGCAGAAGACTAGGCGCATTGTCAAGGAACGGCCCAACAGCATGATTGTTCGGCCTTCACGTTTTAATCGTACATTTAATTTAGTCAACACATCCACCATAATCACAGTCTTCATCCACACTTTCCAGTTTGTAAAATAGTGGCACTTGTACGGTTTAGTTCTGTCCTTTTAGTCTTAGGCAACGTGGCTTTTCGCTCTTGCCATTTACAATAGGCTCTTCCTTATCACTAGCGGCATTAACGAAGAATACCCATGTGCACCGTTCTTTTGCTTTTTTCCTCTTTCTCGGCATCTTTTTCTCGTTTCAAAAAGATTTCTTTCTGGAAGTGCTTTCCTGAACTGGCCAATCTCGTCCATATTCCACACATTTTCAGGTACATATCTCTGACACGCTCCTGCCAGCTATTAAGCGTGCCTTCATTGACATCACCGCCCTCACCAGCGATTCTCATCTCCTCGATATTGTACCTTTTCTTCCATTTCATAAGCCATCCGTTTGAACCTTGAAATTCATTTTCACCAAGACGTTGAGTTTTGTTTCCTTTTGTAGCATGGGAACACTCACAGGAACATTAGATTCTCTCCAGCGATTGTACCATGCCCACAATGATTATTGCGGTAAGGCCTTTCTAAAAACTTGCTCAAACACAAATTTTTGTATTTTTATGCTGTATTAAAGTCAACTAGGCAAATTAAATATTATCTTAAAAGAACTATATTCAAGGGTGTCCGCTTACAAGAGGTCATAGTGTTATTTGAGACTAGGTTATTGGTATAAGTGTTATTGGTATAAGTGAAGAAACATTTCTTATGATTGAACCGTGCAACATAAGTTGTATGCCTATACAAAACCAGATTTCATCTTCCAAAACCTATTGTGATCATACTGATTATATTCATGAATATGCTTTGTCCCCCTCCCCTTATCAAACTTCTGCAGTCCCCGTAATCAATTTGTCAGCGTTTAACCTCAACAAAAAAAGCGCACGTTTTTAGAAAAACAACCACTTATTGTTCTTCATGTTATTTTAGTTATACAGTCAAACCTGTAGTTAAGCAGCCCTACATTTAGCGGACACCCTGTATTGAACGGACACTTAGTAAACTCCCGAAATAAATATCGTTTAATCTGTAGTAATAAAACCTCTATCAAGCGGACATTTCTATTAAGCGGACGCATACACAAAAATTGTCCAATAATTACGCAAGAAATATGCTTAATGGACAATTTTTCCAAAATATTTCATGTTATATAAAGACATAATGTTAGTCACAAACATATTGTGACAACAGTTATTAAGATATTAGTCACAATGCAAGTGCGTTGAAGATAAAATGCTTACATCAAACATGGAATTGTTTACAAATTATTATTAAACATAACTTGTCAATGTCATATATAGCTTGTCGTTGTCTAAAAGATTTACACGACATCACATTACAGCAAAATCTTCGTTCAGCCACTTATTACTTACTATATATTACTAATTATTGTTAAAAATTTTTCTCAGTTTTTTTGTTATTAATTGAAGTCATTTCTAAATATATTTGCGCCGTTTATTTGTTGATTTTACTATTTATATTATTTTCAACCGGGAGAGGCTTGATGACGAAAACCTCTGTTAAACGGACACCTCTATAATAAGCGGAAACAAGTCCATTCCCCGAGGATGTCCACTTAATAAAGATTTGACTGTACATCATATTTTGAAATTTGAATATTTCATCTATTTATTTGTTCATGGGTAAAAAATTATTCAGTATAAGTACTTTTAGAGTGACAATTTCCGAGGCCTTGGGATGGCAGTGTGCTTTGTTGTCCTATCTTTATTTATGAATTATATATACTATATTGTTATATGTAAAACTTAAAAATCTACCGATCAAACATATATTATGATATATTCAATGCAATGGTTGACCCTTCATCGACAATGTTATGTCAGCATCGGAAAACAACGGTGTCTACGGTGAACAAAAATACTTTGTTTTCCTCAGTGTGTATGTTCTGATTCAAAACGTTAGGATAATAACAAAGAATATTTAATTAAAGCACATAACATACAAAGTTAATAATCATTTATTATCTACATTATATTTGAAATAATTCCGTTTACAAGCAATTTCTGTGTTAATTGCATCATCAAATGAAGTTAAAATGTCAGAGCAGAACTTCCTTGTTAATTCAATTATGAGTTGTATATATAATTGCTAGTCGACATCCATGCGAGTCGGCGGTGACACACAATATTTGCTGCATTCTTAAATAAGTGCAATCTATCGATAGCAAGTCAGTAGTAAGCCTTCATCGAGAGAAATAGTCGCTTCCATATGGTTTTTTCAAGGAAAGTATGTTTTTTTCGTGCTGACAAAAGGCTACGATAAATCAAATGCATTTTGACAAGTTCCACCGTCGGCCGATCTTCTTATCGAACAAGACAATCAATTTAATAAGATATACATCCAATTTTTTTTGCTGAGAACAGAGAAACACAGCAGGCATATATTAACGACGCCATGTTACCGAAAATATATATGCAATATGTGCGAAAGTTAACAAATCTGTCACTAAATCATCACATCAAAAATCTGTCAACATTCACTTTACTATACAAGCCTTTTGTCGCTAATAAAACACTAGTTAAAAATATGTAAATAGTGAGTGATACAGTCTAATTGTGACCAAAAAGAATCTAATTGCTAATTTACATTTGGTTGCAATCAATGGCAAATATGATTGGTCAAACATTGTCTGATGACATCCATGCGTATAAATGCTACATGCTTGAATTAGTAATATTGGCGTCATGCTTAACTGTCAATTCATGAATAAAGAATCAACGCTATGGATGATCACTACATCACATCAATTGCACTTAAATGGTATTTTTTTACCACAGCAAGCGCTGTCGTTTATGGCGAGTTCTGTCATCTTTTCATGAAACAACTTCGGTTGAACTCTCTGCAGATCGGCATAACTACAGCTTTTGGTATACAGCACTTCTTTATTCCATTATTTAACTTCATTGGCGACAAATTTCGAGCAAGACATCTTGTACCTTATGTTACAGCTTTACCATCAATCTTAGCTTGTCTTTTGCCACTTTTGCCTTTAGTTGTATCGTTGCCAACATGTTTCGTTGCGCCTTTTGATGTAAAGTACGTTTTGGAAAATAATTCTTTTCATGGATATGCTTCAGTGACTGGTTCATACAATCAAGTAAAAATGAGAAGTTATGTTCCATGGTTAAGTAATATATTTATATTAATGTTACTCTCCAGACCGTTTGTCAGTATGTTTGAGGGCATTACACATGCGACTGTTAATGTGGCAACTCTAACACATCTTGGAAAGAATCGGGAAGATTTTGGCTCATATTATATGTGGAATGCTATTGGGGCAACAGTCTCTATATTTGGAACGGCATTGGTAGCATGGCTAATGCGGATAAATATTTGTGGAAATGAAAAATATGGCTATTTTGCAGCTTTCATCATCGCAGCATCTTTGGTAGTGCTATCTTTGCTCTCTATACCGTGGTTCAAGTTCGAATATAGCAATGATCGCACAATAAATTTTGCAGAAATAAAAAGTCTTTTGTGTAACTGTCATTGCATTTCCATGTATTTACTAACATTGTACATCGGACTGTGCGCGGCGTTTCAGATTTATTGGGAATTTTGGTACCTAGATGGACTTAATGCCAGTCCATTGGTGATGGGTGGGGCAGCTTTGATTCGAAGACCAGTAGTTGCTTGTACACACTTCTGTTCAAGTTACGTCATTAAAAGGATAAATGACGTAGGTGCTGTAGCATTGTCTTTACTGTTGTTTTCTCTATCGTTTCTTGCTCTTTCATTTACACGAATTTATTGGTATGTTCTCGCCATTGATGTTGTTCAAGCCTGTGCTTTTGGATTAGCTTACAGTGCATTGGCAGTACATTTTTCAAAAGTAGGCTCGGAAGCAAGCTTTGGCGTCATAATGGGTAAGAATTTAACACTTGGGGACGCATTGCGTACATAATACACCATGGAATTGTTATACAAGGGACGAGAGTTATAGAAATTAATAGTAACTACTCAAACAGTAGCATAGTTAAGACGTCTGTAGTTTTTAGAACAGTTCAAAACGTCTTTAATACTTTTTTGTTTATTGAATCATATGTTGAAGTGCATCTATCAAGGTCAGGCATATATGACGTCTTTAGAAATGAAATCGAATTTGAGAACATTTGCATATACTTGATACAATGAAAATATTATCTTCTATATTTTTGCAGCCTAAAAGTAGTTTACTCCTCATCAATTGTGACGTACAGAAGAGAACACATTTATTGAACATACAGCTTTTATTTTAGAGAATAAAGCTGTTATGAGCTAATCTTCTCAAAAGCTGCCTTAAAAGTCTTTAAATATATGATGCCGGATAAGTGTGTATTTTGATGACATCGTTTAAGCAAATAATAAAAAAACGTTTTGAAGTTATAACAGCGTTTTCTCCTTTAACGTAACTTCCGGAATAGAAAAACTCTTAAGAAGATACAATTTTCGATGTATTAAATATATTGCAAATCTTTTTGAAATCAATTCATACATTTAAAGCAACTACTTTCCTGACCCTGATATCGGCACCCTAACAACAAACATATTTGTTAGTAGACTACCATATTCACGTGATGCATTTCTGTCAGCTGACTTGGCATTGTTTTAACGAGATTCATTCCATCCTTTTCCAAGTAGTACGTGCATTCACATGATAGCATAACAAATGTTTCAGAAATTCATGTTCAATAATGTTTTTTAATGTAATTGACAAATTTAAACAAATATATAATACTTCAAACAATTATTTATTACAACGACGGCTAAATGCTGACAAACAAAGGAATCCCTTCCTTGTTATGCGCGCTTGATGGCGTAAGAAAATAGCTTTCGTGTGTGGTAGATTTGTATTTGTGACATGCACAGGAAACACAAAACAAAACATAGAACGCGAGTGTTTTGCTGAAAGAAAGAGTGGCTTTTTACTTTTTTGAATCTATAAAATTTGTCGTCTGCTATGTTTCTTGTTCTTGCTTCGTACCTCTGCTACGTTATATAATGTAGAGCAAGACATTCAAATTCAGTGTTTATCATGTATTTATTGTGATGAATCATGACAACAATCATTTCACGAAAAATCAGCATTTGATAATGCAATGGTCTCATTTGTATAGCATTTGATACTCTCGTAATTATTATTAGAAATTTTGCAAATCCATGAAAGCAAACACTCATCAAAATCTTTTTTAAATTTTAGGGATTCTAAGCATGTGTTTGCAAGTGGGGACAGATTCAGGAGCTTCACTCATGGGAATAATTTTCCACCACTTGGGAACACGCTGCACTTTACTAATTTATGCTGTTGTATCTGGTTTTGTCTTTATCGCATTCATTGTGTATCTCACAGTTACAAAACAAATGAATCAATACGCGAAACTAAATAATGCTTGTGATGACGAGGCTGTAAAAGTTCATTTTGATGAAAATGCTGACAATGATTTTGATGGAAAAAGTGATGATGATTATAGTCATGATGATTGGTGAGGACGTTCGTGACAATGGTGATGGTGACTATAGGAAGTTTATGACAGTATATGTCATTAGTAGATTTAGCGTTTGTCAAAATAAATCATAACTCTCTAATTTTAAGTTCAACATACCTTCAAAATAAAAATATTGTTTTGGAATTTCTAAAGAAAATAATTTACCAATAAACTTGCCGCTAAAGTGTTTGGAAATGTGAATAAATGTCAAAAGTGCTGCAGTACTTTATTTTGACCTTCCCAAGATGCTCTATTGACCTTCTCTAGATGCGCCATGTGTATATGCTAACGATAGCTAACAGTTTAAATAGGTTAGAATACTTCGCCAAAAACACTTTTTCCATGAGAAATACTTTAAAGATATAGTAATATAAACAGCATTTTATTGTTTCAACCTTAAATTTCTTTAGAATTTTCTAACCAGCTGCGTTATTGTGAATATTTAAGGCCTCTATAATATATTTTGATTTACCTAGATCCGCCACTGATAGCGTAAAAAGATGGCGCAGGATGATATGAATTACTGGCAAAGCAAGATTGAACTATTATTATTTCTTTTTTTTTTCTGTCCAATGACTCTATTCATGTTGAAGCGAATTTTTGATATAATTAGAAAATTCAATTTTTTCACAAAGTGATTACAATTTAGCTCAGACATATAAAATATATAAAATATTACCTATATTACTTTATAAGTTCTGTTTTTTTAAATTATGCCCTAAAGGCTGAAAGAAACTGGGCCGTCGTTTTAGTCGCGCGACTAAAACTACTAAATTGCGCGGTCACTAAGCTAGTAGTTTCAGTCACGAGTCTAGTCGCTTTGGAAGTTTAGCATGTTGAACTTTTGACATTGGTCGCTTCAGTAGCTTGCATGTGATTGGTTATTTCCTAGCTCAAATTGCAAATTATGAAGCTTACGTGAAGAAAGATGACTGGTGACGAAGAATCGCTCATAAATTCTTTTCGCAATTTTCCTGTATTATTTGATCTTGGAGACATTAACTATAAAAATGAGCTGATGAAAATGAATGCGTGGGATCAAATTATAGACGATCTAAGAGCTGTTGTCTTTACTGGAACGGGTAAGGAGCAATTTATTTATCTTTGATATTTTTCAGTGATGCCGTGATAAGACATGTTGTCTGTTGAAATTTGGATTGTTTGAGATATTGAGCAAATTGTTTTATCAATTTTACCAGTTGAGGAGCTTAAGGCTAAAATGAAAAGCCTGAGAGATGTGTACGTCAGATACAAAAAGAAAAACGATGCTGCCATAAAATCAAGAGCTCCAGCCTCATCCACACCATCATGGGAGTTTTGGGGTTTGATGACATGGTTGGACGATTACAGAAAGCGCTGACGGTAGGGCATACATATGAACATTTATGTCTCCTTTTATTTGTGTGTTACTGTATAGGGCTGAATGTGTTTAGTAGCATAATGATGATAGGTTTCAAAAGTGTTAATTCTTTATATAGAACATCAACTAACATATCTGTCACTGTGATTGAAGATGCATCAGTCAATGAAGTTACAGATGAAAGCATTGGTGCATTGACACTGACAGTTGATAATCTGGAGAGCAGTCAGTTTTCTGAAGCAGTCGATCTGACTTCGCACTCAATCTCGTTCCAACTCATATCATCACCATCATCTATTTCACCCACCTCAGCTTCATCATCGAGAGCAGCAACACCATCGGAACCACCTCTACGATCAAACAACAAGAGAAAAAGAGTTCATGATGATGGTCCTAAAAAATACCAGCTGCGGTTGCTGAAAAGTTTGAAAAAATTACCAGCAATCGGCAGCTCTCCCAACTGAGTCATCAATGGACGAGTATGAACATTTTGGCAGAAGCATAGCATTACAAATGAGAAAGCATCCCTGTTATTGCCTATGGAGTGCCTGAGGATACAAATTTCTTTTGCATCACGCACTCGTTTGGCAAGGTCTGCCCCAAAAAGCCACAAGGAGTGTGAAAAATTGTCAGCTTGCTTACATAGTCTGTGAGATTCGTTCTGCAATTTGCTGACTTGTCCTTGCCGCAATTTTCTCTTAATTTTGTCCAGTTTGGCTAGTTTAGCTATATGTAAGCTCAGGCGTTTCAACAGACTATACAGTTTGATCAGCTCTCTCCATGCTCCGAATTGTTGAAAACAAGATCTGTTACAGACTTATAGGTACGAATTGTTAGTTTATAATACAAATTTATTGATAATCAGTAGAACGAATAGACTTACCATTTAGGAGATTTATAATCAACTGGAATGGTAGATAGTTACAGGTGCTGAATGTTACAGGTGCTGCTCTGGCAGTTGTTTTAATTTCGGGTTCTTTTAAAAGCACGTGGAAATGATCGCCTTCTTGTTCAAAGGCATCTTTGACGTTGTGAAGGTCTTTTAGCTTTGAATGTTTCCCACTTAAGATTGTTTTGCTCAAGAGCTCTGTTCTTAATGCTTCCCGCCAGAAGGAATCTTCGATGTTGACCACACTATCGCATAAAGGGACATAGTCGTCTACATCAATGTATTGCTAGCCACAACAGTCGTTACTAAATATCGAGCTTAGTTCATTCAAACTAATCATCTCTTCATCTTTAAAGGGATCGTCATCATCATCATCATCGCCTATTTTTTCTGGGTACATTTCCACCTTTCCAAAACATTTTTGAACTGTCTCAGACTCTGAGACTCTTCGTCAATTTCATTCCAAGCTTGTTTGCCCCATTGAATAGCCTGAAGAAGATGAACAGACTTTACAATTTCACTAGCATTTTTTTGACCTACTTTGCTACATACAAAGTGAAGCAACTTTCTTCTATTCTTCACATTCCGCAATTTAACTATTCCGGCATCTGGAGGCTGTGTTTTCGATGTTTTATTGTTTGGCAAAAAGGTCAGACAAATATTTGAAAACTGACCTTTAAGTTCATGCAGAAGACTAGGCGCATTGTCAAGGAACGGCCCAACAGGATGATTGTTCGGCCTTCACGTTTTAATCGTACATTTAATTTAGTCAACACATCCACCATAATCACAGTCTTCATCCACACTTTCCAGTTTGTAAAATAGTGGCACTTGTACGGTTTAGTTCTGTCCTTTTAGTCTTAGGCAACGTGGCTTTTCGCTCTTGCCATTTACAGTAGGCTCTTCCTTATCACTAGCGGCATTAACGAAGAATACCCATGTGCACCGTTCTTTTGCTTTTTTCCTCTTTCTCGGCATCTTTTCTCGCTTCAAAAGATTTCTTTCTGGAAGTGCTTTCCTGAACTGGCCAATCTCGTCCATATTCCACACATTTTCAGGTACATATCTCTGACACGCTCCTGCCAGCTATTAAGCGTGCCTTCATTGACATCACCGCCCTCACCACTGATTCTCATCTCCTCGATATTGTACCTTTTCTTCCATTTCATAAGCCATCCGTTTGAACCTTGAAATTCATTTTCACCAAGACGTTGAGTTTTGTTTCCATTTGTAGCATGGGAACACTCACAGGAACATTAGATTCTCTGCAGCGATTGTACCATGCCCACAATGATTATTGCGATAAGGCCTTTCTAAAAACTTGCTCAAACACAAATTTTTGTATTTTTATGCTGTATTAAAGTCAACTAGGCAAATTAAATATTATCTTAAAAGAACTATATTCAAGGGTGTCCGCTTACAAGAGGTCATAGTGTTATTTGAGACTAGGTTGTTTTGGTGTCCGCATCCCCTTACGGAAGGTGTCCGCTTAGGAGAGGTTGTAAATATAATAAATTAATAGCGTAATGGCCGGGACTGTAAAGCAGTGTCCGCTTCCGAGAGGTGTGCGTAAATAGAGGTTTGACTGTATATGTAGTGTGTGATACAGGCTGATTATGATGAATAAATATTTATTGCCAATCTACCTTTGATTTCAATGAATGGCGAAAATGATTGGTCAAACATTGCTTTATGACGTCTATGCGTATCGGTGCTACATGCTTGAGTTACCATTAATTGGCGTCATGCATAATTTTTAATTCATGAAATCAAGAGTCAACGCTATGGATGTTCACTACATCAGATCAATTTCACTTAAATGGTATTTTTTTACCACAGCAAGCGCTGTCGTTTATGGCGAGTTCTGTCATCTTTTCATGAAGCAACTTCGGTTGAACTCTCAGCAGATCGGTATAACTACAGCTTTTGGTATACAGCACTTCTTTATTCCATTTTTTAACTTCATTGGCGACAAATTTCGAGCGAGATGTCTTGTGCCTTATGTTACTGCCTTACCATCAATCTTAGCTTGTCTTTTGCCACTTTTACCTTTAGTTGTATCGTTGCCAACATGTTTTGTTGCGCCTTTTGATGTAAAGTACGTTTTGGAAAATAATTCTTTTCATGGATATGCTTCAGTGACTAGTTCATACAATCAAGTGAAAATGAGAAGTTATGTTCCATGGTTAAGTAATATATTTATATTAATGTTACTCTCCAGACCGTTTGTCAGTATGTATGAGGGCATTACACATGCGACGGTTAATGTGGCAACTTTAACACATCTTGGAAAGAATCGGGAAGATTTTGGCTC
Source organism: Xenia sp. Carnegie-2017 (assembly GCF_021976095.1). Classification (NCBI taxonomy): domain Eukaryota; kingdom Metazoa; phylum Cnidaria; class Anthozoa; order Malacalcyonacea; family Xeniidae; genus Xenia; species Xenia sp. Carnegie-2017. The sequence continues at coordinate 13,216,023 of NW_025813526.1, forward strand.
ATATTATATGTGGAATGCTATTGGGGCAACAGTCTCTATATTTGGAACGGCATTGGCAGCGTGGGTAGTGCGGATAAGTATTTGTGGAGATGAAAAATATGGTTATTTTGCAGCTTTTATTATCGCAGCATCTTTGGCATTGCTATCTTTGGTCTCTATACCGTGGTTTAAGTTCGAATATGACAATGAACGCACAATAAATTTTGCAGAAATAAAAAATCTTTTGTGTAACTGTCATTGCATATCCATGTATTTACTAACATTGTACATTGGACTGTGTGCGGCGTTTCAGATTTATTGGGAATTTTGGTACTTAGATGGACTTAATGCCAATCCATTGGTGATGGGTGGGGCAGCTTTGATTCGAAGACCAGTAGTTGCTTGTACACACTTCTGTTCAAGTTACGTCATTAAAAGGATAAATGACGTAGGTGCTGTAGCATTGTCTTTACTGTTGTTTTCCGTATCGTTTCTGGCTCTTTCGTTTACAAGAATTTATTGGTATGTTCTCGCCATTGATGTTACTCAAGCTTGTGCTTTTGGATTGGCTTACAGTGCATTGGCAGTACATTTTTCAAAAGTAGGCTCTGAAGCAAGCTCTGGTGTCATAATGGGTAAGAATTTAACACTTGGGAACGCATTGCGTACATAATACACCATGGAATTGTTATAAAAGGGACGAGAGTTATAGAAATTAATAGTAACTACTCAAACAGTAGCATAGTTAAGACGTCTGTAGTTAAGGTCAGGCATATATGACGTCTTTAGAAATAAAATTGAATTTGAGAACATTTGCATATACTTGATATAATGAAAATATTATCTTTTTTGTTTTTTTGTAACGTGAAAGTAGTTCAATCCTCACTAGAGGTGACGTAAAAAAGAGAACACATTTATTGAACAGACAGCTTTTATTTTACAGAATAAAGCTGTTATAAGCAAATCTTCTCAGAAACTGCACTAAAAGTCTTCAAATATAAGATGCCGCATAAGTGTATAATTTGATGATATAGTTTAAGCAAATAATAATAATAAAACGTTTTAAAGTTATAACAGCGTTTTCTTGTTTTTACGTCACTTCTGCAATGGAGTCACTACTTCTTGGACCAGAAACTCTTAATAAGATAAAATTTTCGATGTATCAAATATATTCCAAATGTTTTTGAAATCAATTCGTACATCTAAAGCAACTATTTACTTGACCCTGATATCGGCACGGTAACACAAGCATATTTGTTAGTAGACAACCTGATTCACGTGATGCATTTCTGTCAGCTGTCATAACAATGTTTTAACGAGTCATTCCATCCTTGTGCACATACATTCACATGATAGGATAACAAATGTTTAAGAAATATACGTTCAATATTGTTTTGTTATGTAATTGACAAATTTAAACAAATTTATAATACTTCAAACACTTGATTATTACAAAAACTGCCAAATGCTGCCAAATAAAGGAATCCCTTCCATGTTACGCGCGCTTGATAACGTAACAAGATAGCTTTCTTGCGCGGTGGATTTGTATTTGCAACACGTACAGGAAATAATAAGCATAAGAGATATCACGCAGTGGTGGATCAAGTACTTCAAAATAAAATACTTGGAGCAAGGCGTTCGAATTCAATGTTTATCATGTATTTATTGTGATGAATCATGACAACAATCATTTCACGCAAAATCAGCATTTGATAATGCAATGTTCTCATTATATAACATTTGATATACT